>NC_039360.1:95867788-96182997 GCF_003573695.1 Papaver somniferum
AGTTGAAAATGCTCGACATAAAGTACCTCACAGAACAACAACATAGCTAATCAAAAATAATCAACTTGGTTGTTCAATGCTCAACATAAGACACTTTACGGAGCGTCACAGTAATACATAAAATATGGATCAGGGAAGATCAATTACTGCGGAATACACAAGGATTCATTCTATTTTCCATCACTATTTGAACAATGACATACAATAGACATAATCCTTGCAAACAAAAGATTTTAACCTATTTTCCATCAATGATTGACAATATAGGCTTAACTTTTGCATTTGTCAAAAGTCCATTCATTCTTTTATCAATACATGCATATCGACTTACGAAAGACTTTACTTTTGACAAGATATGGGACGGTCAAGTTCACGGACGTAAACACACACATCCCATAAAAATATTGCAATATATAAAACCATAAAGATTAATATTGCAAAAATCATCTTCCACACAAGTTTAGAATTTAAACCAATAAATCTAAAAACATGAAGATGAAAACGTTGGACATAGCTATGTGTAATCACAATAATGACTATTCCAAACTCTAGTTATTCTTCTAATAAAAACAAAAAATAGAAGATTTACTAGACAATAAGACCTTTGAAGAATTCTTTATCGTCCCCGAACTCCTTGTCGTCAACAGCCATTGGGACATAAGGTTCATTAAGGTATGAGTTTATATCAATAAACCTTCTCACTGATGTTGTCGAACCAGGGCCTTCTGAATCTCATGAGTCTTATACACAAAAGCCTTTATTTGTTGAATCTCCTTCAACTCTTCAAGAACACCAGAAAACTTCTGAGAGTTTGAAGGAACGGCTCTTGGCTTCCTCACATTCCTTCTTTTTCTTTTCAAGTTAGGAGATAATGGAGATTTTTATTTTTCCTTCATGATTGATGGCTTAACAATCACATTAACATCTTTTCCATCAGAAGACATCATGCTTGGAGTATCCATAACGTATGGGTTTGTGAGAGGAAATCATAAATTGAACTCAACAAGTAGTCTTGAGATAAAAAGAGGTTTTGAGGAAGGAAAAAGGAATGTAGGGTTTCGAAACCTTTAAACAGGTTTGCACACGACCAACTCACAACCCTATAAAAAGTGGAATTGTCGATAATAACCCTCCTTTGATAGACAGGAGGAACAAAAAACTAAGAAAATAAGAAAGAAAACTTTTCCTAAAGCCTAAGAGGATTTTGTATCTTTTGATCAGGCACATGAGACAAGATTTTCAAATCAACATAATCAAGTTGCGCTGCGGTGAACAAAAATTTATCCACCATTTTTCTATTGAGAGGAATCCTCAGACTTCTATCTATCAGACCGACTCGACCATACTTTCTTCTCTAATGGTCTTGGTTTATCCTTGGAAACTAACTTCTTAGACGAAGATAAGATCCTACATACCCCAGCGGTCTTTTGAGCAAGTTTAAGCTTCATTGCTAAATGATTTGCTCTTCGTTGAAGTTTATTGACGTTCCTCAATTGGTGTTTGTACTTGTAACACCTTGAAAGTTCATGACCCTTTAGAGAACAATACGAACACGTCAAACTAGGATATAAATCAGGCTTCTGAGATGTGCATGCAGCTAGAAACATGGTGGAACCTGAAACATTACAAACAGAGTTTCCAAGAAAAGGGTCAATTTTTTCTTCCAGATTAGTTGGATTATATTCTGAAAGAATATTGAGATGTGCATGCAGCTAGACACATGGTGGAACCTGAAACATTACAAATAGAGTTTCCAAGAAAAGGGTCAATTTTTTCTTCCATATTAGTTGGATTATATTCTGAAAGAATATTGAGATTGATATATGTATTGCTACAGTTATCAAAATCAATATTTTCACCAAGAAGTGCAACGCTTGATTTCTCGTCTTCATTAGAATCATAATTGTCAGACATTTCATCAAGAGTTGCAGCATGACCTTTGTTCCTAGTGTATTTTCTACGATTTGGACACTCGTTTACAAAATGACCAAATCCATTACACTTAAAGCACTGGGGCATATCCTCATTATTAATCTCATCTGTTTTCCTGTTTTTAGGAGGAATACGATTATGAGGTTTAACTGATGCCTTAGGCTTATCTCTGGAGAACCGTTTACTTCTCTTCAAAAGAAGATCCCTAAACTGTCTTGTGAACATCGAGACTAACTTGTCAAGATCTTCATCTGATGACTCTGTCTCAGAATGATCATCTTTATAGATATACACTTTTTTACTATTATCAAGTAATTTAGTGTCCTTTTGTGCTTTGAACGCAACATCCTTAGTTTTGGATGAATGTTCGTGATCAAAGATCTTAAGCTTCCCAACCAGCGTATTTCGGGAGAGATTATCAAGGTTATTTCCCTCAACGATGGCATGCTTCTTAGAATCGTATCTGAATGGAAGCGATCTGAGAATTTTCATCACAATGTCCTTTTCTGGAATAGTCTTACCCAGTGCAAATGATGCATTAACAATTTCAGACACTTTGTGATTAAACTCATCAAATGTTTCTTCATCTGCCATTTGAAGGTTTTCCCACTCGGAATTAAGGTTTTGAAGCCTAGCTTCCTTTTCACTGGAGTTACCTTCGAATACGGTTTCCAAGATTTCCCAAGCTTATTGCGACTTAGTGCAATTAGTCACATGGTGCTGAAGATTTGGGGTAATGGCATGTATGATCGCATTTAAACCGTCGGAGTTTTGCTTTGCAGCAAGTATCTCAGCAGGGCTGTATTCACCAATAGGTTTGGGAACGTTTACATCTCCAACTGCCACAACGGGAGGATCGTAGCCATTAACAACATATATCCATGACTGAAAATCACGCGCTTGAAGAAAAGCTTGCAAAGCAATTTTCCACCATAAGTAATTAGAGTCATCGAAGATTGGTGGTACGTTAATAGAGATAGCACCTCTTTCCATAGAGTCAGATCGCTACAAACACAGACTTGTAAGGTCTTAATCGTGTTTGCCTGCTCTGAACCAATTGAAAAAGCGGGGGTACAACAACCACACTCAACAATTCGATTAGCAATCTGTATGGACAAACTCCAATATACTATATAGAGAATCAACTAGACAGTCAGACTCAATCTAGATAAAAGTATATCAAAGAGTTTATATCTCAATCTCTCGATTCGATATATACTCAAGCAAATAGAAATCTGCGAGTCTTTATCAAATACTAGAGAGATAACTTGTATGGTACCAAAGACCAATATCCAAGTGTCAATCAATTTAAATCAACAAGCAAAAGGTCAGATATTCTAATTAATTGAACAACGCACAACCTGTGATATTTCAATTATATTACAAAATATAATGCGAAAAAGAAATAACACAGACACCAGAATTTTGTTAACGAGGAAACCGCAAATGCAGAAAAACCCCGGGACCTAGTCCATATTGAACACATACTGTATTAAGACGCTACATACACTAGCCTACTACAAATTAACTTCGGTCTGGACTGTAGTGAACCCCAATCAATCTCACACTGATCCAAGGTACAGTTATGCTCCTACGCCTCTGATCCCAGCAGGATGCTATGTACTTGATTCCGTTAGCTGATCTCACCCACTACTAAGAGTTGCTACGACCCAAAGTCGAAGAATTCAATAAACAAATCTGTATCACACAGAAAAGTCTACGGTAATAGAAAAATCCGTCTCCCACGAATATACATATGAGTTTTGTTCCTTTTGATAAATCAAGGTGAGCAGGAACCAATCAATAAACCGGTCTTATATTCCCGAAGAACAACCTAGTATTATTGATCGACTCACAATAATCTTAATCGACGCAATGAAAAAAGATATTATCGAATCACAAACGATGAGACGACATGTTTGTGATTACTTTTCTATATTGCCTATCGGAGATATAAAATCTCGAACCAATTATTACAATCGTACTCGTAATGATAGAAGATGCAAGATCAGATCACACAACTACAAGAAAAGTAGTATCGGTCTGGCATCACAATCCCAATGAAGTCTTTAAGTCGTTAACCTAGTTTAGAAAAAGAAACCAAAGGTTAAAGGAGAATCGACTCTAGCTATGCAAATAGTATCACACGTAAGGTGTGGGGATTAGGTTTCCCAGTTGCTAGAGTTCTCCCTTATATAGTTTTCAAATCAGGGTTTGCAATCAATGTTAGCTTGGTAACAAAGCATCCAATATTCACCGTTAGATGAAAACCTGATTAGATTCAAGCTAATATTTCTCAACCATTGGATCGAAAACTTAGTTTGTTACACACAAATGAAATGTCCAATTTTGGGTTTACGAACCATTCCCAAACAGTAACATTTGTTGGTTCAACAATAGTTAACCAAATGGTTATCCATTGATTACTTTCATATCAACCATATTGTTCTTCACCATAACTAGTTCAAATGACTCAAATGAACTAGTTAGAGAGTTGTTCAATTGCTTAGATCTTATGTAACTACACAAGACACAACCGAAGCAAAAACGGGTTGATTCACTCGAATCCGTTCATGAAATTTATAGCCACGGTTCGGAAAAGCATTCCTTAGTATAATAAACATGAGTTCAAGAACAACCGATTTTAGATATAACCTGCTCAAGTTCGAGGACTGGGTTCGCGGACTTAAGCTCATGGAAGGAGTTCACAAACTCCAGCAGAAATTCTCGGGTCGAGAACTTCCGCCAGTTCGCGGACTTGGCTCACGCCACTTCCATTTCTCTTGATCAACAAAGTTCGCAAACTTTGGTTTAAGGAATAAGGACTTATACATAGATGTGTTTCCACAACAATGCTTATATCCTACAAATGGTTAGGTAATCTAAACTATGATTTCAATCATTGAAACATTCTCAGAGGACGGATATAGCCGTTATTCACAGACCATTTTTCGTCAGAGCAACTTTCAAAGTGATTGACACATAGCATGACTTTCGTCACTAGGTAAAGATGAATTCGGCTCAAGCGAAAGCTTATCAACACATATTTCGAGAAATGGATGGGCGAGATAAACTCGGCTCGTAATAGCAAATGTGCATAATGAAAGTCTATATATCAAAACGACTTTTGTCTCAAGAGTAGGAGATAGAATATATAGACTTTTGAGTGACAAATAAGTTCAAGTCTCCACATACCTTTTAGTCGATGAAGATCTACCAGTTCCTTGAGTAGTCCTACATCTTGTATGACTATTGCCATGGAGTTCTTGAGCTCAACTACACTTTCTATCCTAGTCCAAGACCTTTAGCTATGTAGGCTAGAAATCAAGACTTATAGTTTTGATCACTAACATTGACAAACATGCTTGAGATAGCAACGCATGCGAGTTCGACCGAGAAATGCTCTAACAATCTCCCCCTTTGTCAATTTTAGTTGCAAAACTATTAATACATATGGAATACCAAAAATAAATAAATTAACTTTTGTAGCTCCTATTCCACATGCCTAATCTTCAACATTACTCGAAATCTTCGTCACTTTCAAGTACTCCAATGATCCCAAAGGTTGTAAGTTTAGCATCATCGTTGTCGAAAATCCGTAGCTATAACAATAAGAAAACAATAGTTCTCAATCATTGTTATACAGTGTCGTAGTATCATTACACATTGTCAAAGTTCAATTGTAACACAACTTCAACAACAATACTATGGTGATATGTATCACTCTCCCTTAGTCAATACTCCATCTCACATGGAAACCACTCCCCCTTACATAATAATCCGAAAATCATATGTATTTGTAGTGTGAACTACATATTAATTCTCCCCCTTTTTGTCAATAAAATTGGCAAAGGTACAAGAACGGGATCCTAATGAAATTTACGAAAGAGACATTTCTTGACCAAAAGAAAGCAAAAATATCAACCTGTTCTTTAGATGAAATCATAAAGCCGAAGGTAAATGCATTCATAAAGGAGTTTATAAAGATACAAGATAACCCCTATAACATCCCACAGCCGCACTCCCCAAAAAAAATGGCAATTAAGCGCAAGTTCAAAAGAACTCTCCCCCAATAAATGTCATTCCCGAAAGAACAACAAGAGCGACCTTAATTTCGAAAGAAAAGAAGGATTTCTTTGGACATAACAAATCACATACAAGTATGAATTTGAATCCAAAAAGTTCAATTAACCACAAGAGAACTCATGATTAATTTAATTGATAAATGCTCAAACATAAGTGAACTTATGGAGACTTAAAAAAATACAATTAGATTAATCACAAGAGAACTCATAATTAATCTAATTGAAATAAACAACCAAACTAATCACAAAAGTAACCAATTTAATTGGTCATGCTCGACATAAGAAAAACTTACGGAGCAACAACTAAATAACCAAACAAGATGATTAACTTAGTTGAAAATGCTCGACATAAAGTACCTCACAGAACAACAACATAGCTAATCAAAAATAATCAACTTGGTTGTTTAATGCTCAACATAAGACACTTTACGAAGCCTCACAGTAATACATAAAATATGGATCAGGGAAGATCTATTACTGCGGAATACACAAGGATTCATTCTATTTTCCATCACTATTTGAACAATGACATACAATAGACATAATCCTTGCAAACAAAATATTTTAACCTATTTTCCATAAATGATTGACAATATAGGCTTAACTTTTGCATTTGTCAAAAGTCCATTCATTCTTTTATCAATACATGCATATCGACTTACGAAAGACTTTACTTTTGACAAGATATGGGAAGGTCAAGTTCACGGACGTAAACACACACATCCCATAACAATATTGCAATATATAAAACCATAAAGATTAATATTGCAAAAATCATCTTCCACACAAGTTTAGAATTTAAACCAATAAATCTAAAAACATGAAGATGAAAACGTTGAACATAGCTATGTGTAATCACAATAATGACTATTCCAAACTCTAGTTATTCTTCTAATAAAAAGAAATAGAAGATTTACTAGACAATAAGACCTTTGAAGAATTCTTTATCGTCCCCGAACTCCTTGTCGTCAACAGCCATTGGGACATAAGGTTCATTAAGGTAGGAGTTTATATCAATAAACCTTCTCACTGATGTTGTCGAACCAGGGCCTTCTGAATCTGATGAGTCTTATATACAAAAGCCTTTATTTGTTGAATCTCCTTCAACTCTTCAAGAACACCAGAAAACTTCGAACCAGGGCTCTTGGCTTCCTCACATTCCTTCTTTTTCTTTTCAACGTAGGAGATAATGAAGATTTTTATTTTTCCTTCATGATTGATGGCTTAACAATCACATTAACATCTTTTCCATCAGAAGACATTATGGTTGGAGTATCCATAACGTATGGGTTTGTGAGAGGAAATCATAAATTGAACTCAACAAGTAGTCTTGAGATAAAAAGAGGTTTTGAGGAAGGAAAAAGGAATGTAGGGTTTTGAAACCTTTAAACAGGTTCGCACACGACCAACTCACAACCCTATAAAAAGTGGAATTGTCGATAATAACCCTCCTTTGATAGACAGGAAGAACAAAAAAACTAAGAAAAGAATAAAGAAAACTTTTCCTAAAGCCTGAGAGGTACAAAATCATTGTCTCTTTTGATCAGGCACATGAGACAAGATTTTCAAATCAACACAATCAAGTTGCGTTGCGGTGAACAATTTGTCCACCATTTTTCTCTTGAGAGGAATCCTCAGACTTCTGTCTATCAAACCGACTCGACCATAATTTCTTCTCTAATGGTCTTGGTTTATCCTTGGAAACTAACTTCTTAGACGAAGATAAGATCCTACATACATCAGCGGTCTTTTGAGCAAGTTTTAGCTTCCTTGCTAAATGATTTGCTCTTCGTTGAAGTTTGTTGACGTGCCTCAATTGGTGTTTGTACTTGTAACACCTTAAAAGTTCATGACCCATTAGAGAACAATACGAACACGTCAAACTAGGATATAAATCAGGCTTCTGAGATGTGCATGCAGCTAGACACATGGTGGAACCTGAAACAATACAAACAGAGTTTCCAAGAAAATGGTCAATTTTTTCTTCCAGATTAGTTGGATTATCTTCTGAAAGAATATTGAGATTAATATATGTATTGATACAGTTATCAAAATCAATATTTTCACCAAGAAGTGCAACAATTGATTTCTCATCTTCATTAGAATCATAACTGTCAGACATTTTATCAAGAGTTGCAGCATGACCTTTGTTCCCAGTGTATTTTCTACGATTTGGACACTAGTTTGCAAAATGACCAAATCCTTTACACTTAAAGCACTGAGGCATATACTCATCATCAGTCTCATCTGTTTCTCTGTTTTTAGGAGGAATACGATTATGAGGTTTAACTGATGCCTTAGGCTTATTTCTGGAGAACCATTTACTTCTCTTCAAAAGAAGATCCCTAAACTGTCTTGTGATCATCGAGACTGACTTGTCATGATCTTCATCTGATGAATCTGTCTCAGAATGATCATCTTCAGAGATATACACTTTTTTTACTCTTATCAAGTAATTTAGTGTCCTTTTGTGCTTTGAACACAACATCCTTAGTTTTGGATGAATGTTCGTGATCAAAGATATTAAGCTTCCCAACCAGCGTATTTCTGGAGAGATTATCAAGGTTATTTCCCTCAACGATGGAATGCTTCTTAGAACCGTATCTAGATGGCAGCGATCTGAGAATTTTCATCACAATGTCCTTTTCAGGAATAGTCTTACCCAGTGCAAATGATGCATTAACAATTTCAGACACTTTGTGATTAAACTCATTAAATGTTTCTTCATCTGCCATACGAAGGTTTTCCCAATTGGAATTAAGGTTTTGAAGCCTAGATTCCTTTTCACTGGAGTTACCTTCGAATACAATTTCCAAGATATCCCAAGCTTCTTGCGACTTAGTGCAATTAGTCACATGGTGCTGAAGATTTGGGGTAATGGCATGTATGATCGCATTTAAACCGTCGGAGTTTTTCTTTGCAGCAAGTATCTCAGCAGGGCTGTATTCACCAATAGGTTTGGGAACGTTTACATCTCCAACTGCCAAAACGGGAGGATCATAGACATTAACAACATATATCCATGACTGAAAATCACGCGATTGAAGAAAAGCTTGCATAGAAATTTTTCACCATAAGTAATTAGAGTCATCGAAGATTGGTGGTACGTTAATAGAGATAGCACCTCCATCCATAGAGTCAGATCGCTACAAACACAGACTTGTAAGGTCTTAATCGTGTTTTCCTGCTCTGATACCAATTGAAAAAGCTGGGGTACAACAACCACACTCAACAATTCGATTAGCAATCTGTATGGACAAACTCCAATATACTTTCTAGAGAATCAACTAGACAGTCAAAATCAATCTAGATAAAAGTATATAAAAGAGTTTATATCTCAATCTCTCAATTTGATATATACTCAAGCAAATAGAAATCTGCGAGTCTTTATCAAATACTAGAGAGATAACTTGGATGATACCAAAGACCAATATCCAAGTGTCAATCAATAAATCAACAAGCAAAAGGTCATATATTCTAATTAATTGAACAACGCACAACCTCTGATATTTCAATTATATTACAAAATATAATGCGGAAAAGAAATAACACAGACACCAGAATTTTGTTAACGAGGAAACCACAAATGCAGAAAACCCCCGGGACCTAGTCCTGATTTAACACACACTGTATTAAGCCGCTATATACACTAGCCTACTCCAAATTAACTTCGGTCTGGACTGTAGTTGAAACCCAATCAATCTCACACTGATCCATGGTACAGTTATGCTCCTACGCCTCTGATCCCCTCAGGATGCTACGTACTTGATTCCCTTAGCTGATCTCACCCACAACTAAGAGTTGCTCCTACCCAAAGTCGAAGACTTTAATGAACAAATCTATCACACAGAAAAGTCTACGGTAATAGATAAATTCGTCTCCCATGAATATACCTATGAGTTTTGTTCCGTCTTTTGATAAATCAAGGTGAGCAGGAACCAATCAATAAACCGGTCTTATATTCCCGAAGAACAACCTAGTATTATTGATCACCTCACAATAATCTTAATCGACGCAGCGAAAAAAGATATTGTGGAGTCATAAACGATGATACGAAGTGTTTGTGATTACTTTTCTATATTACCTATCAGATATATAAAATCTCGAGCCAATTATTACAATCGTACTCGTAACGATAGAAGATGCAAGATCAGATCACACAACTACAAGAAAAGTAGTATCGGCCTGGCTTCAAAATCCCAATGAAGTCTTTAAGTCGTTAACCCGGTTTAGAAGAAGAAACCAAAGGTTAAAGGAGAATCGACTCTAGATATGCAACTAGTATCACACGTAAGGTGTGGGTATTAGGTTTCCCAGTTGGTAGAGTTCTCCCTTATATAGTTTTCAAATCAGGGTTTGCAATCAATGTTAGCTTGGTAACAAAGCATTCAATATTCACCGTTAGATGAAAACCTGATTAGATTCAAGCTAATATTTCTCAACCGTTGAATCAAAAACTTATCTTGTTACACACAAATGAAATGTCCAATTTTGGGTCTACGAACCGTTCCCAAACATTAACATTTGTTGGTTCAACAATAGTTAACCAAATGGTTAGCCATTGATTACTTTCATATCAACCATATTCTTCTTCACCATAACTAGTTCAAATGACTCAAATGAACTAGTTAGAGAGTTGTTCAATTGCTTAGATCTTATGTAACTACACAAGACACAATCGAAGCAAAAACGGTTTGATTCACTCGAATCGGTTCATGAACTTTATAGCCACGGTTTGCAAAAGCATTCCCTAGTATAAATAAACATGAGTTCAAGAACAACCGGTTTTAGATATAACCTGCTCAAGTTCGCGTACTGGGATCGCGGACTTAAGCTCATGGAAGGAGTTCAAAATCTCCAGCAGAAATTCTTGGGTCGAGAACTTCCGCCAGTTCGCGGACTTGGCTCACGACACTTCCATTTCTCTTGATCAACAAAGTTCGCAAATTTGGTTCAAGGAATAAGGACTTATACATTTATGTGTTTCCACAACAATGCTTATATCCTACCAATGGTTATGTAATCTAAACTCTCATTTCAATCATTGAAACATTCTCAGAGGACGGATATAGCCGTTATTCACAGACCATTTTTCGTCAGAGCAATTTTCAAAGTGATTGAAACATAACATGACTTTCGTCACTAGGTAAAGATGAATTCGGCTAAAGCGAAAGCTTACCAACACATATTTCGAGAAATAGATAGGCGAGATATACTCGGCTCGAAATAACAAATGTGCATAATGAAAGTCTATATATCAAAACGACTTTTGTCTCAAGAGTAGGAGATAGAATAGATAGACTTTTGAGTGACAGATAAGTTCAAGTCTCCACATACCTTTTAGTCGATGAAGATCCACCAGTTCCTTGAGTAGTCCTTCGTCTTGTATGATGATTGCCATGGAGTTCTTGAGCTCAACTACACTTTCTATCCTAGTCCGAGACCTTTAGCTATGTAGTCTAGAAATCAAGACTTATAGTTTTGATCACTAACATTGACAAACATGCTTGAGATAGCAACGCATGCGAGTTCGTCCGAGCAATGCTCTAACAGGTACGCATACTTTGGGTTCCCGGACTTGGACTTTTGCACAGATGTGAGAACACACCATGTTTATATCCAAAGATGGTTACTTGTTCTAAACTCTCATTTCAATCATTGAAACTATCTTAGAGGATGTTAAAATAGTTGTTATTCACAAACTATTTTCATCAAAGCGATTTTCAAGTTATTGAAATAATCAACATGACTTTCGTCATGAGTAAAGATGAACTTGGCCAAAGCGAAAGCTTACTAACATATATTTCGAGAAATAGATAAGCGATATAAACTTGGACCGAAATAGCAAATGTGTATAATCGAAGTTTATATAGCAATACCACTTTTGTCTCAAAATAGGAGATAAAATAGATAGACTTTTGAGTGATAGATAAGTTCAAGTCTCCACATACCTCTTAGTTTACGAAGTTCCATAAGTTCCCTTGAGTAGTTCTTCGTCTTCAACCGATGAACGCCGTGGAGTCTAAGGCTCAACTACACTTACTATCTTAATCCGAGACTTAGATATAAGTAGACTAGAAATCAAGACTTATAGTTTTGGCAACTAAACTTGACAAACAAGCTTGAGATAGCAACGCTTGCGAGTTCGACAGAGCAATGCTCTAACACGTGTTAACTTAATCTGTGTCTTTTTTTTCCGCTATGATCAAGAATTCATAGCAAAAAACTTAATGAAATGTCGTCGTTTTTCTAGCTTTAATCATGTGGTGCGCGTAGCTTGAAAGAAATTCAGATTGTTATCTGACAGAA
The DNA here is from genome assembly GCF_003573695.1 of Papaver somniferum. Lineage (NCBI taxonomy): Eukaryota > Viridiplantae > Streptophyta > Magnoliopsida > Ranunculales > Papaveraceae > Papaver > Papaver somniferum. The sequence goes on from NC_039360.1 coordinate 95,880,115, forward strand.
ATATTGAGATTAAGGGGATGATAAACAAATATATTCACCATACTCTTTTGTTTTGTTTTTTGTTTGGTTCTTGGTTTCTCGTTGGTGCTTTAAACTTTTTAAAACCTTGTACTTTTTCTAATTAATGAAATCTCTTGTTTATCAGTTAAAAAAGAGAAAAAAGAAAAAGAAAGATAGAAATTTTAGTATCTTGTTTGGAAGTCTACGCTTACTTCATCTTAAAGAATATATTATTTGGTTTACTTATGTGAATGTGATTATTGGATTTTGCTATCTCTAAATAACATTTACACTTTTTTTTTTTTAAATCTGGCTCGTCTAATTCTGTTTCGTCTGGATCCCACTGAAATCACCTGACTTATCTGGATCTTACTCAATATGTTTGTTTTTTGAATCAGATCTAACTTAGCTGACTCAAAATTATGAGTCAGTGGCTTGATCAGAGTCAGTGACATTCCATTACCCGACTTAAACGTGTCCGAGTCAGGTAATGAGTCAGATGTAACTAAAAATAAAAAGCAATCAGTATTATGATGCCGTGTCAGCAAAAAACAAATACCCTTTTATTAAACTCTCAATATTTTAGAAATGACCTTGAATCCTCTGACGATACATTACGCCACGATATGACTGTAATATCATACTCCCTCCGTGACTCTGTCCCACCAACTGTGACCTTTTCATTTTAAGTTTTTGCCCCTCTAAAGTTGACCGTTGTCATTTAACAAGACCATATTTTGATTCCGTTAGGTTATTGTTCACCATGATTTCATAAACTTCATAAATTGTCAAATAATCGCTCACACCAAATTTAGATATACCTAATACCTAATCTTCAACTAATATTCACTTGTAGGAAATCATATAGAGCTTAGTTAGTTTAGATATAACTGTAATTCCGTTGAGTTATGCAAGGCAGGTTTGTAAACGGGGCACAACAACTGTAGGGGTAAAATCTTCTGGTTTTTTTCTATTATCCAGGGGTACTAATCTTACGCCATGAATAGGATACATTTACAGTAACTTTTCTTTGCAATTGAACCTAATAGTTGTGTTGGTGATGCACTTGGCGATTGTACCAAGAGGTTTGGGTAGAGGTGTAAATAGGGCTGGACCAGCACGTTTACGGCACAACACAACACCCTAAAACTCTAGGACAATACAACATGTGATCTGGCATGGCGCAAACACGTCACGTTAGCTTAGTGTGTTGTGTTGTGCCAGACAAATAGGTACATCGGCACGACACATCACGTGGCGCGTATAAAAATACGTGACACAACACAGCACGACAAGCGATAAAAGCACGTCATAATATGCATAAGATACTACATGGTGCATCAGATTTCATACATATATTACAAAAGATCTTTATTTTATGCAGGTTTTGACATTTTATTTTCATTATGCTGATTTATTTGTATACTAATACATATACTAACTAAAGTATCTGAAAAAAATTTACTTTAAAAAACATAAAATAAGTGTGCAAGTACAGCACAATACGACACGTCATTATTGTTTTCTGGCGCAACACAACACTTGACGTTTTAGCAAAGCAGGGTAGAACTCGGTTGAATATTTGGCACAATGAACGTAGTACGCAGCATGTTAGAGACGTGATTTCATGGGTTGGGATGTACTGAGTCGACACGTTTTGCACCAATCAGTCTGGGATTAGTAGTCCACTTGCATCACAGTCTGGGACTTGCTTTCTTTCTTTGCCATGGGCATTTAATTTCATTCTTTATCTAGCTACAATTAATCCTTGTTGAATTTGATTTAGTCGGGAAATGATACCCATGTAATGTTTTCGAACTCAATTATTTGAAACCAGAGGAATGCTTAATTGTCCAAAGTTAGGATCTATCTTGTTATGGATTCATCTAGATCTCCTTGTAAACAAAGTAACACAATTTCTCCAATGTCGCTGACAGTCGGCACATGCAATTGACTCTCCGTGACATACCAACCAAGATACCCTCTCAGTATGCTAAATATATATTAAACCTAATTAACAACTAATCATAGATTCATAACATCTGTCACTCTACTTTTTGCAGAACTATATATAGTTTTATTTTACAGATTCTCTGCTGCCCTGTTTCAGAGGCAATCAACCCATCAAGGCCCTATAGTCCTCGGCTATGTGCTTAGGAACAAACTTAGCTTCAGAAATCATAACAAATTAGTGTGCAGTAATAGAATAAATTTACTTGTGCAGCACGAAGTAAGTAAATGTTTTTGAATACTTCAAGTTGATCAGAATTTTGGGTACTGCATGCATACTAGTGCATTATCTTGACGTGCCGAACATTCAGTTCTTGTTACCTCCTCCAATGCGCACATTTGCTGCACTCGGCCAGGACAGTCTCCTATATCTTTTAATTATTTTTCTTCTCGAGAAATACATACAATATTAAAAACTGATTAGTATAACATTTTCTTAGATAAGAGTTCATTTCAACAGAAAAATCAAAAAAATGTAGACAAATTGTCGCGAGGAAGAGAGTAGGTGGAATTTTGGAAGTGGAAGATTGACGATGGCGTGAGAGAAACGTCACGGAGTTGATTAATCCATAAACTAATCCTTTTTTAATTGTGAAATACGCTAGCAATTTAAAACCGGATGAGGGCAAAGACAAAAGAAACACAGTTAGCTAGGATTGGGTTGATAACTTTTGAGTGTCTGCCATTACACTACTGGAGATCTATCAGAGAAATTTTTTATGATAAACTTCTGCAATTAAAAGCTGATACGAAAATTAGTTTTAAACTAGTTTACAGTTAGGCTGGCCGTTAACCCAGTTAATAATTAATAATAACATTTTTCCTATACCAGTTCAGAGAAAAATATTTTATTACTAGCAAGGAGTCACGGGAACGCCACCAATAATACGAGACTTGTTTCTACTTTCTTTCTCGGACAGTATTTGGCAGATCATCAGCTCCATGGAAATAGTTTGAGTCGTTTGACACCGCAAATAGAGTGCAAAGCATATGCTTCTTTGCTTCCCTGTTCATTTGAATATGTTCATGGGCTGAACGAGTACTCCGGCAGACCTCCAAAAAAGCACAAAGTTACTAAAAGTTTTTTTAGAAAGTGGCTCCATTGAAAGCTTATGTCAACACCCATTTGTATCATTCTTTTGTTTTGATATTAACTTTGGTGATGGACACTGGTGTGGATGCCCATAACCCCGTACGGATCACCAATATCCACACAATTTTCCCCAAAACAGCAAACTAGAGATTGAATGAGGGGTTAAAGGTCTCAGAGGTCCGACTCAGGATGGCCCGAATTGCAATTAATTAAAGTAGACGCTCGCGAAAGAGATGCAAAGATGAATCTAGCAATACGCTAGCTGCCCCGCCCCCACCAAAGTAAATCAGTGGATTGCTCATCCGTGTTAGACTCAAGCGTGGGTCCTGCTCACTAATGATTACTACGTTTACGTACCAAAAGTGAAACTGGAATCAGAGAAAATAACAGTGGACTGCACTGCAGTAGATGATTGGCAGTGTAGAAAACAATTACAGCGAGCCAGATTTCTGTATAATCTAGCTAGGAGATAGCTAAAATAAAATGCTACACATGGCGCGAAGCTTAGTATGGAACCTAGATAGATAGTCTCCAGGCAAAAAAAAAAAAAAAAGTCTCCCGGCAAATAAATTTTAGCTCCATTCTTTAGTTTTTTTCGGATTTATCTCAATTAGAACAAGTCTTATGGCGGAAGAGTTCCATTTTCCATCTTCCACGCCACCTCAACATTTGGATGGAAGCGCAAGTATAGTGGTGGAGCAACAAAAACGTTAATTTTAATAGCGTTGAGCGCTAATCAGAATAGCGCTAATAAAACGCCTATTCAGAATAGCGCTCAACGCTATTAAGATTAGCATTTTTTCTCAGCCATTAGATTTTCAATGACACATTTTAAATCTACGGATTAAAAAAAACGCTATTGTGAATAGCGTTGAGTGGTATTCTGATTAGTGTTTTTCGTCTTCTAGTATGCTATTCTGATTAGCGTTTTTTGTCTTGTAGTGCGTTATTCTGAATAGCCTTTTACGCTAATATGATTAACACTCAAATGGATTCCACGGGACCTTCCACGAAACCATGGAACACTGCTTAGATTTTTCATGAAAAACACCAATTTGGAAGCCACTAGACTTGACATTCCACAGTTTTTCCACACTTGGAATGACTTGGATTCCACCATAAGACTTCCTCTTATAATGTGCACTGGCCGAATATATACTCAGATACCATCGGATACTAAATATCCTATCAAACACATAGCCAGGGCTCATGCTACTTATATTCACATCCACATTGCAACCCCCAGTCCGTGCAAGGTTTTGTAATATACGTAGATGCATTTGATGTCCAAAACAGCCACATGTTTATGTTTTTACGGAAAATTGATCATTTGTCCAAATATTTTTAAAACATGGTTCAAATGGACGAGTGAAAATTATTATGGGTGAAATGGACACCAAAAAATTAGCAAGGATGAAACTGGATTCATCCTAACTTAAACTTAAAAAATAGCAAGGATGAAACTGGATGCATCCTGATGTAAATTAAAAATAAGAAAAAGTATTTGAAAATGGGTAGGATAAAACTGTTTACATCATGACTATTTTTACATTTTTGTCCATTTAAACAAGATCAAAATCGAAATGTCATTTTCACCCAGAATTGTTGATTTTGGTAGATTTAACCAATTTTGTGATGTTTTTATCACTCTCTATGTAATACGTGACTCACATGTCCTTTGCAATGTAGTCAATATCGGCCGTATCGGCCGATATATCGGGGATATTTCGGATATCGTCCCAGAACGATACGATAAGAAGGATATCGGGGATACGATATTCGCCCGATAATATCTGCCGTATCGGTTGAATATCGGCCGTTTCGGTCAAATATCGGCCGTATCGGTCGATACGAAATTTTCCTACATTTCCTGATATGAGACGGTATTGGTCGTTTTCTATAAAGTTTAAGCGTAATTTTGGCGAAGAAAGTCTTCCAGGTGGTAGTAGAGGTGCATGTAGCTCTCGAAGCAAGTCTATTAAAGTTACTCTTTTGTTTTTTTGATAAAATTGATGTTATCTATTATATCTTATCCGAAAATGTGTGGAGAAATGTTTAATATAAAATTATAGTCTCTAAATTTAGAACCGATATTTCAACGATAATATCCCCGATATAAAATCGTACCAGTGTATCGGTCCCGGCCAAGATGAACCGATATCCGATATTAACTATATTGGTCCTTTGTAAAAGTACCAACACATAAAACGGAAATATTACATGGATATATAATGACCCGTCAAAAATATCGAAGATAAATTATTGGTGATGCATGTATCATTATTGGTTCAAAGAGTCCTACTATATATGCACATAGTCTTCCATAAAATGATCCTATTTTCATGATTCATGTTATACGTATCTACTTTTTGTCCAATTTCACGATCAGCTCTCTTGTTTTTATGCATGTCTTTTTAATCTATTATTCGAGGCATGATCGAGGGAGAGAATACTTTCTAGTATTAGATTTCTCTCATCATGGCATGTTGTATGTTTTCCGAGTCATGCATGCATGGGTTTATCTATACAGCGTACATGATTTTCTTTTGTTGGTCTCATTTGAAATGATAATGTTTCCCTTTCATTCTACTGTTTAACCAGCTAACTTACTAATTTTGATTCAGATAATCTAAGTCCTTGACTTTTCACTCCAACGTATCACTGTTCATATAGATCTAGCTAGCTAGCACTATTTTGGTTGATCAATCTTGGCAAAATAACTGACCGATCACAAGAAAATCTTGTCAAAATACTAGTAACTTCTTGATGTAGGTCTGTTGGCATACCATCCTACTCGTCAAAAAATCTTACAGAGCTAGATTTTTCTACATACATCTTCAAGAAAATGATGGTTCAGACTATCGTGGTTGGAAACAAGAAATGTTTGATAATCAATAGAAAAAGACAGCGTACGCAAATAGTATGTCGCCAGTAAATGGAAAATGAGGAACAGTAATTCTAGTATAGTACACCTTTTAATCTGGTTTGTTGTCTTTCCGTCGTTATCTAATTGACCGACGAGACTTTTGTTTTAATTAAGGTGACGTTCTATTATTATTCTTATGGAGCAGTATTAATCCTTCATTTATTGTTCAATAAACATTCCGCGAGAATGACTGAACGTGGAAATATGGAGTTCAAACTTCAAAGTGCAACATTGTCGCCAGTATCAGTTAATCCAGCATACACGATGAAGCACATAGATATCAGTGAGCTATAATGCTATCTGTCTACAATTTCACACTCAAGGATCAGAGGAATGGAATTATCAGAGAAAGCGAAGAAAGAAAGCAAAGGAAAAGGAAAAAAGTTGAGAATTCAAAAAAGCATTAAAGGATGGTTTCGAGCAGCTAATAAAGATAGAGCAAGGAATCCCAGGTGTGTGTTTTGGTACAAAGCTAATAAATTTGTAGGGCAGTCTCTCTGTACCTGTGGTACACCGTACAACTACTCAAGATAGTCAGTCCAGGCAGCACCAGTACCAGTAGCAATGAATCCTCACTTAAAACGATGAAGTTGGTTCACCAAACAAAACCAAACCATCTTCCACGGCTCCGCCTTGATCAATTAATAATTAACCATCAAAATGCTACTCAGTTTATTTCCACTGACTTATCGATTAATATAAACTAAAATGTCAATCCTTCAGATCCAAGTCTAGTAATTTAGTTCTTGTAAGTGTCAGGATAACTTCGGGTGCATGATATTTGCACTAAGCATAAATGTGTCGGTATGTTGAGTTAGATTCCCTCATGGCCTCAAACCTCCTTTTCTTCCCTTTTGGGGTAATTGTTTTTTGCTTTGCCTTTACTGATGATTTCATAAACCTGAAAGTCACCGCATTAGGTCGGTATTTTGGTTCTTTAATCACTTTTAAGTCTCTTTTACCTAATTTTTACTCCAAAAGTTAAAAGCAAAGGAAAGAATTAACTCCAATTGATTGCATTTTTCTATTATATCGTGAATCTATTGCGCTTTAAGAAAGTAAAGAGTGTATTTCCTTTTTCTGTGTAAAGAAAGCACAGAGAATATGGCTAAATGCATACGAAGATCTGCTAACCACAGAAGAGATGCCTATCATAGGTGTATAGAACATTCTTATTAGTGATAATGGTAGGACTAAGAGAAAAAAGGCAGTTTTATCCTATCATGCACTTGAAAATTGACCGGCCAACGTCCGTGGAATAATCATATGTACCGAACTTTTAATTTGGGAGCCGCATCTAATTGTATTAATTACTACTATTTCGGTGATAACAGTTTAGTCTGATTCTGCATTTATACGTAAAACAAAACAATCCTGATCGCTAGATATTTGGATTGGTATTCCCCTCAAAAATTTGGTATCTCCTTTATAAATTGTGTGATTATGTAATTACATGATCACAATTAGAAGGCAAGTAAATAAGTACTTTGATCATGTGTCTGCTAGCAAGTGAGTGTAAGTGGAACGAACAAATTTAGTAAGTTTCTGTAAATATTCCTGATCAGAAATCTGTATATTTAGTAATAAAAAGATGGTGTTGTTATCCGTTATGCTGATGAGATGCAAAACCCTGTGACCTCAGCTGAAACATATTACTGTATTCCTCACCTCTCTGTATTGCATAAACAAATACACAGAATCACTTAACTAAGTGAACAAAGTCAATAACAAAGACTCATCTTTGCAACTTTATCTGGATGTCTTTAACCAAAAACATTAGATTCTTCTCTGCCATATACTTTCCCTGGCTTTAATTAATTTTCTTATTAAACTAAAGATGTTGATAACATTAACATGGGGGACAGGTATAACAACAACAATTCTGTAAATCGGTACATCATTTAATACTTAATCCCTACATTCTTAGGTTATGTAATGCATTATTCGCGTACTTGATAGAAAAATTATCTATTCGAACGTATAATTTGAGGCCAATTGTCTGTTTAACTAACTACAGATCGTCAAGATATCTTCCGTAGTACACCAGTAGACTGTCTTTTAATAGAGCACTAAATTCATGGTTGTTATGGGAGAAATTATTTTGTTTTGCCATATTTGGTAATCCTCGTAGAATTTGATAACCACTGTAACAATCTTTGTTAAATTTATGAAGTGTTTTGCCATATTTGTTTGAGAACTTCCCTCTTCACTGTTTGAGAAGACAAATTGTACCAAAAAAATCTTCCCCTGTTTCTGAAATGATCAAAAAAAATCCAACTAATAATAACAAATTTGAGAATTGTTTAACCAACTAGGCTGCTCCAGCTTGGTTAAATTCATACCAAATTAATTCATAATGCGGGATTAAAGGTGGACTTAATGAAGAGTAGGTCCGCGATTGTCTGCAGCAGTTGAGCGTATATATATGGACCCAATACTGAACTGGTTATTTAACTCTCACCAGGTCAGAAACTAATGCACATATCGAATTCTTGAGCTGTTTGTTTTTCTGTGCTGTTTTCTTATTTTAATTTTATTCTCAGCATTTCTTTCTCCCTCACTATGACTCACATGGAGCTGAGATCATAAATATGAATATATGTATAAAACTATAAACTCAGTTTACTATCAATATCTATTGGATTTGGTTACCAAACTATAAAACTAAAATTATTTTTTTCTACTTCCGTTTCTTTCTACCAATGAAGAACTAGTGTTACAGAAAATCATGGGTTTATCAAGAAGTGCAGATAATCTCCATAATCATCATAGATGGATGATTAGTTTGCTTTTAGTTCTTGTTATGAGTACAAGTGCATTCGGGTTAAATACAGATGGAGTTCTATTGCTTTCTTTCAAATACTCTGTTCTCAGTGATCCTTTGATGGTTTTACAAAGTTGGAATTATGGAGATCAAAATCCATGTTCCTGGAATGGAGTTCGTTGTTCTGAATTTCAAAATCCTGATACTTCTCCTTCTGATGTTAATCGTGTAGTGAGTTTAATACTTCCGAATAATCAATTACTTGGTTCAATTTCAGCTGATTTAGGTATGATTGAACATCTTCAACAGCTTGATCTTTCAAATAATTTTCTTAACGGGTCTTTACCAGCTTCTATCTTCAATGCTTCTGAACTCAAATTACTTTCTTTATCTAACAATGAGCTTTCTGGTCGATTGCCAGAGTCTGTTGACGGATTAAAAAGTCTCGAGTCCTTAAACTTATCTGATAATGCTTTATCTGGTCCTGTTCCTCAAAATGTCGTTTCACTTGAAAATCTTACAGTCCTTTCTTTGAGTAAAAATTACTTATTTGGTGTTGTTCCTAATGGGTTTCAGAAACTCGAGGTTTTGGATTTATCATCTAATTTGATGAATAGTTCATTACCTTCGAATTTCAGAGGTGATAATTTAAAGTACTTGAATCTTTCGTATAATAGATTATCAGGTGAAATACCACTAGACTTTGCAAGTTTAATTCCTGATAATGCAACTGTTGATATTTCTTTCAATAATCTCACTGGAGAAGTTCCTGAATCTTTAACTCAACAAGCAAATTCACTCAATGGAAACCCGGATCTATGTGGAAAAGCAGTTAAAATACCATGTAAGATTCTTTCTACTCCTTCAATTCCACCAAATGTTTCAACAAATAGTACTCCTCCTGCCATTGCTGCTATCCCTAAAAACTTTGATTCATCTCCTGGTTCGCCGGCTAGAGAAAAAAACGGGTTAAGACCCGGAGCTATAATAGGTATTGTTGTTGGAGATTTGGCGGGAATTGGTGTTTTATTCCTGGTTTTCTTATATGTATACCGGTTGAAGAAGAAGAAGAGAGTTAATAGTGCTGGAATTACAGAGAAGAAAGAAGATCAAAAAGAGAAAATCTCAGAAGAAAGATCTTTATCGATGAATTCATCCCAGAGAAACACATGTTTTTGTTTAGGAAATAAAGGTGTTAACGATGACGAGGAAAGTTCATCATCAGAAATTTCCGATTCCGATTCCGGAAACGATGAAAATGAACAAGTCTCAAAAATGGGTTCTGATCAAAACCGCAAACAACAAGAAGAAAACCAGAAGAAAAATGGGTCATTGATAACAGTTGATGGAGAAACAGAATTAGAATTAGAAACGTTACTAAAAGCGTCAGCATACATATTAGGAACAACTGGTACAAGTATCGTGTACAAAGCTGTTCTTGAAGATGGAACAACACTCGCTGTTAGAAGAATTGGTGAAACTGGTGTTGAAAGATTTCGTGATTTTGAAAATCAAGTTCGTGGTATTGCGAAATTACGTCATCCGAATTTAGTCCGTATTCGTGCTTTCTATTGGGGCGCTGATGAAAAGCTTGTCATCTATGATCATGTTCCTAATGGCAATCTCTCCAACATTACTTACAGTAAGCTCTCTATCTCCTACACTCTTTACTCATTTCACTAGCCAAAAAAATTATCATTAACCTAATTTAAGAAATAACATCATTTAGAACATATTCAAAATATTACGATTTTCTTTCTTCTTATAGAGTAGTTCTTCGTGTCGAAAAATCTTATCCTTTGATTAACTGATCTATCACAAATTAGGTTGGATAGCTTCATCAAGTCAGCTGTCCATTACTACTCTGTTGAGTGCAATATGAATTTTGGATAGCTTACAGATTGGCCCATAAGTCAATTCACGATCCACGGTGCCATTTATGTGAACATTTAAGTCAGATAAGAAACATATCGTGTATACGACGTTAGGCGAATTTGACCGGAACTTTTTACTGCGTCTTACTTTCTTACTGTACACTTTAATGACTTCTACAATGTAAGATGTCGGTAACTACTGAGCTGTCCCAAAATGACTTTTGGGGGACAGTTAGTTGAAAGTTGAAACTTAGAAAATGAACGATTGTTTTCTGCCATTAGCTAGGAGTCAAACTTAGAAATTGATAGCCGATTCTTTTGCTGTCTGTTCATCCCGTGGCTTTGATCAAACTAACGTGGTAGTCTGGGATGGTTTTCATTTTTGATTAGGAATGGTTACGATTATATAGTGTGATAACAGGGGACCAACTTGGTCCCATACATACAACAACTAATTTGGATTTTCCATTTTCGCAGCCAAGTTTTGGAATTTGAAAACAATCACTGATGAATTGGATTTTTCACTTAGAGCCAACACTGATTTGGAGTTTTCGACTAGTAAATTTGGTTGTGAAAGAGAGGTTTCTTAAAGTAGATTTTGAATCCCATGCAAACAGAATTCCATTAGGATTTTTTGGACCCCCTTTTTAATTTCCTATTTTGGAATTTGGACCACATGTCAAAAAATAATGCTACCTTGAATGCTCGCTCTCAAAATCTTCTAGGCGTTTTCTGACAAAGAAGATGAATGCATCTTGTTCTCACCCTCTTTAATGAAGTTTTGGTCAGGCCATTTAAGGGCATGTAAGCTGATCCCGTGTGTACGCATTATTTTTGTTTTGAATTCGCACCATGTCTTGTTATGCTTGTCTTCGATACACAATAGTCAAAAATGGCCCATGCTAGAACTTCACTGTTTATGTACGTGCTACTTTGCTAATGATTGTATTTGTCTGCGTCATTACAGAAAGAGGAGGATCATCACCATATCATTTACCATGGGAAGTAAGGCTTAAGATAGCAAGAGGGGTAGCTCGAGGATTAGCTTATCTGCATGAGAAGAAACATGTGCATGGTAATCTCAAACCAACTAACATTCTCTTGGGTCCTGACATGGACCCTAAAATCAGTGATTTCGGGCTAGGAAAGCTTATGTGGGGAGATTGCAGTTCTAAAGCAGGTGGTTCAGCTCGTATTTTTGGTAGTAAAAGGTTAATGATGTTACGAGAGGGTCAAGATTATCCAATTGGTGCTAGCCCGAGTCCAAGTCCTAGTACTAGTTCCATGGGTGGTGCATCTCCTTACCATGCACCTGAATCACTTAAAAACTTAAAACCGAACCCCAAATGGGATGTGTATTCGTTCGGGATCATTTTGCTCGAGTTATTGAGTGGGAAAATATTTTCTGACACTGAGTTAGCTCAATGGAATACTGGATTTGTGTTGGAAGAAAGAAACAGGGTTTTGAGAATGGCAGATATGGCTATCAGAGCGGATGTGGAAGGTAAAGAGGATTTATTGATGAGTTGTTTTAAATTAGGATTTAACTGCGCCTCTCTGGTTTTAACAAAAAGACCATCCATGAAAGAAGTGCAACAAGTTCTTGACAAGATCCCATCACCATCAGCTGCTAGCTCCTCACATCAGTATTATGATCACTAATGAAATAGAAACGGTGTTTGTATCTTAGGGAGTGAATCTTACTGGTGTATGTATGTAATTGACTATTAGTTATTAATGGATGAATCAGCTGCATGATTGTTACAGTTTTGTCTCATTCAACATATTTTGGAACAGTCTGATTGTATTGTTGTTAATTAGTTTTTGTGCTTTTGCTTTTATTAGCTATTACCCACGCAAGATTCTTCATTTATTAAGCATATCCCAATTCATAACCCAAATATTTTGAGAAGTGATAGACACACCGAGGCTCTACACCGGGATTTGTCCCGTGAGGAGAATTGACGGAAAAGATTAAAACTTCTCGGCATCGAGATCAGCAATGGGCAGAATGAGACCCATTTTTATTTCACGCGCGACAAATCGCGGAGTGTTGTTTTCGGCGAGTCTAACATTTTTGAAATATTTTTGATGAGTTTACATGGATTTCATAGCTATTTCATTGAGTCAATTCAAAATAAAAAGGATTCAAACTTTTTAATTAAGTTTTTTTTTTAGTTTTGACACGGTAAGTTGGGATAAGGACACCCGACCCAAAACAAAAAAACCAAAAAAAAAAAAACAACATAAGAAAAGATTCCTAGACAAACACCCTTAACACAAGGACCTCTGCCTTTCAAACAAACACCACCTTGTTCGTATCAGTTGCAGGAATTTAATTAAAGCCAGAAGAGAAATCCTCAAGCCCATCTTCCAAAAGCTCGTAGCCTTCTAACCTGGATAAATTTTTGATGAAGGCGTTTTTTGATGGGGTATCAGATGTTGACATGTGTTTTTTCAATTAATTGATTCTAACAAATTTTGTTCCAAAAACAGAAAAGAAATTCTCTACAGCTCGTAGCCTTCTAACATGGTCGATAATCTGCAGCTCTATTCGTTTCTCTGGAACAGTGAGAAATTCTCCATTTTTGAAATATCCTCCTTAAAACCTTAATTCTTCTCCAAATATGTATCATAGTCCACGGAGGGTCTTAACAAGATGAGATAACAATATGCACCCTGAATTGGTTCTTCCTAGTAGTAGTAGTCAATTTAAACCAAGTTCCACTCCCTGCAATTCATGTGCTAGCACTGAGATAGGAGCACTAAACCCACGAGCAGCATCAATAACATCACCCTGAGTATCTCTAATAGGAGCTACAAAACCTCCACCATCCTTCTTAGAGACCCATCAGAATTTATCATTGCTTCGTCATCATCCGGGCCAAGCTAAGAAAATTTTATCTCCCCCGCTTTGAAGAAATGACAATCCACTTTTCATATGTTCATAACCCACCTAGAATTGTGATTATAAGCCACCTGATGTTTCCCAACAACCATCTTGAGTCTGACATCTTGATAAATAAGCATGCACGCACTGTCCACAAAGTTAGACTGAGTTTTAAAGATTCTCTCATTTCTCTCCTTCCAAATGTGATATATAAAGCCAGGGAAAGCTAAATTTTTAATAGTGTTGATACAAGAGATACCTTTTAAAGTAGTCCAAACACCACTTTAACTCCTCATACCAAGTCAGATGCACATTTCTTATTATATATCCAAGCTTCAAAATGATAAACTCCCAAATAACCTTGGGAAAACTACACCCATGGAAAAGATGTTTTTCATCTTTACTTTGTTCACCATAGAGATCGCATTTATAATCGTGGATAACCCCCATCCAAGCAGCTTTTTTCAAGTTTTTAATTTTCTACGAATGTCAAGCCAATCAATAAAAGAATATCTAAGAAACCCAATCAAACTTAGGGTGATGAGAAGAGAAATCCCTATAAGTATCCCTCATGGAAAATATACCCGTAGAGGAAGGGATCTAAACAATGAGATCTCTCCCAGTCTCATTTAAATTAGGAGTTGAGGTTTGAGTTATAGTTCTCGTAGTCTCGTCCTCCATCATCTAAGGAAAAACCCACCTATTTTCAGAGATAAAATCAGCAACCAAAAAGTCAATAGAAGCACCCACTTCCCTAAAGAATTCAGCTTATATCTATTGAACCAGCGTCCCTTTTGGGTGCCACATGTCGTCTAGTTATTGATCCCGACAGTTGCGAGAATCTGGTTGATGAAGAGGTTGTGAAAAGGTTCAAGCTGGAAACTTAAGTCACATCCACATCCTTACAAGCTTTCTTGGCTTAAGAAAGGGAACGAGGTAGAAGTAAACAAACGTTGCTTGATTTTCTTTTCAATTGGTAACAAATATAAAGGTAAAGTCTGTTGTGATGTCACTAGTATGGATGCTTGTCACTTGTTGTTGGGTCCTCCATAGGAGTTTGACAGAAAAACTAGTCATGACGGTTATAAGAATACATATAGTTTTTTATGGGACGACGTCCGTATAGTACTTGTACCTAGTAAAGAGGTTGTTCTTAAACTATATACTGGAGAAGCTACCAATCACTTATCATTCAAGTAGTTTGAAGATGAGATAAAAGATACAAATGAATTGTATGTGTTGATTAGCAAATAAGAACTTGCTGAAAGTAGTATTCCCATTGCAACTCAATCTTTAATTGAAGAATTTGTGGATGTCTTTCCTAATGAATTTCCTGATGAGTTACCACAACTCCAGGATCTTCAACATCGTATTGATCTAGTTCCTGGATCAAGCTTTCCAAACAAAGCGCATTACAGAATGAGTCTTAAAGCGCATGAAGAACTTTGTCGCCAAGTTCAAGGGTTGATACAAAAGGGATTGATCCGACAAAGCCTTAGTATGTGTGCAGTATCAGCCTCGTTGATCCCGAAGAAAGATAATACGTGGAGGATCTGCGTTGACAGTCGTGATATCAACAAAATCACAGTCAAATATCATTTTCATATTCCAAGGTTGGATGATTTATTAGATCAGTTGAGTGGAGCGAAGGTGTTCAACAAATTAGACTTGAAAAGCGGATACCACCATATAAGGATTCGTGAAGGTGATGAGTGGAAGGCTGCTTTTAAAACTCGAGAGGGTTCATATGAGTGGCTGGTTATGTCGTTCGGTTAGATTAATACACCAAGTACATTCATGCATACCATGAATCAAGTACTGAGACCTATTGTCAGTACTTTTGTGGTTGTTTATTATATTCTCGTTTATAGTGCTAGTATGGACTTGCATGTCCATCATCTTTGAGAAGTGCTTATATCTTTCGCATGGAGAAACTGTTTGCATCTATTCATAAGTGTTCCTTCATGACAGATCGGGTTTTTTTTCTCGGTTATGTTGCGACCAAGTCGGGATCAAAGTGGATGAAGCTGTCAAAAATTGGACTAAACCTACTACTTTGCACGAGGTAAGAAGTTCAGCTGCACTCCTCAGAAAGATATAACAATTAAGCACAAGCTCAAACTGAACTCTCCCCCATTTGATGTCATTCTCAAGAGAACAACATAAGCGACCTTTCTCTAGCTACAAGAGAAGGATTTCTTGGACATTAACAAATTTACAAGTAAATTTGTATCCCCAAATATTTTTCTTTCTTCTCGCCAGTTATGAACAAAGAAATTAAAAATACTGGTCTTATTGTTAGAGGCGTTGAAAAAGCGGGGCTCTACCAACCACACCCAATATTTCGTTCGGCAATCTGTATGGACTAAATCCAATGTACTTCCAAGAGAATCAACTTGACAGTCAGACTCAATCAAGGAAAAACATCCAAGAGTTATATCTCAATTTCTCAATACAATCTGCAATCGAACATATATAAATCTGTGAGCCTGATTGATATGAGAAATAACTTGAATGGTACCAAAGTCCAATGTTCAAGTGTCAATCAATTTCAAACAACAACCAAAGGTCGGATTTACCAATTGATTGAACTACGCACAACCTGTGATATTTCAATTATATAAAAAAATATAATGCGGAAAAGAAAAAACACAAACACCAGAAGTTTTGTTAACGAGGAAACCGAAAATGAAGAAAAACCTCGGAACCTAGTCCAGATTTGAACACCACACTGTATTAAGCCGCTATAGACACTATCCTAATACAAGTTAATTTCGGACTGGAATGTAGTTGATCCCTAGCCAAGTCTCACAGCAATTAGGGTACAGTCGCATTCCTTGCGCCTCTGAATCCCAACAGGACTCTACGCACTTGATTCCCTTAGCTGATCTCACCCACAACTAAGAGTTGCTACGACCCAAATTCGAAGACTTATAAATAAATCTGTCTCCCACAGAAAAGTCAATTCTGATAGATAAATCTGTCTCCCACAGAAATACCTATGAAGTTTTGTTCCGTCTTTTGATAAATCAAGGTGAACAAGAACCAATTGATAATCTGGTCTTATATTCCCGAAGAACTTCCTAGAAATATCAACCACCTCATAATAACTTAACTATATGGTAGTAGAAGAAGTAATTGTGGAATCACAAAGAATGAGACGAAGATCTTTGTGACTACTTTTTATATCTTACCTATCAGAGAAAAATCTCGAGCAAATCTTAGAGAAGATATTACTCAATACGATAGAACAAGTAAGATCAGAACACACAACTACAGAGAAAATAGTAGGGTCTGGCTTCAGAACCCCAATAAAGTATTTAAGTCGTTAACCTATAATGGTTTTAGGAAAAACCTAAGTTAAAGGAGAATCGACTCTAATCGCAACTACTATCACACAGAAAGTGTGGGGATTAGGTTTTCCAGTTGCTAGAGTTCTCCCTTATATAGTCTTCAAATCAGGGTTTGATAGCTTAGAAACAAAGCAATCAATATTCATCGTTAGATGAAATCCTGATTTAAGATTCAAGCTAAGTTTGCTTAAAACCAAAGCAATATCTCTCCACCGTTAGATGGTCTTAGCTTGTTTCACACAAATGAAATATACCTTCATTTAGATATGGTCAGCCGTACCTAAACGTGCATATCAATAACAGTTATTAACATTGTGTTAACCGCATTCATCTAACACTTCTGGATCAAATATGATGATCAATCAAACATGAAAGATAATCAAATGAATCTAATTGTGTTAGTCATGGAGTTGTTCAATTTTTTATATTATCATAGAATTATACAAGACACAATTGAAACAAAATCGGATTTGATTCATGACTGCACAAAGTACTTATTCAAGAATCAATTCATGAACATTAAGCCACGGTTTACAAAGATTGCATTCCTTAATATATAAATGTATTTGTTCATGAGTATGAAATCATAGTTAACCGATTTTAGAACTTTAACCAGCTAAGTTTGCAAACGGGTACGCAAAAACTTAAATTCTGGACTTCGGTCTTGTCCAACAGTTCGCAAACGGGTGCGCATACTGTTGTCCCGGACCGTAACTCAGGTAGAACCATTCACATATTGGTATGCAAACTTGGTTTCCAGATCTGAATCATACAACAACAGTTTGCATACTGGTATACATACTGTGTCATATCTAGACAATGGTTAATTGTTCTAAACTCCCATTTCAATCATTGAAACATCCTTAGAAGACGACAATGGCTGGCTCACACAAACCGTTAGCTTATAAGTAATTTTCAAGTGATCGAATGATCGATACGAAACATTCCGAGTCGACATCAAATGGCTGTCTCACAAAAATCATGTAAGATGTTTCAAGGCAATTTTCACATGATCATCTTTTAACTTATTATTTAGTTTCCAACAAATAAATTGTTTCCAACTAAACTCGTCAAGAATAATGATGAACGCAGCTAAAACAAAAAGCTTCCAACACATATTTTGAGAAAGATATAAGAGAGATAAACTCAAATCGAAATATCAAATGTGTATAATATAAAAGTATATATAGCTATACGACTTAGTCTCGCTAGGAGATAGAATATAATAAACTTCTGAGTGATAGATAAGTTTTAGTCTCCACATACCTTTTGTTGATGAAGTTCCTCCAAACTCTCCTCAGTAGATCTTCGTCTTCAATGGATGAACGCCGTGAAGTCTAAAGCTCAACTACACATTCTATCCTAATCCGAGACATAGCTATAAGTAGACTAGAAATCAAGACAAAACTATAAATACATATGGACTACAAAATAAATAAACTTTGTAGCTTCTCATACAACATGCTTGATTTCCTTGGTTCTTCAACATTCCTTGAATTCTTCGTCACATCAAGTACTCCAGCGATTCTAAACGTGTTCAACTCAACATCGTTGTTATTGAAGATCCGTAGCCATAATAATAAGAAAATAGTTATTCTCAATTATTGTTATACAATGTCAGAGTATTATTACACAACATCAAAGTTCAATTGTATCACAACTTTGACAATAATACTACGCTGATGAAAAACCGGGGATCTAACAACCACACTCAATATTTCGCTTAGCAATCTGTATGGACTAACTCCAGTATACTTTCAAGAGAATCAACTAGACAGATCAATTTTAACAAAAGTATATCCAAGAGTTATATCTCTATTTCTCAATTCAATCTGCAATCAAACAAATAGGAATTTTTGAGCCCGGTTGAATATAAGAAATAACTTGGACGATATCAAAAACCAATAACCAAGTTTCAATCAATTTAATCAACAACCAAAGGTTGGATTCACAATTTATTGAACATATGCACAACCTGTGATATTTCAATTATATAGAAAATATAATGCGGAAAAGAAATAACACAAACACCAGAAATTTTGTTAACGAGGAAACCACAAATGCATAAAAATTCGGGACCTAGTCTAGATTTGAACACCACATTGTATTAAGCCGCTACAGACACTAACCGTTAGAGCATAGCTCGGTTGAACCCACCAAGCGTTGGTATGTCAAGTTTGATTGTCATATTTTAGTGAATCAAAACTCATTTAAAGAGTCTCTTGATTATATACTAGAGTCAACTTCGTATAGGTTGGCTTGAAAGTGTTAGGATATGAGACTTACAAGTATTACATAAATACTTGAAGAATGTGAAGAAGTATGGAGCTACAACGACAACATCATCCTTCCTATTGAGGTTAGTAATATTTGACTTGAACTGTTTCATTCCCTAACATATCTTTCAAGTCGTGCATATTGAAAACATAACTGCGAAGCTGTGTATGATACTCTAGTTAGACATAGTATTAAGGAATACAATACGAGGTTTATTGCTTAACCATTAAACTTTGTATATAAGACATAGACATGATCATATGAATGCTATTGTGATTATGTATGGGTATGAGTGAAGATTTCATCCTAGGAAACAATGTTTTACATTCGTTTAAAGGAAGTAAGTTCATAAACTCGTTTTGTGAATCGAAAGGGAAATCGCTAGGCTTATTGGTATTTTTATTCATCGCAAATCTATTTTGATACCAATATGTGTGTTTAGTATAACCGCTTATAAACTTGTTTATGTATCTTGGTAAAACTATTCACAAGGCCTAACTTATGTATTGGTATGACTTTTATTAGTGAAACCGATCTTAAGTGATCACTCAAGATGGTATGATCGATGCCTTGTAAATAGCAACTTTTATCTAGTCATTGGGGAACCGATCCTAGTTAGAGGTGCGACAAATTTACAAGAGAGAATCAATCCTTGTAAGAGGTTCAACACGTTTTTACTAGATGGGGGAACCGACCCTATGAACATGTGCAACAAGTTTTTAGTTTTGGGGGAACCGATTCTATGGACGTGTGCAACCACATACAAGTAGTTACCATAAGTTGTGGGGAACCGATCCTAGTACCTAGTCAACCGAATTTTGGTAACTAGCGTGACTATACACAGCACTCACATGGAGGTAGAACCGTGAAACCCATAATTGGTGATTTGATAGGATAATCAATCACATAGTTCTTGGAATTCAGACGAACCAATTCTAAACTTGTTTGGAAGTGTGGAAAATCGTTTCCAAGATTGTAAGTATGAAAAAGGACTTGCAAAGTAAAGATGTCGACATACTTTGAACATGTACAGTAACACTTAATTTTTAAGATATTTACTAAAATTTTATCTACAAGGATGAATGGCCTTATGAACAAATTAGTGTCAGTTCAACAAGCTGCTTATATCAAAGGCAGAAGCATACATGAACAGGTCATGATGGCTTCTGAATTAGTGAATGAAATGAAGCACACAAGAAGAGGAGGAAATGTAGGCTTGAAGCTTGACATATCACATGCGTATGATTCAGTTAGTTGGAATTTCTTATTTAAAGTGCTTCAAATATATGGTTTCTCTACATCTTGGTGTGAGTGGTTAAGAATTTTTTTTTCTTCAGCTAAGATATGTGTTATGATAAATGGTGGCCCTCAAAGTTTTTTCTCCATGGAGAGAGGTTTGAAGCAAGGAGACTTTCTCCTTTATTATTTGTGCTAATGGAAGAAGTATTGAGCAGAAACCTGAGTAAGCTAGTTGAAATGAAAAAACTTCAGCCAATGGTCATTAGAAAAGGTGTGTATCCTACTTATCTATTTTTTGCAGATGATGTTTTTATCTTCAGTAATGGATCCAAAAGAAGTTTAGAATCATTATTCATTTTGCTCACGAATTATCAAGAATGCGCTGGTCAAATTATCAATAAAAAGAAGAGTAAGTGTTTTGTTGATGGTTAATGCAAAAGTGCTAGTATTTGGGAGTGATATTGAAGCCTGGTAGAGTGAAAAGTGCAACTGTTTGGCCAATGGTGGAAATGATGCAAAGTTATTTAGCTGCATGGAAGGGTAAGTTACTCTCATTCCATGATAGATTGGTGTTAATAAAATCAGTTCTGTGTAGTATTCCAATCTACAACATGGCAGTATACAAATGGCCAAGTTCAATTATCAAGATTTGTGAACAAATTATAAGGAATTTCTTATGGAGTGGAGATAGTGAAGTAAGGAAATATGAAACCTTGGGATGGAGAAAAGTATGTAACCTTTCAGTGAAGGTGGTTTGGGGATTATTAGGCTGGCGGTAATCAACAAAGCTCTCTTAATGAAAAAGATGTGGAAACTTATAACTTCATATGATGATTGGTCAAGATTTTTTGCTGCTAAATATAAAGATAAAATGGACAGTGGAGTACTCAATGGAAGTTGTCTCCAGTTTGACCAGGTTTAAAATGGGCTTGGAATGAATTGAAGCTGCATTTGAGGTGGAGTATTGGTACTGGACAACACATTTCCTTGTGGTATGATACATGGTTGGGGAATGTCCCACTGATTGATTCTATTGTTGATAAAAATTCTATCTCACATACTTTGCATATGACAGTAAGTGATCTGTTGATAAATGGTGAATGGATCATTCCTGGTAACTTACAAAATCTCATTTCATCCTCTTTACCATTAGTAAGTGGTGTTCAAGATAAACTTATCTGGAGTGGCAATATCAAAGGGTTTTTCTCTACATCTTTTGTTGTTGAGATAATAAGAGCTAAAGACCAAAATTACACTGGCCTGGTCAAATATGGAAGCCTTTCTTACATCCAGGGATAGCCAGTAATATTTGGAAAATTCTGCAGGGAGTGTACACTGATGATGCAAAGCTAATCAATAAAGGATATTCTTTGGCTTCTAGGTGTGGCATATGTCAGCAAGATCAAGACAGTATGGAGCATATATTGTGGCATTGCAGATTTAGCAGGAGCATATGGAAATGGTTAGTAGTTGTATTTCAGTACAATTTACCAACTTCTTTCTCTGATAGCCTCAACTTTGCAACACAAAAAAGTTCAATTGTTAAAGAAGTTTGGTTAACAGCTGCATGTGCAACTATGAGAGAATTGTGGTTTCAGAAAAACAGTCTATTTCATGAGAATATCAAACCTAATGAGGAAGGTTTTAAAAGAAAAATTTTGAACTTGGTGCATTATGGAGGATACAGAATGAAAGGTACAAGATGAGGCCAAGACTATGATTCTTATGTGCTTGATTTCTTTGAACTAGGTCAGAGAAATATGAAACTTAAAATTATCAAAGAATGTCTCTGGCTCAGCCCAAAAGAAGTTTTTATGTAATTTTGCTGTCAAGGCATTGCAGTTGGTAATCCTGGTTTGGCTGGTTTTGGAGTTATTGCTAGATGTCCAAAAAGTCAAGTCATTGGAACTGCTTCTGGTGGAATTGGTGTGGCTAATGCCTATATGGATGATGTTCTAGCTCTTGTGTGGGCTATTGAATGAGCAAGCAAGTTGAAGTGTACTAAAATTATTATAAGATCAGCTGCAGAATCAGTGATTGTGGACTTCAGAAAAGGTATTGTACATTGGTGTCTAATGCCCAGATGGTTTAAAGCTCAAGCAGAGCTAACTGAGATACAATATGAGCATTGTCATAAGGAGATTAATTTCTCTGCTATTGAACTGGCCAAACCGGGAGCAAAGTTATCTCAAGGAGCAGTTATTATTCATGAAGGGAAGCCTGCAACTCTAGCTCAAGTTGAATTACCTCATAGAAAGTACTACAGATTGTGCTAGGCTCTGTAGTGCTTTTTATTTTTGCTTTTTCTTGGGTTCTTGAACTTTTGTAACTCATTTCATTTTATAATTAATAAAAAATTGTGATTTAGCAAAAAAAAAAAAAAAAAAAAAAAAGGAGAATCACATGATCGAAATAAATTGAGAAATCTTTTAATTAAGGTTTCTTAGTTTTTATATGCTATTTAATTTCCAGTAATTAAATGCATATCTTTAGAAAATAATAATTAGTAATGTGCATTTACTGATTATAGTTTCTTCCAATTGGGATTTCGGTCAATATTTGGACAGAGCATTTGCAGGAGTTATGAAAACCGCTTTTGTGTTTATTGCATATCTTTGAGAATATTCGGTTTTGGAAATTCCTTGGTGTCCAAACTTCCTTGTATATAAATATTGAAGTTTGCATTTCTAGCAAACTAATCCTTAGAGCCAGCAAAACTACCTAGTTGTGTTGTTACTGGTGGAGCCGCCTATTCGGAGAGGAAAGTAACCTAATTAGGCGAAATCTCTTACGGTCGCTCAGTTTAAAGACTTCTTTGGGATTGAGAAGCTCTATTAGTACCGTTGGTGGGAAACTAGATAATTGCGGTTTATTATTAGTTTTCAATTGATTTGATTGACTAACGGTTGTTGAACTTTGATTGCACCTAGTTTGTTTATGCTTGAGAACCTTCTCTTCTGATATAAGATTCACTCAAACTAGATCGAAGTTTCGATGGGGATCTTTAGACTGTTTGTAGATCTAAAGACGTCTTGCGATAATCCAATGTTAACAGACTCCGTTCTGTGTGTGATTGATCACAAGAGATTCAAGTTGATTGTGTGCAGGTGCCGATTGAAGATTAAAGAAGATTTGAAGACAATAAGAATTTTTGGGTTCATAACCTTTGGTGTGCACAATACTTGTTTCGGCTGGAAATGGATCCAACTATAATCGGTTTATCTTTGTGATATATCGGATTGATTAGTTGAGTAGATCGGCATCAATACACTTCTTTGTGATTAATAGTATTGATTGCATAGTCTAACAATTACTTCGGTAATTGTTGAGAGATTGATCTAAGGACCCGACAAAGGAGTTTATTGGTTAAACGGAAGAGTCTTTGTCAAACTCATATCACGTTGTTTGAAAAGAGTTGTTACCGAACGGATTTGTTGTTCCTTTACTATTAGGAATACGAACCAAAGGAATTTTTCCAAGTGCGTGACTTATTAACAAGTTGGAGGCGCAGGGATACTGAGGGAACTAGGTGAAGTATAGGTTTAGTTGCTTGGTCTCAACTATACGAAGTTGGTTTGATTTTGTATAGCGGCTTAATTCTCGGAGTATTCAATTCTGGACTAGGTCCCGGGGTTATTCTGCATTTGCGGTTTCCTCGTTAACAAAATCTTGTTGTGTCTTTTACTTTTCTATTTCCACAGTTATAATTGTTTTATTATAATTAGAAGTAAAATACACAAACGTTAATTCCTATTTTACTTGATAGACAATCCCTAGAGTTTGGTTAAGTCCGAACCTATTATCAAGTAAACATACTTCGTTGTTGTATTGTTTCGATCTTGTATCCATAGTCAATCACACAAGTTATCTTGTTTTCGTATTGTCTCGATCTCGTATCCATAGACGATCACACGAAGTGTGAACCGATTAGTTTTATTGTCTCGACTCAGTCTATAGACAATCACTTTCGGAGAAAGGACTTATAGGTGGAAAAGTTTTAGATTGAGGTATATTTGGGTACCCTCGTCTTTTCAATTGGTATCAGAGCAGGAAAACACAAAAAGATCTAACAATCCGTGTTTGGTATGATCCAACCTATAAGAAGTGAATCCATGACTGATTCAGTTAATGTTATGCAAGAGTATGAATACTCAAAAGTTGAAGGTATTCTTATTTTGTTGACTCATGATCCAGGGGTTACAACAAGTAAGAGAACATCTGAGTCTATCTCTGAAGAAAAAGAAGATGCTGATAAAGAGTTGATAAAACTCCTAAAGCCAATTAAATCTCTGTCTACAAAAATGCGAATATTAAAGACAGAGTCAAATCTTCTTAAACATGAGATTAGAGATAAAGATATTCAACTAAATCTTTTAGCCAAAGAAAATATGGATCTCACTGTCAAACTAGAAGCTCTGGGTAAATATTTGACTCATGAAAGAGAATCTTCCTATGACTATTGTTGATACATGAAAAATATCACCCCTTAGTCGGGCTAGTGTGCCTCAAAAAGGGAGGCAAACCCAACATGAGACATGGGGACTAAAGCCCAAGTCCACTAAGAAAGTGTCTACTAGATGGAAAGGACAAGGGGGAATTAATAGGAAAGAAGGAGGTTTTATTAGAGAAGGAATGGCATTAGTAGTAATTAAAGAAGTTTAGGACACATGGCATGATGTCATAAAAGGAAGGGGCTTTTGGAAAGTCTATATAAAGAAGGACAAGGTACAATGGAAAGACAACTCTCTCTTGCTATTCTTAGTATAGTGAGGTCATTTGATGTGGCTAGGACGGGTAGGACCTAAACACAAATTCACCTCTCAACATTTGGCGACCACACCCGGAGGCTCGTGCTTAGCCCATCATGACGCACCCAGAAGGCGCTAATTCAGACGCGACGGGAAACCAAGCGGCCAATCAACCCCTTAACCTGGACGAGGTGACAATGGAAGATGATGATAGCGAGGAAGAAACACCAATCCTAGGCGTTATCAAACAATCAGTAAGTCGTGGATCTCAAGATAGAGAGGTGGCAACATCACAGGAAAAGAACAAACAGGCAGCCCGACTAGCGAAACCCATGTCATCAACTTTATAAAACATAAAGGAAGAATTGAATGAGCGCTCACGAAGGACACAAGAACTTGAAAACTGGATAACACAGGCAGTGATGGCAGGAAAAAGTACCCGCGAGGAGGCAACAAAAGGCGAAGAACACAAAGGCGACAAGACAACAGTAACGTCACAAAAACAAATTATTGAGTACCTAGAGCAAAACTACCATGTGGTAAAACAAGACAATCATTGCCGCGTCAATAGCCTATACCCCGCGCACATCCGAGAATACCCGTATCCCGAAGAATACATCTCGCCAAAGTTCAAAGTGTACGAAGGACAAGGAAATGCGCGAGATCATCTCATCCAATTATTATCATCAATGAACGACAAAGCTATGAATGGAAAACTATGCTTAAAATAATTCCCCAAATCACTCACAGGCACAACGTTCACTTTGTATGACAACCTAAAGGAAGAAAGCGTGGAAACCTGGAAAGCCTTGTCCACGCTCTTCCTTGGGAAGTTTTACTCGGCCAAAAGAAAGATCACAGCGATAGATCCGAGCAAGAGCGAGAAGTGGATAGGTGAAGAGGTAGGAAAGTACATCTTGCGGTTCCGACGCTTGACACTGGACTGTCATGAAGACATCAATGAGGAAACGCTTGTCGAAATTTGTGTACGTGGAATGGTCCCGGCTTTCAGAGGGGGTTTAAATAATTTCAGATTCCAGACCTTCGTAGAACTAGAAGAAGCAGCTGAGAGAATCGCCGAATGCATAGAAGAGACACCTACAGACTCTGTTTGGCGCACCACGGTTAGAGCTGTATCGAGAACCCACGCAACGTGAGACCTAATATTAATAAGGAGAATAGAGACCAGTCCCAGGCTGATGGCAGGAACCAAGGGAGGAACGGAGGAAGCATGCGCGATTATAAAACTGAAAAAGCGGGGGTCTAACAACCACACCCAATATTTTTCTTAGCAATCTGTATGGACAAACTCCAATATAGTTTCTAGAGAATAAACTAGACAGTCAGACTCAATCTAGATTAAAAGCATATCAAAGAGTTTATATCTCAATCTCTCGATTTGATATTTACTCAAGCAAATAGAAATTTGCGAGTCTTTATCAAAGAGAGATAACTTGGATGATACCGAAGACCAATATCCAAGTGTCAATCAATTTAAATCAACAACCAAAAAGGTCGGATATTCTAATTAATTGAACAACGCACAACATGTGATATTTCAATTATATAAACAAATATAATGTGGAATAGAAATAACACAGACACCAGAATTTTGTTAACGAGGAAACCGCAAATGCAGAAAAACCCCGGGACCTAGTCCATATTGAACACACACTGTATTAAGCCGCTACAGATACTAGCCTACTCCAAATTAACTTCGATCTGGACTGTAGTTGAACCCCAATCAATCTCACACTGGTCCAAGGTACAGTTATGCTCCTACTCCTCTGATCCTAGCAGGATACTGCGCACTTGATTTTAGCTGATCTCACCCACAACTAAGAGTTGCTATGACCCAAAGTCGAAGACTTTAATAAACAAATCTGTATCACATAGAAAAGTCTACGATAATATATAAATCCGTCTCCCACGAATATACCTATGAGTTTTGTTCCGTCTTTTGATAAATCAAGGTGAACAAGAACCAATCAATAATACCAGACTTATATTCCCGAAGAACATCTTAGTGTTATCAATCACCTCACAATAATATTAATCGACGCAGCGAAAAAAGATATTGTGGAATCACAAACGATGAGACGAAGTTTGTTTGTGATTACTTTTCTATCTTGCCTATCGAAGATATAAAATCTCAAGCCAATTATTTCAATTGTACTCGTACGATAGAAGATGCAAGATTATATCATACAACTACGATAAAAGTAGTATCGGTCTGGATTCACAATCCCAATGAAGTCTTTAAGTCGTTAACCTGGTTTAGAAGAAGAAACCAAAGGTTAAAGGAGAATCGACTCTAGCTTAGCACAACTACTATCACACAGAATGTGTGTGGATTAGGTTTCCCAATTTATAGAGTTCTCCCTTATATACACTTTCAAATCAGGGTTTGCAATCAATGTTAGCTTAGTAACAAAGCATTCAATATTCACCGTTAGATGAAAACCTGATTAGATTCAAGCTAATATTTCTCAATCGTTAGATCGAAAACTTAGCTTGTCACACACAAATGAAATGTCCAATTTTGGGTTTATGAACCGTACCCAAACATTAACATTTGTTGGTTCAACAAGTCAACCAAATGGTTAGCCATATGATTACTCTCATATCAACCTTATTCTTCTTCACCATAACTAGTTCAAATGACTCAAATGAACCAATTATAGAGTTTTTCAATTGCAAGGAAATCTTATGTAATTACACAAGTCACAATTGAAGTAAAATCGATTTGATTCACTCGAATCGGTTCATGAACTTTATAGCCACAGATTGCAAAAGCATTCTATAGTTTATTTAAACATTAGTTCAAGAACAACCGACTTTAGATATAACCTGCTCAAGTTCGCGGACTGGGTTTGCGGACTTAATCTCATGGAAGGAGTACACAAACTAGCAGAAAATCTCGGGCCGAGAAGTTCCGCAAGTTCGCGGACTTGGCTCACGCCACTTCCAACTTCTCTTGATCAACAAAGTTAGCAAACTTTGGTTCAAGGAATATGACTTATGCATATATGTGTTTCCACAACAACGCTTATATCCACCATTGGTTATGTAATCTAAACTCTCATTTCAATCATTGAAACATTCTCAGAGAACGTTATATAGCCGTTATTCATAGACCATTTTTCGTCAGAGCAATTTTCAAAGTGATCGAAACATAACATGACTTTCGTCACTTGGTAAAGATGAATTCGGATAAAGCGAAAGCTTGCCAACACACATTTCGACAAATAGATAGGCGAGATAAACTCGGCTCGAAATAGCAAATGTGTATAATGAAAGTTTATATATCAAAACGACTTTTATCTCAAGAGTAGGAGATAGAGTAGATAGACTTTTGAGTGACAGATAAGTTCAAGTCTCCACATACCTTTTAGTCGATGAAGATCCACTAGTTCCTTGAGTAGTCCTTCGTCTTGTATGATGATTGCCATGGAGTCTTGAGCTCAACTACACTTTCTATCCTATTCCGAGACCTTTAGATAAGTAGGCTAGAAATCAAGACTTATAGTTTTGATCACTAACATTGACAAACATTCTTGAGATAGCAACGCATGCGAGTTCGACCGAGCAATGTTCTAACAAAAACACCATCCCCTCTCCCTTGCAGCAAAGAGCGCGCAATTAAACTCTTAAATCAATGGATCGCCGAAAGGGAAATTCAGCTACCCCGACCACAGTAGATATCAACAAAATGGATAAAAACTCGACCATATACTGCCACTACCACCGAAGGATGGGACACCCAACGGAAGAATGCTTTGCCATTCGATGCATATTCGAACGCAAGCGGGTAGCTGGGGAGCTCAAGAAGACAAGACAGACGATTGAACATGATCCATTCCCTCGCCACTAACTCAAAAGAGAGACCTAGGTGAACTATAGGTTTAGTTGCTTGGTCTCAACTATACGAAGTTGGTTTGATTTTGTATAGCGGCTTAATTCTGAGAGTATTCAATTCTGGACTAGGTCTCGGGGTTTTTTTGCATTTGCGGTTTCCTCGTTAATAAAATCTTGTTGTGTCTTTTACTTTTCTATTTCCGCAATTATAATTGTTTTATTATAATTAGAAGTAAAATACACAAATGTTAATTCTTATTTTACTTGATAGACAATCCCTAGAGTTTGGTTAAGTCCGAACCTATTATCAAGTAAACATACTTCGTTGTTTATTGCCTCGATATTGTATCCATAGTCAATCACACAAGTTATATTGTTGTCGTATTGTCACGATCTCGTATCCATAGACGATCACACGAAGTGTGAACTGATTAGTTGTATCGTCTCGACTCAGTCTATAGACAATCACTTTCGGAGAAAGGACTTATAGGTGGAAAAGTTTTAGATTGAGGTGTATGTGGGTACCCTCGTATTTTCACTAACCTAATCCAAGTTAACTTCAAACTGGAATGTAGTTGAGCCCTAACCAATATTACATTGATCAAGGTACATCCACGCTCCTTTATCCGCTAGAACCACGCCGGATTCTGCGCACTTGATTCCCTTAGCTGATCTCACCCACAACTAAGAGTTGCTACGACCCAAAGTCAAAGACTTGATAAACCAATCTGTCTCACACATAAAAGTCTATTGAATAGATAAATCTTTCTCCCAAAGATATACCTATGAGTTTTGTTCTGTTTTTTGATAAATCAAAGTGAACATGAACCAATTGATATACCGACTTATATTCCTGAAGAACATCCTAGAAATATCAATCACATCATAATAATCTTAATCGTATGGTAGCGAAAAAAGATATTGTGGAATCACAAAGATTAGATGAAGATGTTCGTGACTAGTTTTATCTTGCCTATCATAGATTAAATCTCGAGCAAATATTAGAGAATATAGTACTCAACACGATAGAAAACAGCAAGATCATAACACGCAACTACAAAGAAAATAGTTGGGTCGGGCTTCACAATCCCAATGAAGTCTTCAAGTCGTTAACCTACTGGGTTTTGGAAAAAACCTAAGGTTAAAGGAGAATCGACTCTAGTCGCAACTAGTCACACATGAGATGTGGGGATTACTTTTCCCAGTTGCTAGATTTCTCCCTTATATAGTCTTCAAATCATGGTTTGCAATCGATGTTACCTTGGTAACAAAGCATTTAATATTCACCGTTAGATGGAAACCTGATTAGACTCAAGCTAATATTGTTAGAGCATAGCTCGGTCAACCTCGCATGCGTTGCTATCTCAAGCATGATTTTCAATGTTAGTGATCAAAACTATAAGTCTTGATTTCAAGCCTACATAGCTAAGTCCCGGACTAGGATAGAAAAGTGTAGTTGAGCTCTGTAGATAGGGAAAAACGATTTGCTGGTTTTTACGGAATTGAGGAGACGACCGTGCGGAGGAGACTCCTTGAACCGAGCGAAAAGTTCAACCTCACACATATGCACTGCAGGAAGGGAGTTCTTTGAATTCGAGAGATCAATATGTAGTACCCCGGCCTAAACCAAGACAATGGCCGTTCCAGAGTAAATTCGGTCACAAGAGAGGATGGGTCAATCTGTAGGAGGGAAGCTTAGAAATGTGTGGAATCGATGGTAATCAAAGATTTTAGGTGTGTTGTATATTCTGAATAAGATAAGTTCTGAATGATTGAATCTCTGTTGAGAGTAATTGCTCAGGTGATGAGTTGTTAATCTCTTGTTATCTGTTTGACGTGAGATTCACATTCCCTTTTCAATCATAATTTAGAGACTTATTTATATTACTGGAATTGTAAACACCATGATCCCATGAAGTGTGGCAGTTGATGGAATCAAAGAGTGGGGACATGGAAATCGTGTTTGAAACTAGTTGCTCATCGTGCAGAGACTTGGTCGATTTTCCATCCACTACTTTGTTAACTCCTTTAAATGATTGCACGACTTGCTCACATTCTCATCATGTGTATGAACAAACATGCAGTAGATTGCCAGACCAAAACCCTAGTTGATATCCCCCCATGTGACACGATTGACGTCTCGTGATTAATTTAGTCAGTTGTTCATCACTTTATGGGACGATGAGTCCATGTATTTGCTGAGTTGAACATGATTTTGCAAAATGTTCTGAGACTCATGAATTGAACGTGTTTGTTGAGACAGAGGTATAATTTTCACGTTGGTAGTTGAGGTGAGCAAGTATTGATCATTCGATGAATTGTTGAATATTGAGGATTGAACCAATATTCATTGGTTTGAGCAAATATTGCTTATCTGAGCAAGTGTTGCTCGTATGATGAATTATTGGTAGCGTGACCAAAATAAAACATTAATCAGAATACTGACAGTTGAACCGAGTATAATAAAATGATGATCATGAGATCGTCGTAAAATTATTAGCGTTCGAATATGGAATTATGATCCTTGGACTCAGAAACCCTAATTTGATCAATTGATGACCAATTGATGGTTTATTAAAAATTCAACCATGGAATGAAGAAGGGACCGGCTTCATGGGATCATGGGTCGACCATGTAGCGCCCATATGCTCGAGTGAGCAAATACCAAGATCTCTTGAAGAGTTGGTGAAAGAATGATCAAATACTGGTTCAATCATTTCTCATATAATGCTCGTCTGAGCCTTAGGTGATAAAACCTAATTAATTATGAAGAGGTGAGGGACCGACCAAGGGGTCATGAAACCAGCCCTAGATGGTCACCGGATCGAATGACGATCACTCTATGAAAATTCCAAAATTATTTGGAGGAGTTTTGGACCTAATACGTGCAATTGCGCAAATTAGGTCAAATCATGAAAATACGTGGGACCGGCTCCTTGCGAGCCAAAGATCCAACCTTGGTCGGTCAAGGTAACATGCTCACGTCGTCAAAACGTTTGTGTCTCAGTCTTGAGAATTTTGATATTTTCAAGCGTGCGTTTGAGCAACCATTTGAGAAAATATGACAGAATCAGGGTTTTGCTGAAACTGAAGAAACTTCATGAAATGAAGGAAAATAATTATAAAATAAAGGAATGATGAGGCGTGGGACCCCTGAGGCCAAGGCATGGTCGTCCGGCCAGTGACCACGGGCCCATGGTGCCTTTTCCTAATTTTATATTATTTTTCATGATTTTATGAAAATATCATGAAATCAAGGAGTTTGTTGAAATTAAGGAGTTTCCTTGAAGTGAAGGAGTTTCCATGGGATCAAGGAAATAAATAATATTAAAATAATAAAATAAGGGCGTGTGGGACCGGCTTTGAGCATGGTCGGCCGGCTGGGGCCCGGTCCCGTACATTTCCCTAATTTTATGTAATTTTTGTGTATTATTTCCATGATTTGAAGGATTTTTCATAATTTGAGAGAAATACCTGAAATCAAGGAATTTCATGGGATCAAGGAAACTTAAAATAATAATAAAATAAAGGGACGTCTGGGACCGGCTAGGGCGTGGCCGGCCGGCTGGGGCCCGGTCCCACGAGTTTCCCTAATTTTATATTATATTTTTCATGGTTTTATGAAAATACCATGAGATTAAGGAGTTTTCATGAGATTAGGGAAATATTAATAAAATAATAAGGAACCATGAGGTGTGGGGCCGGCCGGGATAAAGGGATGGCTGGTTGGCCAATAAACACGGCCCCACGACATTTTTCCCAATTTTATACAATTTCCTTGGTGCGAAGGAAACACCATGAAACTGAGGAGTTTCCTCTAAACGAAGGATATTTGTTCAAATGAAAGGATTTTCATAAGATCAAGGAAAATAACAAAAATATGATAAAATATAAAACTGGCATGGGACTGACCACGGCACGGCCGACCGGCCAGTGGGCCCAATCCTCCAACACCTTGGTCAATATTTTATTATTTATTATTTTCTTTCCTATTTTGCATAGGTTCATCGTTTTGTCGTATTTTGAAATACTTGTTCGTGCGATCAGGTGATTGTTAGTGCATCGTCAAGTACACTTGCACCTTTTGAGTAGGGGATTACTCGAAGGTAACTCAGACTCCCGTATGTTGAATATTTATTACTAACCCATGGAATTCTGCTGGGAAGAACCATAGATTGAAGTAACAAAATATTACGAAAATATTTGAATATTTTCAGAAATTCAGTGGATGAATCCAAGAATTTAGGAATAATTAATTGATGGCTCTATACTAGTAAGATCGTCTAGGAGCATTAATTATTCTGAGCGACATGAGCTAGTTGAAGTGTTATATCTTTTATATAGTCAGGGAAAACTGTTGTTTGTATCTTGAAGACGTTATTGATCTATACTAGCAAGCAAGCTGTCTAGGAGCCGTCCAATCTCGTGATTCTATATAGGAGTAATTACTGAAGTTTTCAGTATTCATGAGATATGCCGTTGCCTACCCGAGAGACTACATATCTGCATGTACTCTGAGAGACAGTATTCTCAGTCAGAGATTCGATGAGAGACCCGTGTCTCGATACTCGCGTCTAATTGCTGGATCAGAAGTTCGTATAATTATGGGTTTACGATTTTAGCCTTTGTCGAAAATCCACCATCTACACTAAGTCCCCTGCTTAGTGAGGGAAAATCATGTTCCCCAGTCAGCACTGAATGGTGATTTTCCGGCTACAGACAAAATAAGTAATTGAACTTAGTCATAAGATAAGACGTTACCGGATTTCGACTGAATGAGCAAACCATGGTTTGAGCGAAAACCCCAGTGGCATAATAGAGCGTCATCCAGCGAGCATAAATTGGTGTAGAACCGCTGATTCGATGGTGGAACCTTGATTGGTCTAGGATTCAAGGATCCGGGCCCAAGAAAGGAATCCGTTTTAGCGCGGACGCTCATTCGTTTGTTAGTTTAAGAAACAACAAAATAGACCTGAGTCTAATGATAAAAAATTTTTCTATGAGCTTTCACGAAAAACAAAATTTTAATTTTTAAATATGTGAGATCTCACAAAGTGGAATAAACTCTCGTTTCGAAGGTGGATGCTCGTACGAGAGAATTTTTTTTTTTTTGAACTCACGTGCGTCTGTTAGTAATAAAATTTTGTTTATGAACTTTCATGAAATTTTTTATCTTCGATATTTTAGAAATCTTTAAAAATTATACTCTCGATTCAAAGACAGATGCTCGTGCGATGGAGCAATATATATATATATATATATATATATATGTATATATATTGTTCAAACTTACGTGAGTTTCACGTTAAAATATGTATATATTTTTGTAAAATCAATGTTTTGATTTTGAACAACTGGTGAAAATAGACAATTATACATGGTGAAATAATGTCTGTATGTGAGTTTTCACAATTGTAGAATGGACGTCTGCCCAATTTTTGAAAAAAAACAGTGGATGTTAAAATTCACGTGGGTTGTTTATGGTTTTATGAAAATCAAGTCATGATTTTGAATAATGAATCTTGCTCGTCTTTGCAAGTTTGAAGGAACGAGCAAGTTTTTCGAAATTCCGACGTTATAATCACTACAACTAGTGAAATTTTAAATAGGTAAGAGTTGGATTGTTACCATTTTTGTTGCGTGTTTGTTATCGGTACATCCATGACTCCATGTCTTTCGCCTCAGATAGTGGCGACTTCTGGTTACAACCACCCTTCTGGATCTTCCGGCGAACGCTCCAGAAATATGAAGTCAAAGATGAAGAATTCTGCAGATGTTCATGCCGAGGTGAATCAACCTTTCAGAGACGCTGGAAAGCTGGTACTTTGTATGTCTCTCGATCATCTGGGAGTCGTCCCTTATCAGTAGAAGCACCGCCGACTTCAGAAAATGATACTATCGGCTGAAGATGAAGGCAGGATTTGCGTTGATGGTGTAGATCCTGATTCAAATGTGGACGAACGATGAACTTCATCATAATTCGTCATCAGAAAATCCAGAAGTCGGTCTTTCAGTAAAAACGCTATAGAATCTTCGTCCGTTGTCGGATTTCCGCGGTCTACCCATGTTTTTTCATCCTCAGAATATTTCCAAGCTTTAGTTAAGAAGATTTTCGAGTTTTGAGCATTTTTAGGGGCCGAAATAGGCGAAACAGTAAACTTCCAGGAGATTTCCATAAACTTTTCAGCTGGCATGTAGTCCAATGTTTCGACCACATCTCTTTGCTCGTTCATCCAATTACTATGAATTTTGGATATGTTGTAGAGGACATCCATGCGAAAAGAATGGTATATGATATATCCTTAGATTCTTCACCAATTTCTCCCAGCTCACCCCTTTGTGCAAGATAGTGTAAAATCGTTTCAGACGAGCTTGTTGTAAAACGCCCTTGTTGTGTCTTTAGACCATTCGCTCGTGTCTTGAACACTTTATGAAGGATTTTAATGCCATTTATTAATTTTAAATCTGAACCCCTTGATTGATACATGAGCATGGTGCTTCCAGTGCCATCTTGTTTCTGTCAGTCGTAGAAACATCACTTCTGAAACCCTGGTCACGACACCCTAACTGAGGTTGCTCTCGAGAGGGGATGATGTAATGACCATGGTTTCATGTCCCGGTGGCAGCATTACTTTTATGATGAATGATTAGCATATGAGAGTCTGGTGCCACAGGTCTTGGACTGTGAAACTGATCGTCATGATCAGTGGACCGTCAGTCCCCAATATCTTGTTGAATCTCTCCTTTTCGTTTTCTCTTCTTCTGGCCAGACTTGGATAGAGAACCCAGGTAGAAAAATTGATGTAAATACCTAGGTGTTCGAAGTTGGAGGTACCTTGATGAAGTACTTGGTGGAAAGACCTGGTGGACACCGATCGACTGTGGAAGTTATGAATCCCGTCTAAGAATTGATGTTTGCATGTACGCTCTGGAATCTGTAGGAACCTCATACGACGTCGGAATTCGACGCTTGACCACAAATTTTGAATCTAAGAAGCTGAGTTATCACATGAGAAAAGAATCACTCAATTTGGAATTGTAGAGGTCAGCCAACGAAGGATGCACATTTTTTAATTTGTAATCCCGTACAAATTTTTCAGATTTCGTAGACCTGACGGTAAATGCCATATATTTCAGCTTGTATGCCCGATTGATGCGCCCTTTTGGTATGTTGTAGCAGAGACATAAACGAACATATTTTGTTGAGGAAGCATTGTCCCATTCCTCACCCATTGGTAATTTTTTTTAAACCCATGAAGCATGTTGTATCTCATTTGTAGAGGTGATGAGAACATCTTGTAGAAGACTTTGACTTGTGCATGTCCGTCGTGCAAGCTTTGGGAAGACTTTGATGCTAACATGTTTTCATGTCCACACGTCTCTATATGAGTCGTTAGTGCTTGGAGAAGTATGATCCATCGAGTGACACTTCCAGACTTAGGTTGTAGATAATGGACAGTTGATGGAACTTTGTCATGAGACTTTTGTTAATGCTGAGATCTTGATTGAATTTTCTCCAGACATTCTTGTTGATGCTGAGACCATGGACATAGTTCCTCCAAATATCCTTGTTGATTCCGATACATGGTTGGAGTTGCTCCAGAGACCGAGAAGGCTAGAACCATGATTATCAACATACTGTTGCTTCTCCATCCAGTGAGCCACGAAGTGGCTTTTTCAGGGAATTGATGTTGTTGCGGCAAATAGCAGCAGCGTACTTTATTCAATAAGAGCGTGTTGAAGGAGTTTGTTCCAACATTGGATCTGCTCCAGAAGTATTATCACGAGATAATGAAGACCTACCGATTGAACTTTGATCGAGTCGGTGTTGAATCAGTGTGTCACCGTAGAGATATTGTGCTGAAGATATAGGAGT
Organism: Papaver somniferum; assembly: GCF_003573695.1. Taxonomy (NCBI): domain Eukaryota; kingdom Viridiplantae; phylum Streptophyta; class Magnoliopsida; order Ranunculales; family Papaveraceae; genus Papaver; species Papaver somniferum. The sequence continues at coordinate 95,917,023 of NC_039360.1, forward strand.
TATTATCGAAGGTGTACTCTTTAATTGGGAGTACATTTTGAAGGCTTCTGAAGAATGTAGCATTCAGAGATGAGAGGTTTTTGACCTTCAGTTGGCCTTGGAGAAGTAAGTGATTGACAGCTGTTGTAAGGATTTTCTTAGATGCTCGAGTGTTGAGGCTTCACACCCTTTAAGCGTCCGATGTCATAGGTTTGATCGTCTCGTCCTTGAGTATCCTCTGTTGATTCAACATTCCTTTCGTTGCGGTTGTGGGATTCAACACTTGTGCGGACATCAAAGCTTTCTGATTTTGTGGTACGCAAGGACACTTGTACAAGGCTATGGAGAAATGCCCAAATTGTTTTTTTCTGTGCTTGAACACCATCTCAGTAATGTATGTCTCAGTGAGATGCTCGGTTCGCAGAAATGTCAGATTCAACCACTTGGTAAAATATTGTTGAAGTGAGATTACCCACTTATAGCGTCTTGCAATAGCAGTGTGACTACTCGTTTTCCCGTAGCCTACGTGATGTGTACAACTCAAAGGATCTGATACTAAGGAGTATCGATACCTCTGTTGAACTGATTAAGCTAAGAAATAAATGGTATCTAAGATCACAATAATAACAAAGAACATAAGAGTAACGTAAAAGCCTCTAAGTTATCATGAGACACAAGATGTAACGTGGTTCGACATTTGTCTACGTCTACGGGGTAATGAGTGATAGAATTGTATTAAGTATGTGGTGGTTACAAAGATCTTAAATGCTTCCCAAAGTAATAGAGAGAACTCAAGTTGAAGTAACTACTTAAGTTCTAAACATTAAAGAGGTATAAGCTTAAGACTAGATCTTCTCTCCTAGATATTGAATGCCCTTAATTTTTTGGTGAAGCTTGGTATTTATAGCCCCTTCTGCTCCTGGTATATCTTTGCTGCCTCTGAGTCCATCGTCTGCTGATATACCCTCCGTACCAGTGGTACCTTCGTCCACCGCATGCTTCTCCAGTTGTATATCGCCACCTCAGCTGACCCACGTTCCTTTGGGAACTACCCAGCCTCAGTGCGCGTTGTACCTTCGTTCACCGCTTGCTTCCGCCGATCGGGTTCTGACACGCTTCCTCTCTTCATGTGCTTTGACTCATGCGTGTAGATAAGAATCAGAGCATTTAATGCTGATTGGATGCGTCATTTACCTCTATCCCTTTGCCAGCTGACCCTATGTAGACTAGCCTTTTTCTTCCTTTTCCTTGACCGTCCACGTCCTTTCTCTTGGGATGATATAAAGCAGATCTGCGGAGGTATCCCTTACTACTCAGGCTTCTCTGTCTAGCGAAGGCTATACAGTTGTAAAAACGTATGCGGCCACTAAGATCGTGACACGTGCTCTGCAAAATATTGGTATTCACAGTTTGCCCCTTTTCTTTCATCTTCTGCCGTTTGGTAGAAGTAGAAGGAAAATTCCTTTACGCTGCCAATTTTGCACGTACCGATTGGGTGGCCCTACATGTCCTTTCATGCAATAACTTCCCCTTGAATTTCGGGACATCCAAATTTTTTTGGATTTTCCAGCCGCCTATAAGAGGAGAACAAAGAGAAGGGAATTTCCTTAACTCCCTTTCCTTCTTTTCTTCCGAACTGTCGCTTTCCATCACTTTCGTGGAGATGTTCTTCTGCTGTTAACTGCTCTTCCTCCTGTTTTCTTATTCGATTCTCCTCGTACGTTGGCTTCACTGTATCGATCATACAAGTAAGTGATACTCAAGTTTGAGATCTTTTTTGTTAACGGCCCTGATGTCCTCACCGAGTCTCTCATTCGAGATTTTCCTTACGATGAGAACAACCTTTTGATTAGTGTTGGTCAGCTGGCCGCTGGTATGTTTCTTCCTCTTTATAGTAGAAATGATTTTTTCTATTATGATGTCTTATCCACTAGGGATGACCCGACGAACAAGACTCAAGTTCGAGGAATCTATCAGTATACTGGTAATTACTGTCATGACCTTCGTGAATGTTGGTACCGTAGTAGGGGCAAGACCACCTTGGAGTCTTATGATCCCTTTGCTGAGGGGAGATCTAAGCGAGAAGACTATACTCCCGCCAACTTCAATGCCACCTATGCTGATGATATTCAAAAGACTAACCTTCTTCCTTGGAGCATTGACCCTCGTCGCATCCATGTTACTGCTAGGCAGATTATGGAAGGTAACATCCTTCGTTTGCTGGAGGAAATTGACAAGACCGGTTAGACTACGATCCCATACTCCACTAGGCTGCCTCTGCCAAAGTCTGACCGCATTCGTCTTGATCATGATGACCGCTAGGCTCGTACTCCCCTTCGTGTGGTTGGTCTTTGGGACTATGGTTTTACCACTGCGGACCCTTCGGTTCCTCGCTCATCTTGTTCTCTGCCTGAGAAGTATGATGGTTATCAGCCTTGGGTTTTCAATCCTGCTGCTTCTCACGAGGTACCCTTGTTGTAGCGCCTTTGTCTTGCTTAGATAGCTTCGTCTGCTATGGTATCTTTGCTAACTTTAGCGTCTTTATTTAGATGGATTCCAGTCTTCCCCTGCTTCTTCTGCTGGGACTGCTCAAGGCTCTGCTGGTAATTCCGTGGCCACCAGGACTAGGAAGAGGAAGGCTTCGTCTGGTACACCTGCGGAGGTAAGGATCATACCTTTGTGTTTATATATTCCTTAGTACCTTGCCCCTGATTCTTAGTTGTCGCATGTGTTTCTTTGCAGTCTTCTCAGAGGAAGGGAAAGCTGAAGATCGTGGTTGTTCTTGATTCCTTGGATGATGACCCTGAGGCCGCCGTTGAGGAACCTGTTGACAAAGATATGGAGGATATCGAGTATAATGGATTCAGTCCTCACTTGGATGATATTGAAGAGGATTTTTCCAAGGATAACCCTAGCCCAGTCCGAGCTGCTTCCGTTGAGGGTGAGAACCTCCCTGCTGGTGCCGGTCCTCAGTTGATCGATCATGTTAGTATTCAAGCGCCTGCGCCTATGTTGTCTTTGAAGATGCCTTCGATTTATGCTCCCTGAAAGGCTTTTCCCCCCGTTTCTGCTACTGCTGGAGCTGCCATTGTAGCTTCGAAGAGCCTTTCTTAGTCTCCCGCTACTTCCCTCCAATCTAGCGGTTCATTTGCTAAGGCTGTTGCCCCTTCGGCGAGGGCTGGTAGCTCAGATTCTCAGCAGAAGAAGAAGGTTGTGATTTCACTAGCCAGATTCTCCTTCGATGCTACTCCTTCTTCACTAAGGAGTGCTTGGTCTATTTCTACTGCCCCTGCTAGCAAAGCTGTTGGAGTTCCACCTTCGTCACCAGACTGGGCCATACTGGGAAATCTTCCTTCTGCTGGTGATATGGATTTGGGAGGCTCTCAGGATGTTCCTTCTGTTCCTAGATCTTCCACCATGCCATCCCTTCGTCGTGGTGAGGGTTCAGTTGTCATGCCCCTTGCTCGCGTGCAAATGAACGAGGGTGCAGTTGCTGAGTCTAGCCAAGGTCGAATGTCGGAGAGCTTGAGCTTAGGTAGCTACGATGATGCTATTCTTAAGGCCATCCTTCTTAATTCCAAGGTTCCCTTTGTTTTTGGAGTTGATCATCATCATCTTGGTAGTTCTTTTGAGATAGCTTCGCAGTTGGATGTCTTGTCTGCTCAGTACCGTGCTGCCAAAGACTTGTTCTTTGATCCTGATTGTCCTCGCTCTATTCAAAGCTTTGGTGAGATCCGCCGGGGTAACATTCAATAAATGGAAGCTTTCATGGATACCTACGCCATCTTTCTCCCCCGTCTCTCAGCATTCTCGGTAAGTGATTCTTACTTTGTCGCCTTTCTTCTCGATTTACTCCCTCTCTTGCTCTCATACTGCCTTGTTTGCAGCTCTGCAAGCAAATCGATGTTAGTAATACCTTTTTTAAGGTATATAGGGCTAAGTGTACTCATCTGAGTGCCCTGCTGGAGCGTGCTCATCAAGACTATGCCCTTGCTATTGCTCAGAAGCCTTCGTCTAGTGATGCTGCTTCAATTGCTAGGATATCTTCGTTGGAGGGTGACCTGACGAAGACGCAGAGGTCTCTGGAAGCTTGCTTATTGGCTCTTGAGAGAGCTAATAACGCTGCTAAGGTTGCCGAGGAGGGTCGTAAAGCTGCTGATTCTGCCTTAGACACCGAGTCCTCCAAATCTATTGGTTAGTTTTTTCCTTCTCCTTAGCTTGTTTCTTTACTTTGTGGTTGCTTGGTTCTGAGAAAACCTTCGTCTTCCAGCCAGTAGTTCTAGTGAACTTAGATATCTCCAAGATCAAGTGGCTAAGCTAACCTCCGACGTCTGGTATTACCAAAAGAAGTCTGATAGGTTGATGAATGTGATCGTTCATAATGAGGCCCAGCTTTCCCTTGAGTCTGCCCATAATGATGATTTAGTGAAGCAGATTGTTGCGCTTCGTAAGGAGCGTGACGAAGCCTTTAGATGGAAATAAGGTCTTATTTTAAAGAAAAAGGAGGATATTGCCTTAGTTGAGAAACGTCTCTCTGCTCAAGAAGTTATTCGTAAGAAATATCATGCTGATTTTGAAGATGTTTGCGCTTCTTTAGCCAAGGTCACTGCAGAGCGTAATGTATTGACCTCCGAGGTCTGCTACCTTAAGAACAAACTTGTCGACGCCGGCTCCGTGCCTTCTTCTATGTCTCATGCATCCTTAGTAAAAAGATTTGAAGAGTTAGAGAATGTGTACCGAGCTTTATCTTTTGAGAATGCGTCGCTCCGCATAGATGTTGACGATCTTCGGACTGAAAGGGATACCCTTTTGTATGATCTTGATACGGATGAGGTGGACCTTGCTGAAGCTCATCATAGTTTAGAAGAGTCCCATATCTATGCGGAGGTAGCTTAGGATGACTATTCCCTTCGTAGTATTCCTCGTATCTTTAGTTGCTTTGCATTGTCTCTAATATACTTCGTATCCGTAGGTCTCCAAGAGCAGATGGTGGGTACAAATGCTAAGATCAGCAACCTCGAGGGTCAGATATCTCAGTTGGGAATTTCTCGCCAGTTTGATGTCGCTGCTAAATATAAGGCTGAGGCTCTTCAGCGAGCTAACGATCAGCTCAATGCCTAGCTTAGGGAGCTTCGTCAGAAGTCGGCTTCTGATCTGTCAGCTCAGGCTTCTGAGATGGAGGCGCGGTTTAAGCGTTCTGCCATCGATTATATCAACAATGCTTTTGTGGAGGCTGAGCTCCAAGCGGAGGGTGTCACCTTTCCTCGTCTTCCTTATCCTTGATTTTGTTATGCTGACTTCGTTTTTAACCAAACTCCTTTGTTGTATTATGCCCCAAGCTGAGGGCCTTCGTTGTCTCCTTTCTTTTGAAACAATGCTCCGTTATTTGTAACTGTCGGACCTTTGTCACCTGCAACTTTTGGGGTACGTTAGTATTTTTTTGGTAACTCTATTATGGTACCTTTAAATTCATATATATATGTAGACATATTGTGTCTAATTATTTTCACGTTCGAGTCATCAGTAGGTGCTAAGGTATTTTTATCTTTTTAACCTTTGGTGGAACATTCATCATCCTATGTTAGTATCCTTTGGCCAGAAGGTACAGTGGTGGTGAGGGTTCCTACGTGGGCAATATTTTATCTGTAACCCTACGCGTTCAGCGTGATTGCTGCTTTACTTCGACAAGGTATCTCTCTTTATGGGATATATTTCTTATTATTTGCCTTTTGGAGGGATTCGTTTGCCCTTAGGATCCGAGATTGACATATGCGCAGTTATGCCGTGCCTTGTCTCATCGTCAATTATGACGGAGGATGTCTATTCTAACACACTTTGTTTTAATCAGCATACACTTTCTCTTAGAAAAAAGTTTCTTTCATTGATTAGTTAGGTTTATAATACCTTTGATCAGGGATAGAACATGGTGCGCTTCCGCACCTTCTTCTCTTGAGTGATAACCATTCTCTTACAGGTAATACTTATTTAGGTACATTGCATTCCAGGGTTGTTGTAATACCTCCCCTTTGAGGTTCCTTAGGTAGTATGAACCTTTCCCAGCAATGTCGTGTATGATGTAGGGTCCGTCCCACGTTGGATATAGCTTTCCCATTCCTTCTTCCTTTGGTATGGTGGTGTTTGACGTAACACATATTCTTCTACCACAAATTTTCTAGGGATTACCCGCTTGTTGTATTCACGAGCTAGCTTTCGTTGATAATTCACCATCCTTTGCAAAGCTACTTCCCGCCTTTCTTAGAGGTCGTCGAGTTTTTCTAGCATGAGGTCAGTTGTTAGGTTCTTTTCCCACGCTTCTGTTTTTGTCGTTGGCAGTATTATCTCTGTTGGAATGACTGCTTCGGATCCGTAGGTTAGTAAGAACGGAGATTCTCCCGTGGCTGCCCTTCTTGTAGTGCGGTAGGCCCATAGGAAATTGTGTAGCTGTTCGCACCATCTCTTCTTGTATGCCCCAAGCTTCTTCTTTAAGTTCATCGCTATCGTATTGTTAGTGGCCTCCGCTTGTCCATTGCTCTTAGGGTATATCGGAGTGGACTTGTTTTTCTGAATGTTGAAGGAGTTAAAGAGCATATCTATGTTCTTTCCCTCCAATTGTTTGCCATTGTCAGAGACTATGGTTGCTGGTATTCCGAACCTGCAGATGATTTGGTTGAACAAGAACTTGAAGACATCCGTGTCCCTAATTCTTTCCAAAGCCCTTGCTTCCACCCATTTGGTGAAGTAATCCGTAGCTACAATAAGATATCTTCTTTTTGACGACCCTTCTATCAAAGGTCCAACGATATCAACACCCCATTTGGCGAATGGCCAAGGGATGATGACTGAGTTAAGCTTTGTTTTTGGCGCTTTGATTTTTCGTGCGTAGCATTGGAATCTTTCACAACGCCTTGCTACATTCTTCGCATCTTCGTCCATGCTCAGCCAATAGTACCCTTGCATTTTAGCTTTGATTGCTAGTGACCTTCTTCCGCTATGATTGCCGGCCTCTCCGCTGTGTATATCATGCAATATCCTTTTACCTTCGGTTTGTGAGAGGCATCGCATCAAAGGTCCAAGAAATGACCTTTTATATAATACCCCGTCTCGCAGGCTGTACATTGCTGCTCTTGACGTGATTTTTTGTGCCTCCTTGACATCTGCTTGTAAAGTACCTTTGTCGAGGTATTGGTGAATTGGAATTCTCCAATCATCCTCAGCTTCATCTTCATTGTTTTCATCTGACATGGGTTTATCTTCGTCAGACTCCACGGCTTCATTGTCTGGTTCCTCCATTCTTTCGTCTTCTTTTTCTTTTTCTGTTTCCCTCATAACCATGGTTTGGACAGCTAAGGTACCTTCGGTAGCGGAGGTTAATCCGTCTATCGAAGGTTCATAAATTCTCTCAATTTGGATTGAGGTAGTATTTTTTTCCTTCAGCATTGATGATATGAATGCTAAGGCATCTGTGTGTCTGTTGTCTTTTCGGCAGACGTGCCTAAACACGACGTTGTTGATCTTCGCCGCATGCTCCTGTGCCAGCTTTAGGTACGAAGATAGTATTGGATCCAAAGTTTGATACTTGAGTTCTGTTTGTCTAATGAGCAGCTGCGAGTCACTAGTTAAACGAACATCTGACAAGCCCAACTCCTGTGCCAATCGTAGGCCATGTATGACTGCCTCATACTCCGTGATGTTATTAGTGTATTTCTCGAATTCTAACCTGAATGCATAGATGATTCGGTCTCCAGTAGGGGTCGTTATCACGATACCTATGCCTGCTCCTTCTCCGTTTGAGGAGCCGTCTATGAATATTTCCCACCTTCGTGTGTTCTGCGGTTCCAAGAGGTCTTCTGGTTTCGGCTTTTCTTCCTCCATTCCTGGAATGTCGTCTATCTCCGCTTCATCGTTTAGAGGTAAATCCTCCAAGAAGTCTGCCAAGATTTGTGATTTCTCCGCTTTCCTGGTTTCGAAGATTATATGGAACTGTTTGATCATGGCATTCCATTTTTCCACTCTTCATATCTTCTCTGTGCTGTCAAGGATTTGACTTTTTAGAGCTTTTGTGAAAACTCTGATGGTGTGCGCGTCGAAATATATCCTTAGATTTTTTGTTTCTACTACTAAGGCATATATGAGTTGCTCCACCTTAGTGTAGTTACGCTCCGCCAAACTGAGTGTCTTGATAACATAGTATATGGGCTTTTCTCCTTTCCCTTGGTCTCTTACCAATACTGCTCTTACAGCGTAGCTCGTTGCTGCTAGGTATAGGGTGAGTATCTCACCTGGCTCCGGCTTTTGCAGGATGGGTACTGATGCTAAGTATTCCTTGATCTTGTGAAGAGCTTGCTCACACTCTTTGGTCCATGTAAACCTGCTTCCTTTCCTTAGCGTATCGAAGAACGCTTTGCACTTATCTGACGACCTGGATATGAATCTTCCCATGGAAGCTAAAATTACGTTTAGCTTTTGTACTCCTTTTAGCATTTGCGGGGATGGCATATCCATTATTGCTCTGACCCTTTCAGGATCTACTTCGATTCCTCGTTTGGTGACCAGGTAGCCTAAGAATTTTCCTGAGGCAACTCCGAACGTACATTTGTCCGGGTTTACCTTCATGTGAAATTTTCTCATAGCTTCAAATATCTCCCTTAGGTCTGAGATATGGTTTTTTGCTTCTTTGTTTTTGACAAGCATGTCGTCTACGTAGACCTCCAGTATCTTGCCTATCCATGGCTTGAAGATTTTGTATACTAATCGTTGGTATGTTGCCCCGCATTTTTTAGTCCAAAAGGAATCCTTGTATAGCAATACAAGCCTCGTGGGGTAAAGAACGCAGTATGCTCCTGATCTTCTTCTGCAAGGGCTATTTGGTTATAGCCTGAGTATCCATCCATGAAGGATAATCTTTGATGACCATCTGTTGCATTGACCATTTGGTCAATATTTGGCAGTGGGTAACTGTCTTTGGGGCACGCTTTGTTAAGATTGCTGAAATCGATGCAAATGTGTACGCCTCCGTTCTTTTTTGGAACGATGACCATGTTGGATATCCACGTGGGATATTTGACTTCTCGTATAAATCCTGTTTTAAGTAACTTTTGCAATTTCTTTTCCACCCCTTCATGGTAGATGTCCGCCACCTTACGTATGCGTTGCTTGAATGGTGGTATCTCCGGTTTGAGCCGAAGGTGGTGTCAAACCAAGTTCGGATCAATTCCTGGCATGTCTTCCATTGACCATGCAAAGACATCTGCGTATTCCTTTAGTAACCTTTGTATCTGCACTTCATCTTCATCTTCAAGAAACGTTCTGATGCTTAACATCTTTGGTTCTGCCTCCGTTCCGATGTTGATTTTCTTTGTTGGTTCAATTGGCGAGGAGATGTGAGGAGTGATTTTCTGTAATTTTTATTTGGTGGAGACGTCTGCACCTGGATTGGTGGCGGTGTTTGATTCTGGTGCTGAGACATCCTTGTGTGCGAAGGGTGCTGCGTTCTGCACTTCCTTAGTATTTGTTTTACGCCTCTTTCTTTCATGTTGCTGAGCAGTAGCTCTTTCTTCGTTGAGTCGGATTTCTGCTAAATTGCATAGCCTCGCGTCTTGCTGGTCACCTTTGATCTCCATTTCTCCCATAGGTGTGGGGAAGCGTAGGTACTGATGATACGTTGAAGCTGTTCCTCGTAATCTATCGACCCATAGTCTGCCCATGATCACATTGTAGGGCGAAGGTGCTTCTACCACTCAGAAGCGTGTGTTGGTTACTAAGGATCCTGCGTGTACCTGCAAAAAAAATTCTCCTTTTGGTCTAGAGACTACTCCGTTAAACCCATATATCGTGCAAGTGGAAGAATCCATCTGCTCTGCTGTCAGTCCCATACGTAGGTATGGTTCGTAAAATAGCACATTTAACGAACTTTCTCCGTCGACGAGGACCTTAGTAACATTTCATCCATGTATTGGGAGGGTGATTACCAGTGTATCGTTGTGCATTTCCACTTCCTGGTTGACATCTTTAGTTGAAAAGGTTAATGGTGTAGCCATCCAGTCCTCCCAAGTGTTAGAAGGTGGTCCGCTTAGCTTGAATACTTCGTGGGTTTCGACCTTCTTTCTGTTTCGAGCTAATTCGAGGATATCTTCGAGCATGTCATCTTGACCTCCGTTGGAGAAGGTGATGATGTTGATGTATTTCCCATCCTGGGGTAGTTCGACCCTTTTCTTTGGGATGTCCTCCGTCTCTGTTGGCTGCAGTTGTACGTACTCCATGAATTTGCCTTCATCAATGAATCTTTGAATCACATTGCGGAGGTGGTAGCATGAATCAGTGGTATGCCCATAGTATCGGTGGTATGCGCAGTACTCCTAAGATTCCTTCGTTCTGTCAAGCTGTTTCCCCTTAGTATTAGGGTAAGGAAAGCCCGGCTTTGCTCCCTCCTTGCTGAGGATGTGAGACAAAGTTGTGTTCAGCTTCGTGTACACTTTATCTGCAAATTATTCTCTTCCTTTGCCTCTTTTTCCATCTTCGTGTTTGGATCGCTTGTCTCGAGAGCTGGCTCTGCCCCCTGCTTCGTTGTGTCGCTTAGGTATCTCCGGAATTGGTTCCAGAGAGTTGGTACTTTACGGAGTTGCTACTGTCTTTATTTGTGCCCTGGGGTTATCCTTCTGGATTTCTTCAGTCTGATGTATTGGTCTTGGACAACTCTGAGCTCGCCTTCAGAATCTAAGGCTTTGTTGTGGAGCTCCACGAAGATGGTTGAGGTTCTGTCAAGTTCGTACTTATAGCAGTTTATGTTAATTTCTGAATTGACTTTCCCAATTGCTTGGCATGTATTTTGCCATCTGTTTGTGTACTGCGTCAGTGTTTCGCGGGGTCCGATAGCTAAAGCAAATAGCCTATCTAACCCAGCCTTTGTTGATTTGTTATACATGTGCGTCTCCAAGAACACCGTGTACAATTGCTCGAAGGAGTCAATTGAGTTTGTTGGTAAGTTGTCATACCATGCTAGTGCTGATCCTGTTAAGCTTGCTGGGAAGTATCTGCAAAGTACTACCTCGTTTTTCTCCCAATGGGCAAGAACACGAGTGTAATATCGTAGGTGTGCTGCGGGATCGGAGGTACCATTGTATGCTTGGAACGTAGGTACCGGGCATTTCGGAGGGATGGAATCCCTCAAAATGCGAAAGGGTAGCGGAGACGTAGTTGCTTCCTGTAGTACCTCTTCCAATCGCGCGCCTGCGTGACCAGTTTTTAAGACTTGGATCTCCTTCCGCATTTTCTCCATTTGTTCCATGACCATGTTCACATTGTGAGAATCTTTAGAAAATGCTTCATCGTAGTAGCTTTGGGAGGGCTTGTATGTTGAATCTGTCTCGTCTGGATCGTGATGTGCCTTATTTGCTCCTCTAGGTTGAGTCGCCTTTAGTGGGTTGGTATCCATCCTTCGTCTTCCTGAGATAGCTCCGTTGTCACGCCTCCGTTGCGAGGGGTGAGTTTGGGAACCTTCGATCTATGTGTTTAACATACCTTTGAGATTCTGATTCTCCTGAGCCATGTTGTGCATGGCATCTTCGTTTTCCTTGTTACGGAGTAACAAAGCTGCTATTTGTGTCGTCATTTGATCTTCATTGTGGGCTCCACCTCCCTGAGGAGTGTTGTCGTCTGGATTTTCGAAGTTTTCCACTCCTTCTTCTATAATTGGCGCGTCTGCATCTATCTGAATTGGAGTTAGATTTCCCAACCCTCATCCCCTAGGGGCTAAGGTTCTGTACAACCCTGCGTTGGCCGCAGGTGGCTTTGTCGTAGTTGCATGCTCCGGTAACGACATGCCGTAGATTGGTTGAGCTCCTGATGTTTGCCCCATCCCTTCAGCAGGAATAGGTGATTTGTTAGCAAATGTTCTTCTTGCTATTTCACTTTGACCGTCCTCCGTTTCATTTCTTTGGTTTGCTTGAGATGTCTTTTGGGATCTCCCTCTTGTGATAGCTGCTCGTGAGTTTGTTGGTGCATCAGTTGGTTTTTGCATACCTTTGGTTCTTGGTAACCTGCGGTGACAGAAAAGACGAAAAATTTCTGCTACTTGGGTGCCTTCGTTAAAAGTAGCAATTAATGCTCTGACACAGAAGACTGTTAAGCAGCTTTTTCAGAAAAGGACTGAAATAAAGCTTTTGAAAGACGAGTATTAAATGCTTATGACACCCTTGGGAAAAACAACCTTAAAACGTTGAAAACCAATGAAAAGGGGTGTCAGATCTTGCGAAAAACGGGGCTATTAAATGCGTTAGAAGATCTATTATCCTTAAAATCTTACTGAGATTCCTCTGTCGGTCAAAGGTTCTCAGTCTGGAACGTGGTGTGCTGTTTTAGTAAAAAACAAACATATTAGCGTTTTGTGAGTATGTTTTTTGAAATTTTTTTGTGGATCTGTAGTGTGGCACGGTTTTAGAGGCTATGAACTCCAAAAACATACATAAGAAATGGATGAATGAATCACTAGAGAGTGAAATTCACCGCTGAAACACAGACCCTTCGTTTCAGAAGATATATAAGCAAAATATAAACTGTGTCTAAACTCCTGTGCGTGAGCAAAACACGGTGGGCGCCAAACTGTGACTACTCGTTTTCCAATAGCCTACGTGATGTGTACAGCTCAAAGGATCTGATACTAAGGAGTATCGATACCTCTGTTGAACTGATTAAGCTGAGCAATAAATGGTATCTAAGATCACAATAATAAAAAAGAACATAAGAGTAATGTAAAAGCCTCTAAGTTATCATGAGACACAAGATGTAACGTGGTTCGACATTTGTCTACGTCTACGGGGTAATGAGTGATAGAATCATATTAAGTATGTGGTGGTTACAAATATCTTAAATGCTTCCCAAAGTAATAGAGAGAACTCAAGTTGAAGTAACTACTTAAGTTCTAAACATTAAAGAGGTATAAGCTTAAGACTAGATCTTCTCTCCTAAATATTGAATTCCCTTAATTTGTTGGTGAAGCTTGGTATTTATAGCCCCTTCTGCTCCTGGTATATCTTTGCTGCCTCTGAGTCCATCGTCTGCTGATATAACTTCCGTACCAGTGGTACCTTCGTCCACCGCATGCTCCTCCAGTTGTATATCGCCACCTCAGCTGACCCACGTTTCTTTAGGAACTACCCAGGCTCAGTGCGCGTTGTACCTTCGTTCACCGCTTGCTTCCGCCAATCGGGTTCTGACACGCTTCCTCTCTCCACGTGCTTTGCTCATGCGTGTAGATAAGAATCAGAGCATTTAATGCTGATTGGATGTGTCATCTACCTCTGTCCCTTTGCCAGCTGACCCTATGTAGACTATCCTTTTTCTTCCTTTATCTTGACCGTCCACGTCCTTTCTCTTGGGATGATATAAATCAGATCTGCGGAGGTATCCCTTGCTACTCAGGATTCTCTGTATAGCGAAGGCTATACAGTTGTAGACACGTATGCGGCCACTAAGATCGTGACACGTGCTCTGCAAAATATTGGTATTTTACAAGCAGAGATTCTAGCAGAATTGAGTCCCCATGCTAGAATAGCATGTGAAGAAATAAATGACATAAACATGGGAGGAATGAGACTTTCCTGAGCGAAGGACCTTTGGATGAATGTCTATGCTCCTTTTGCAGGTTCTTGTTTCAACCTCGCCAAAGTTCGAAATTCCTCCAAGTGCTCTGATGATGGAACGTCCGCCAATTCTTCTGGATCAGAACTTTCTTCTTTGGAGAGATGTGTAACCAAAGGCGCTTTGTAAGTACCCATCTTTTCAGCGTGGATCCACGCTCGTCTGAAGGATATGTCATATCCTGGATTTTCCTGACTATGTGAAACTTGGCTTCTGTCCAGGTTGAACTTATGTTCACTTTGAGAGTGATGTAGCCATAAGTATTTCCGAGCGTTTCTTCAAGGTCTCTGAGATGGGAGCATGAGTAGCTCCTTGTCGAGTGATACATGTGGATCCGATGGTTTTCAGTGGAATATTGTTGATGGCGGTGCCAGCATCGATCAACGTTCTTCCAAATTCGTTTCTTCTGAGATTGACCATGGTACGCAATCCCCAGTCGTACATCTCTTGGTCTGTGGCTGGAGGATCAAGAAGTATTTCCGGAATGGAATTCTTGACACGATGTAGTTCAGTGCTGTGAACATGTCTCTCCTTTGTGCCTTCGACAAATAGAGCAATCCACGTTCGACCAAGGATTGAACTGCCTCTTTGATAGGTTGTTCAGAAAGTGTAAAGGTTATGATTGAGAGAGGATTCTTGTGTACTCCTTCAGTCCCCAGTTGAAGCTATTGTGGATCAACCGTCTCTTCAAAATGTTGCATCCACCTGTTAGATGATAGGTGAACTTATGAAGGCAACAGTACCTGGGATTCTTCATTTCTTCTTCAGTCACTCCTGATGAATGTCGGTTTGCTTTCAACAACCTGAATCCAAACTTCCAGTAACTCGATCACTTGTTTAATGAAAAGAGGGAGCTTAGAATCTGTATGATCATTTCCCCGTTTGTTGATGTAGGGTTGAGGTTCGTGCATTTCAAGATTGGTTATATTTTCTTTGTGCTTCCGAAAGAGCTGGAGAAGCATGCTTGCGTTGTGACTCGTCTTTCCGTTTGCTCCCTTATGAAACAAAATTTGTGGAAGCTTGGAGGTTTTATTGCTTGTTAATCAAATGCCTGATACCTTGAGTGTCTCGCGGCTCTTCATCCTTTGGAGCTTTTGTTCTTTCCAGTAAGCGGGTGCAGTAGTTGTCGATCTCTTTGCCGCTTCATGAAGCTCTGAGAAGGTATGGAAACGAAGATTTTCCAATAAAGCTCTGTAAACTGGGATCATGTCGTTGATACACAATTCTACCAGTTGTTGCTCCGTGACGTTTGGATCATGATAGTCTAGGGCCTGGACTCTGAATATTTTCACGTAGTCATTGGGATGTTCATTGCTCCTCTGAAACATTCTTCCAATATCGGAGAGAGTAACTTGCTCTGACAAAGAAGTACTTTCTGTAGAAGGCGTTAATCATTTCTCTCCAATTGTTGATAGTTCCTGGTGCGATGTTGTTATACAAGGTGTATGCCCTGCCTTTCAAGGATTTTGAAAATTCTTTGAGGCGAACAACATGGTTATGCTCATGTTCACCCAAGGCTTCCAGGAACCGAGAAACATGCTCCCGAGCATTGCCTGTTCCGTCATACAAAGTGAATGTCGGAGAGGTATAACCTTTTGGAAGAGGAATCCTTTGCATAGCATCAGAGTATGGAGGCTGGTGACGATGGATATGTGATGGATTGTCTTTTCCATGGTTCTCCAAGAGGAGTTCCAAATCTTCTAGAGTAATGAAACTTGATGATTCCTTCGCTGATGGATCGTCTGCAGCTTTTCGGACTTCGGTGTCATCCATTGTATGAATTGGAACTACTTCAGGATCAGCATCTGAGGATGTTTTCTTTTTTTTTGATTTTCCTTGAGTCTTCTCTGACATCTTTCAGTGAGAGTCTTGAGATAATTGAATAGCTCTTTTTGTGTAGTAGCAATATCGGTTTGATTCTGTGCAAGGGTCTCTTGCACTTTTATGAGATCAGCAATGGTAGGTGGTGGGTTTCCTCTGACTTCCTCAGGGTGTCGACCAAACAGAGGATGAACTTTCGTGTTAGCATGAGGAGGAGTAATATCATCACCGCCAGTGTTAGAGGTCGGAATTGCTTAGGGATATCTTCATTGTTGTTGTTGCTAGTGCTGGCGTCGTTTGTGTTGGAACCTGTAACTAACCTAGACCTAAGACCAGCCATCTTGTGAAATTGTGAGATTGCAACCGAGAGATTAATCTCCCACTGTGGTTTCCAATCTGTAGATGGGGCAGAACGATTTGCCGGTTTTTACGGAATTGAGGAGACGATCGTGCGGAGGAGACTCCTTGAACCGAGCAAAATGTTCAACCTCACACAGATACACTGCAAGAAGGGAGTGATTTGAATTTGAGAGATCAATCTGTATTACCCCGGCCTAAACCAAGACAATGGCCGTTCCAGAGTAAATTCGGTCACAAGAGAGGATGGGTCGATCTGTAGGAGGGAAGCTGAGAAATGTGTGGAATCGATGGTATTCAAAGATTGTAGGTGTGTTGTGTATTCTGAATAAGATAAGTTCTGAATGATTGAATCTCTGTTGAGAGTAATTGCTCAGGTGATGAGTTGTTAATATCTTGTTGTCTGTTTGACATGAGATTCCCATTCCCTTTTCAATCATAATTTAGATACTTATTTATATTGCTGGAATTGTAAACACCATGATCCCATGAAGTGTGACATTTGATGGAATCAAAGAGTGGGGACATGGAAATCGTGTTTGAAACCAGTTGCTCATCGTGCGGAGACTTGGTCGATTTTCCATCCACTACTTTGTTAACTCCTTTAACTGATTGCACGACTTGCTCACATTCTCATCGTGTGTATGAACACACTTGTCGTAGACCGCCAGACCAAAACCCTAGTTGATATCCCCCCATGTGACACGATTGACGTCTCGTGATTAATTTAGTCAGTTGTTCATCACTTTATGGGACGATGAGTCCATGTATTTGCTGAGCTGAACATGATTTTGCAAAATGTTCTGAGACTCATGAATTGAACGTGTCTGTTGAGACAGAGGTATAGTTTTCACGTTGGGAGTTGAGGTGAGAAAGTATTGCTCATTCGATGAATTGTTGAATATTGAGGATTGAACCAATATTCCTTGGTTTGAGCAAATATTGCTTATCTGAGCAAGTGTTGCTCGTCTGATGAATTATTGGTAGCGTGACCAAAATAAAACATTAATCAGAATACTGGCAGTTGAACCGAGTATAATAAAATGCTGATCATGAGATCGTCGTAAAATTATTAGCGTTCGAATCTGGAATTATGATCCTTGGACTCAGAAACCCTAATTTGATCAATTGATGACCAATTGATGGTTTATTAAAAATTCAACCATGGAATGGAGAAGGGACCGGCTACATGGGATCATGGGTCTACCATGTAGCGCCCATATGCTCGAGTGAGCAAATACCAAGATCTCTTGAAGAGTTGGTGAAAGAATGATCAAATGATGGTTCAATCATTTCTCATATAATGCTCGTCTGAGCCTTAGGTGATAAAACCTAATTAATTATGAAGAGGTGAGGGACCGACCAAGGGGTCATGAAACCGGCCCTGGATGATCGCGGGATCGAATGACGATTACTCTATGAAAATTCCAAAATTATTTGGAGGAGTTTTGGACCTAATACGTGCAATTGCGCAAATTAGGTCAAATCATGAAAATACGTGGGACCGTCTCCTTGCGATCCAAAGAGCCAACCTTGGTCGGTCAAGGTAACATGTTCACGTCGTCAAAACGTTTGTGTCTCAGTCCTGAGAATTTTGATATTTTCTGGCGTGCGTTTGAGCAACCATTTGAGAAAATATGAAAAAATCACGGTTTTGCTGAAACTGAGGAAACTTCATGAGATGAAGGAAAATAATTATAAAATGAAGGAATAATGAGGCGTGGGACCGCTGAGGCCAAGGCATAGTCGGCCGGCCAGTTACCACGGTCCCATGGTGCCTTTTCCTAATTTTATATTATTTTTCATGATTTTATGAAAATATCATGAAATCTAGGAGTTTGTTGAAATTAAGGAGTTTCCTTGAAGTGAAGGAGTTTCCATGGGATCAAGGAAACAAATAATATTAAAATAATAAAATAAGGGCGTGTGGGACCAGCCTTGAGCACGGTCGGCCGGCTGGGGCCCAGTCTCGTGCGTTTCCCTAATTTTATCTAATTTTGTGTATTATTTCATGGTGATTCATCATACAACGACGAAGATCTATACAAGGAACCGTGTAACTTCATCAACAAAAAGGTATTTGGAGACTTGAACTTATCTATCACTCAAAAATCTATCTCTTCTACGTCCTACTTCTTATGAGACAAAAGTCGTATGTTATATAGACTAGATCATACACATTTGACATTTCGAGTTGAGCATTCATTGCTTATCTTTTATCTCGAAATCGTGTGTTGGTAAAGCGTTTCGCTTTGATCAAGTTTATCTTCACCTAGTGACGAAAGTCATGAAAAGTTTCAATCACTTTGAGAATTGCTCTGACGTGAATCGGTCTGTGAATAACTGCTACATAGCGTCCTCTGAGAATGTCTCAATGATTGAAATGAGAGTTTAGATTACATAACCATGTATTTCTTGAACCGATGTTTTCGAACTTTGTTGATCAAGAGAAATCGGGAGGACTGTGGAATTGGCTTGCCAAGTCCGCAAACCCAATCCGCAAACTCAGTCCGCGAACTGTCGGAAGTTCTCGACCGAGAATTTCTGCTGGATTTTCCAAAACTCATTTGTGTGCTAATTCCGCGAACTGGCAGAAGTTCTCTTTCCGAGAATTTTTGCTGAGTTTGGAAAACTCAACCGATTAACTTAAGTCCGCGAACTTGTTTGTGAACTTAAGAGGTTATGATCTAAAGATGTGCTTTGAACATGAAACATTAAATTACTAAGGAATGCTTTATGCAAACCGTGGCTATAATGTTCATGATCCGGTTTAATCGAATTGAATCATATTTGTTTCAATTGTGTCTTGTGTAGTTACATAAGATCTCATAGCAATTGAACAACTCTTTAACTAGTTCATTTGAGTCAATTGAACTAGTTATGGTGAAAAAGAACAAGGTTAATATGAAATGCTCATATGGTTAACCTTTTAGCTTACTATATTGAACCAACATACACGTACACATTTGGGCATGGTTTTCACGAACCCAGTAAACGTCTACCCAAGTGTGTGTGACAAGCTAAGTTTTCGATCTAACGGTTGAGAAATATTAGCTTGAATCTAAATCAGGTTTTCATCTAACGGTGAATAAGGATTTCTTTGTAACTAAGGCAAAACCCTGATTTGAAGGCTATATAAAGGAGAAATCTAGCATTGTGCAAAACTAATCCCCACACGTCTGTGTGCTACTAGTGCGCCCGCTAGAGTCGTTCTCCATTAACCTTTGATTTTCTTCTATAAAATCAGGTTAACGACTTAAAGACTTCATTGGGATTGTGAAGCCAGACCGATACTACTTTATCGTAGTTGTGTGATCTGATCTTGCATCTTCTATCGTACGAGTACAATCGACAAGTTCTCCGATAGGAAAGATAAAGAAGTCACAAAAATCTTCGTCTCACTGTTTGTGATTCCTCGACAATCCGCTTGTGTAGTCAGGAAGGATTGTAGAGAGGTGATTGATTAATCTAGACTGTTCTTCGGGAATATAAGACCGGATTATCAATTGGTTCCTGTTCACTTTGATTTTATATCAAAAGACGGAACAAAATCTAGGGTTTATCTGTGGGAGACAGATTTATCCTTTTATAGACTTTTCTGTGTGAGACAGATCTGTTTATTATCAAGTCTGTGTTATTTCTTTTCCGCATTATATTTTATATAATTGAAACAATACAGGTTGTTCGTTCGTGATCATCAATTAGAAATCCAACCTTTGGTTGTTGATTGATATTGATTGATCCTTGGACATTGGTCTTTAGTACCGTCCAAGTATTCCTTGTATTTGATAAAAACTCGTTATTGTTTTTAGCTTGAGTAAAAATCAAATCAAGAGAGAGATATTAACTCCTTGAGATACTTTTATCTAGATTGAGTCTGACTGTCTAGTTGATTCTCTAGCAAAGTATTTCGGAGTTAGTCCTTACAGATTGCTAAGCGAAATATTGGATGGTGTTGTTAGACCCAAGCTTTTTCAAATATGTTTCAACCGTTAGATCGAACTTAGCTTGTTACACACAAATGAAAAGTGACTTCATTTAGATATGAGTAACCATACCTAAACGTGTACACCTTGTTGTATCAACAATAGTTAACCGAAGTTAGCCATATGAACACTTTCATATCAATCATATTCATCTTAACCATAACTAGTTCAAATGACTCAAGTGAACCTAGTTCTGGAGTTGTTCAATTGTTTATATTCTCATAGAAGTATACACGACACAATCGAAGCAAAATCGATTTTGATTCACTCGAATCAATTCATGAACATTATAGCCACGGTTTGCATAAGATTGCATTCCATATTATATAAATGTATTAGTTTATGAACAAATCGATTTTAAAACATAACCTACTTAAGTATGCAAACGGGTATGCATACCTAAGTGGCCGGACTAAGTTTGGGTTTGCCAGTATGCGAACGGGTACGCATACCTTCCAAACTCAGTTGAATTTCCGGAACTTGAAACTCACGCCAGTACATATACTGGTATGCATACTAAGTTCCCGTAATTTCATTAACCAACCAGTACGCATACGGGTATGCATACTATGGTTCCCGGACTAGGAATAACTTGCAATGATTAGAATACAAGTACGCATACTGTGCTACATCCAATCATAGTTAATTTTTCTAAACTTCAATCATTGACACATTCTTGGAAGACGACAATAGTTGTCTCACACAAACTATTAGCTTCAAAGCAATTTTCAAGTGATCGAATGACCAATACGAAAAATTCCGAGTCTACATCAAATGAGTGTCTCACACAAATCATGTAAAATGTTACAAGGCGGTTTTCACATGATCATCTTTTGACTTTCTTCAAGAATATAAGATGAACTTGGTTAAAGCGAAAGCTTACTAGCACATATTTCGAGAAATATGTAAGCAAGTTAAACTCAGCTCGAAATATCAAATGTGTATAATCGAAGTCTATATAACTATACCACTTTTGTCTTAAATAGGAGATGGAGTAGATAGACTTTTAAGTGATAGATGAGTTCAAGTCTCCACATACCTTTTGTTGATGAAGTTCCACAATCTCCCTTTAGAGTTCTTCGTCTTCAATCGATGAATGCCGTGAAGTCTAATGCTCAACTACACTTTTTATCCTAATCCGAGACTTAGCTATAAGTAGACTAGAAATCAAGACTTATAGTGTTGGCAACTAAACTTGACAAACAAGCTTGAGATAGCAACGCTTGCGAGTTCGACCGAGCAGTGCTCTAGCATCTGATATGCATCACTCCCCCTTAGTCAATAATTCATCTCGCAATGAAAACCACTCTCCATTACATAATGACCCCTAAATATATGTATGTAGTGTGAACTACAAAATAATTCTCCCCTTTTTTTTCAATATAAATCGGAAAAGGTACAAAAACTAACGGGATCATAATGAAATTATCAAAGAGATTATTCATGATTAAAAGAGAACATATCAACTTTGTTTCGATGATTTCACATAGTCAATACTTAGTGTATTCATCAAGGAGTTTATAAAGCTACAAGATAACTCCTACAATATTCCACGTCCGCATTTCCCACAAAGATTTGGCAATTAAGCACAAACTCAATTAAGAACTCTCCCCAATAAAATGTCATTCCCGAAAGAACAACAAGAATTTGTATCCAGAAAATAAGGATTTCTTTGGACATTAACAAATTACATAAAACATGAATTTATGAGAAAATAAAGATTTCTTTGGACATTAACAAATTACATAAAACATGAATTTATATCCAGAAAACTCGAATAAATTAACCACAAGAAGACCTTAATGATTTATTTAATCGGTAATGCTCAACATAAGAAAACTTACGGAGCCATATAGTACTTTCACATAGAAGTGGATCGGGGAAAGATCAATACAGCGAAATATACAAAAGTTCATTCTATCTTTTATCAATATTTGCATAAAAACATAATAGAATTAACTTTTGACATATATGAGATAATCATAGTTCACGGACATAAACACACATATCCCATAAAATATTTTTGCAAGATATAAAACCAATAAAGACTAATACTGCAAAATCATCTTCCATATAACTTAGAATTTAAATAAATAAATCTAAAACATTGCAAGATGAAAATCGTTGGCAATGGCTATGTGTAATCACAATATTTGCTATTCCAAACCCTAGTTATCCTTCTTAAAACACAAGAATAAATTCTCAAAAGAAGTTTTCTAGACATTATAGAGCTTTCTCAGAGCATCTACTGAGAATTCTTTCTCATTATTGAAGAAACCATTGATTATGGGATCATTTTATTCCTCCATATCTTCAGAAATATCAGTTAACTCACTAAGTTCTCTTTTCAGTTCACACAAGGTGTTCTTTGTCAAAGATAACATTTGTTCATAGTGAGCTATCTTTTCCAAAGAGAATATGATTTGAGATTTTAAATCATTTCTTTAGCTGATGAAATCCTTCACCAAAGCCCTAAAGTTATTATCATTTTGACAAATATACAAAAAATAGTTAGAGGAAAAACCTTTTTCATCATTTGTAAACTTCTCATTTTTCTTCCTTGAGGATTAGATTCCTTCACAAAGATACACATTATTAGAGCATAGCTCGGTTGAACCCACCAAGTGTTGGTATGTCAAGTTTGGTTGTCATATTTTGGTGAACCAAAACTCATCTAAAGAGTCGCTTGATTATGTACTAGAGTCAACTTCATATAAGTTAGCTTGAAAGTATTAGGATATGAGACATTACAAATATTAGTGATATTTGACTTGAACTATTTCATTCCCTAACGTATCTTTCAAGTCGTGCATATTGAAAACATAACTGCGAAGCATGAATGAGTATAATCTAGTTAGACGTAGTATTAAAGAATACAATACGAAGTATAACGCTTATCTTTTGAACTTCGTATATAAGATATCGACATAATCGTTTGAATGTTATTGTGATTATGTATGGGTATGAGGTGAAGATTTCATCCTAGGAAACAATGTTTTACATTTTTTAAAGGAAGTAAATTCATGAACTTGTTTCGTGAATCGAAAGGGAAATCGATATGCTTATTGGTATTGTTATTCATTGCATATCTTTTGAACTACCAATATGTGTGATTAGTATAACCGCTCATGAATTGTTTAAGTTCTTGGTAAAACTATTCACAAGGCCAGACTTTTGTATTGGTATGACTTTTATTAGTGAAACCGGTCTTAAGTAATCACCTGAGATGGTATGATCGATTTGTTGTAATCGGTATGACCAACTCTAGGCAAAGGGGTACCGATCCTAGTAAGAGGTGCAACCGATCACAAAGGGGAATCGATCCTTGTATAAGGTGCAGTAAGTTTCTAGATATTGGGAACCGATCCTATGAACATGTGCAACACGTTTTTAGACATTTGGTACCGATCCTATGGACATGTACAACAAATACAAGTTATATACCATATATATGTGGGAACCGATCCTAGTACCTAGTCAACCGAATTTTGGAAAGCTAGTGTGACTAATTCCAGTACTCACTTGGAGGTAGAACCGAAACTTGTTTTGGTAGAACCGTGAAACGCATGTTTGGTGATTGAGTGTTCTTAATCAATCACATAGTTCTTGAAAGTCAAATGAACCAATTGTAAACTTGTTTGGAAGTGTGGCAAATCGGTTTCAAGATTGTAAGTATGAAAGAGGACTTACAAAGTAAAAATATCGACATACTTTGAACATGTGCAGTAACCTTATCTTTTATTGTTCAAAGATATTCCTTAATAGCTAAAGGAAAAAGTCCCGGATCGAAAAATAAGTTGAGAATCTTTTAATTAAGGTTTTTAATTTTATTTTTGGAAAATGAAAATTAGTAATGTGCATTTACTAGTTGGAGATTTTCTAAGAGATTTTCGGTCAATGTTTGCACAAAGCATTTCCAGGAATTATGGAAACCGAATTTGAAATATATTGCATATCTTGAGAATATTTTCGGTTTTGGAAATTCCTTGGTGTCCAAACTTCCTTGCTCTATAAATATCAAATTTTGCATTTCGAGCAAACTAATCCTCAAAGCCAGCAAAACTACCTAGTTGTGTTGTTACTGGTGGAGCCGCCTATTCAGAGAGGAAAGTAACCCAATTAATCTCTTACGGCCGCTCGATTTAAAGACTTCTTTGGGATTGAGAAGCTCTATTAGTACCGTTGGTGGGAAACTAGATAATTGTGGTTTATTATTAGTTTTCGATTGCTTTGATTGACTAACGGTTGTTGAACTTTGATTGCACCTAGTTTGTTTATGCTTGAGAAAATTCTCTTCTGATATAAGATTCACTCAAACTAGATCGAAGTTTCGACGGGGATCTTTAAACTATTTGTAGATCTAAAGACATCTTGTGATAATCCATTGTTAACATAGTCCGTTCTGTGCGTGATTGATCACAAGAGATTCAAGTTGATTGTGTGCAGGTGTTTATTGAAGATCTAAGAAGATTTGAAGATGAAAAAGATTTCTGAGTTGGGTTCATAATCTTTGGTGTGCACAATACTTGTTTCGGTTAAAGAGGATCCAACTATAATCGATTTATCCTTGTGATAGGTTGGATTGATTAGTTGAGTAGATCGACATAAATACAATTTTTTGTGATTCAAGTATTGATTGCAAAATCTTGACAATTACTTTGGTAGTTGTTATTAGATAGATCTAAGGACCTGACAAATGAGTTTATTGGGATAAACGGAAGAGCCTTTTGTCAAACTCACATCACTTGGTTGAAAAGAGTTGTTACCATACAGATTTGTTTTTCCTTTACTGTTTGGAATACGAACCAAAGGAATTGTTCCAAGTACGTGACCTGTTACAAGTTGGAGGCGTGGGAATACAGACGAAACTAGGTGAACTATAGGTTTAGTTGCTTGGTCTCAACTATACGAAGTTGGTTTGATTTTGTATAGCGGATTAATCCTGAGAGTATTCAATTCTGGACAAGGTCCCGGGGTTTTTCTGCATTTGCGGTTTCCTCGTTAACAAAATCTTGCTGTGTCTTTTACTTTTCTATTTCCGTAATTATAATTAGAAGTAAAATACACAAATATTAATTCCTATTTACTTGATAGTAATTGTAGGATCAGAATTTCGCAATGACAATGTTTCAGCGAATTTATCAATGACACAGCATAACAGCATCGCAGAACAGTTTCAGAAATGATAGAATAAATGACGTCATCTAAGGTCACGAGAAAGATGTGATAGTCTTGCGAAGATTAGAGAGTTTGCAAAATTAACAATTTTAAGGTTGCGAGAATATCGCAGATCATATCCGAAAATAAAGGATAGATTAGTTGTCATCCACTATGTATTTTCTTATAAATAGTCGTTCGAGTTGTAAAGAGAGAGAGAGATCTTTTTTGAGGAAAAAACAAGTAAATAGGAGAGAGAAAGTTCAGAGCAGAGATCATTCTTGACTTCTTTATCTTTCTTGTAAGAACATTCAAAATTAATCAATAAAATTAAGAATATAAACCTAAAAATGAGTTTATCAACAATGAAATCATATGAGGGGTGTAGTGTAGGATTTCCTGCAACTGCATAATGGCGCTAGAAACAGGGACAAGTTGAAGATTATTCTAGAAAAAGCTAAAGATTGATATTGAGATTTGTGAAAATTTAAAGTGATTGATTAATAATTTTTCATAATTTCTTGCAATATTGTTAGCATTGAAGAAATGGCTAGAAGAAGAAATACATCTGAACAACCGACTACTATTAGAAGAAGCAAAAGAATTATCGGAAGAGAAATAAGTGAGATGGGAGAATCTACTAGAATGAGAAATAATAGAGAAAATAAAATTCAATCGCCAATTCAACAAACACTAGTTCAAGAGAGGAATACAGATTATGACAGAGTGATTGTACACACTTGGCGATCAAATTCAGCAGAAGAAATAGAAGAAGAGCAACAAAATTGAAATTATAGACAGGAAGAGAGAAATCAAGAAGCAGATAAAGGAACAATTCATGGAGGTGAGGAAATTGGAGCGTTAGAAACATTGAGACGAAGAATACATGAAGAAAGAAGAGTTGAGGCAGAAGAACGTGCGAATTTAACAAGGAAAAATCACGAATTAAGGATGGAGAATATAAGATTGCAGAATAGAAGATCGAGAAGTATTACAAAATCATATTCCAGATCAACTAGAAGAGAAATGAGACAAAATTCACCCACAATCAATGCTGGAAACAATATTCAAGAAGAAATATCAAATCCTAATGAAGAATATCGCGAAAATAGAGAAAGAACTGATGATCATTATATTCCACAAAATGAAACTTTTGATGATGGGAAAATTGGAGGAAATCAAGAGAACGGGTAAAATCAGAGACAAAATAACCGAGAGGGCGAAGGAAATCAAGAGGAAGGAAGAAGAATTCTACATGTGAGAGAAACTCAAAGAAATCAACAGACAATTGAAAAAGAAATTGAAAGACATAATGCTGAACAAGCACGTTTAATCTGCGAACGTGAAAAATTGAGAGCGGAAATGGAAGAACAAGAGCTTCAGGAGACAATTCGCCAGAACAATCATGACAATCGAAAAAGAAGGCGTATACAAAACCGGAATAACGATAATCTCAATGAAGAGTATGATAGAGTAAAGAGAATGGCTGAAAGACAGCAAATTGAATTGATAAGAAATGAACAAAATTATGGAGGGGAAAATGAACGACATCATCATTTGCGAATTCAAGATAGGGATGAGGAAGAGAATCACAGAAGAAGACGAGATGAGGATAATGAAGAAGAGATACAAAATTTCGCAAGAGAAGATAGACGTGAATGCAGAAGAAGAGAAGCAAAATTAAAGAGACCAATGGGTCAATATTCAGGTGTAAATAAACAAATCTTGAAAGAATTAGAAGAAATGAGAGGAATGCTAAATAACAGAGGAGAAGTAGGTAGAAGACAATTGGATGAAGCAATAGAAGAAGCTGCGAAAACTCCATTTACAAGGGAAGTACAATTAGGAGGAATACCACCGAAATGCAATTTGCCCGCATCAACCAGCATTTTTGATGGAACAACTTGTGCAATTCAGCACATTAAAGCTTATGTGAGGTGCATGATACAATGGGAAAATCATGATGCGGTATTGTGCAAATATTTCGCATCCAGCTTAACAGGAGAAGCGTTAAAATGGTTTGAAGGTTTACCAAAGAATACAATATCCTCCTTCAATCATCTGCAGACCACATTCTTGGGAGCATATATAAGTAACAATTCCTCACGACCTGGTATAGAAGATGTGTTTGGATTAAAACAAAGGATTGGCGAAAGTTTGAAACACTTGACTAAATGATGGAGAACTATGTGTAGCGAAATGGCTGGCCGTGTAGATGAGAGATATCTCATATTATCATTTATCAATGCGATGTTTGCAACAAACCTGTTGTATGTCCAAATTTTCAGAGTCAAGAATACGATTACAATGACTGAATTGCGAGAACTTCAAGAAGAATACATTGCTCTAGAGGAAAAAAAAATGATATGGAATCATATCCAGTTGCGAACACCAGCTCACAAACAGAGAATGCAAGCTTATTACCCAAGCTAATAAACACAGTGGCGAATACTTCGCAAGTACAACAAGAAAAGGTGACAAGTAACAATCAGCAGAAATTGGTAGCTATGGGGAGCCTAGATCAAGAAGAGTATGAAAGAGAAAGAAATGTCTACAATCGTGGAGGAAATAACAAGATTCAAAGACTCGATCAACCGCAAGAAACTTATGGAGGTCAAAGACCAAACTTTAATAGAGGACAAGGAGGTCACAAAGTAATATGGGAAGAAATCAAGATGCCACCTCTAAAGGCAAGTGTCGAGAAGATATGGGAAGCTATAATTTTGATGGAGAATATACCAACACCATGGAACATGGGAACGGATTCACCACCAAACCACAGAAGTCATGAATTTTGTTCTTATCATCATTTTCATGGACATACCACAAACGATTGCAGAAATGTAAAGAGAATTATTTTGAGAATGATAGATCAAGGAAAACTAAACGACTTTCGGGTAGGGCATCCGCGATCTCAACTATTACCACCACCGCCAGAACATCACAAAGTGAATACGATGAAAAAGAAAGAAACATTCTTCATAGAAGTTGGTGCAAAAGCAAAAAATCTATTCTGTCACTCTATCGTACATTCATATAAGACAATTGAAGATTTTCATGATAATGTTTTGAGTAGAGTGTTCTCAAGAGATAATAATGGAAGAGAAATTATGAATATTGCGAAAATCTCGTCACTAGAAGAATGGCAGAAACAGATCATTTCTTTTAATGCAGAAGAAATTCCCGAAGGAGAAGAGGTGCATCACAATCCATTGGTAATAAAATTAGAAATTAATCCAAAACCGAAAGAAGATGAGGATGATGAAGCTGAAGATTCATGGGCAATCAATAGAATTATAGTCGATACTGGAAGCTCTGTGAACATCTTATTTTATCATACTTATAAAACCATGGGTGGAAGAGATGATGATCTTATACCATCAACATATAAGTTAATAGGGTTTTAATGGTACTGCTAACAAGCCTAAAGGGGAGGTTACTATGCAAATTCCATTGAAGGGAATATCTTCTAAAATCTCATTCTGTGTCGTTGATGTAGAATCACCCTACAATGCATTAATTGGTCGACCTTGGCTACACGGGATAGCTTCAACTTTCCACCAATGTATCAAATTCCCTCATCCCAATGGTGTAGGAATCATAAAGGGAGATTGGGTTGAAGGAAAGAGATGTTACGAAACTGAGATAGAATCTTGCGAAGGAAGAGCAAACAAGAAGGAAAACTGGCGACACAAAATCAAAGATGTACAAAGAAGTGAGAGGTTGATGGTGGATACAATCGAAAAGAAAGGAGAAGAGATGTTGCGAAATTAATGCTATCTCAGAATAAAAAGGATGAACATACCACTACAAAGGAAGCAGTAGCAGAAAATAATAAAGAAGCAGAGGATGGCAAAGGTAATAAAAACAAGAAATGTATGAATGATTAAGTTGTTGCGATAATTTCGCAATAAGTAAAATTCTAAAAAATACATTTGATTGAACAACAAAATTGAGATTGCGAAATTCAGATACAATATAATGATTTGCGAGACTCTCGCAGAGATAATGAATTTTACAGAAAATAATCAGAGAAGAATAACAAAAGAGAAAGGGGCGAACCTTTATGGCGTACACCCTAGTTCGCGAATAAAATTTCGCAAGAGGCAAATGTAAGACCTAAAGTACGTCATATTAGGGGGTGTTTCAGCGAAGTTATCAATGACACGGCATAACAGCGTCGCAGAACAGTTTCAGAAATGATAGAATAAATGACGTCATCTAAGGTCACGAGAAAGATGTGATAGTCTTGCGAAGATTAGAGAGTTTGAAAAATTAACAATTGTAAGGTTGCGAGAATATCGCAGATCATATCCGAAAATAAAGGATAGATTAGCTGTCATCCACTATGTATTTTCTTATAAATAGTCGTTCGAGTTGTAAAGAGAGAGAGGGAGATCTTTTTTGAGGAAAAAACAAGTAAATAGGAGAGAGAAAGTTCAGAGCAGAGATCATTCTTGACTTCTTTATCTTTCTTGTAAGAGCTTTCACAATTAATCAATAAAATTAAGAATATAAACCTAAAAATGAGTTGATCAACAATGAAATCACATGAGGGGTGTAGTGTAGGATTTCCTGCAACTACAGTAATCCTATGTGTTTGGTTAAGTCTGAACCATTTATCAAGTAAACATACTTCGTTGTTTTATTGTCTCGATCTTGTATCCATAGTCAATCACACAGGTTATCTTGTTGTCGTATTGTCTCGATCTCGTATCCATAGACGATCACATGAAGTGTGAACCGATTAGTTGTATTGTCTCGACTCGGTCTATAGACAATCACTTTCGGAGAAAGGACTTATAGGTGGAAAAGTTTTATATTGAGGTATATTTGGGTACCCTCGTCTTTTCAATTGGTATTAGAGCAGGCAAACATTGCGATCCAACCTATTAGAAATTGAATCTATGTCTGATTCAGTTAACGTTATGCAAGAGTATGAATACTCAAAAGTTGAAGATGTTACCACTTCGTTAACTCATGATCCAGGAGTTGCGAAAATATCTATGTCGTTCTCTGATGGAAAAGAGGATGCTGATAAAGAGTTGATAAAACTCCTAAAGCCTATAAAATCTATGTCTTCTAAAGTGCTGATATTAAAGACATATTCAAATCTTCTTAAACAAGAGATCAGAGATAAAGACATTCAACTGAATATTCTAGCCATAGAGAATATGGATCTCACTGTCAAATTAGAAGCTCTTGGTAAGACTCTTACTGAAGAAAAAGAGGCACGTCCTATGACTCTGACTAATGATGATGTTGTGGTTTCTTCTGATATTGAGGAAACTAAAAGTCCTTGCTCGAATTTTGCAGATTGTGATAAAACCGGTTTAGTCACATCTGAAACAAATCAAGATGATGGTAGTTTTCCTAACTACATCAAGTCAGAAGAGGATGAAAAACCAGTTTCTAGATCTATTGATGATCAAACGAAATCTTGTGCAAAGGAAACTTTGAACCGATTCTGTGTAAGTGATCTTAAGGAATACAACTTTCAGTCACTTGACATGAAACTTATACTTCTTCAACATACGGTGGTAAAAATATTGAAAGAAGTTTCTTGTCTTAAAAAACTGAAAGACCATTTTCTCAGTAGAAAGACAGATTGTGCCACTACCCGATAAGATCAACTCAAAAGAATCAGAGGATAGAGTTGATAATCGCTTCTATAAGAAAGTTCATCCTCACCCATATCAAAACAATTCTTGTTTTGATGAAGAACGATTCCTGAAGAAAGGGAAAGAGAGGATCTCTGCCAAAGGAAACAATCAAGAATTTCCCATAATTGTTTCAGATAATCATGCTGATGTGCACCATAAGGAAATCCTTATAATGAGAAAATCTTATGAAAATATCATTGATACAATCAAGAGAGATTTATCGATCTATGAAAATTCTCACATCAGTACATCTTCTCCACATGATCATGTCTCTAGAGTTGAAAAGATCATTATTCTGGGAGAAAATATTTTGGGCAGAAATTCCCAAGGAGAAACATGAACTATGTTTATGATGCTCGATGTAAGCTAGAAAAAGCTTACCCCGATACAACTTAGTTGTATCAATACTGTGCACTTTCATCCTCTTCCGTGCTCATATTTATTGGATGGGAAAAGCACATAAAATCAAGGGCACGGGTTCATGGTAGCTTCTATTTTCAGTAATAAGAGTTATTTAGAGAATATCTTCCTTTCAATAAAAAGAGAAGTTCGAAAATATGTTGTGAAGTTTCGGAAACCTTGTTTTTCTAAAAACTAGATATACATATATTCTTACCAAAATAAGAAAAATCTTCTCTTAGGCATATTACCTTCCCTTAGTAAATTTTTTTGAAAGTATGTCTCTTATAACTCGCGGTGTTACAAGGAGTAATAAAAGGGAAGCACGAAAGGTGAGAAACTGTCAAGGTTTTGTCTCAAAACAAAGGATCGTGAAGATTGTATCAAGAATTGGTTCTAATCCTAACTCTGATCAATCTCAAGAAGAGTCATGTCTTTTTTCTCTCAATTATTCAGATCTTACCAAGTGATCGTGAAGTTATGTATGGGTTTGAAGAACTCGTAGGAAATCTCTTTATTTTGGTTCAAGATCGGGGTGAACTAAAAGATAAAATAAAAGAGATGAAAGGTTAACTTGGAGACTTGAAGCTTCAAATTAAAGATCTCGAAAAACAGAAAGTGGTTGCAGACAAGTCTCTTGAGACATGCTTCAAAAGTTTGAACACTGAAGAAACCTCAGTGAACAACAAGGGCACCACTAGAGATTAAGTTATATGCTGTAATACTTAATCCAGGAAAAATAGACATCAAATTTTGATTTCTTTCAATAATTGTATTAAGTCTATTATGAATAAAACTATCTTATTATGAATAAAATTATTTGATTTATAATTTTTCGTGTGATAGTTTATGTTTACATAGCCTGTGCTTGAATGCATTATCTTATTCTTATGAATGTTTATGGGATGTTTGATTTCGGTTTTCATGGCTTTAATATTCGATCTCATATGATGTGAACCCTTATGGTTTGGGTGACTTTTTGGTTTAGCAGGATTAAGTACTAGCCCATGTTGGTAAGCTTTATCAAAGGATCATGATGGGTTCTGATTGAAACAATATGTGAAAAAGTCACAATATGTTGAATCGTTTGGTTTAGCATAAAAGCATATGTAATTCGGGGTTTTAAATTTTGCTTGCAATAGTTAAAACCGGTTTTCACCCTTTCTCTGGTAAAGGTTGGTTGTTTTTATTCTTTTGTTTCGCATAAGGATGACAAGATAATGATATTTCGATATCAATTCTCCCTGGAAAGAGGATGCAAACATATTGGAGAAGAGGATGCGAAATTTGAGGTAACGACTTTGTTAGTTAATCGTTTTCCTGTTTAAGAAAAGCCTGAGTTTATTGCGTATATTTATTGCTTTTGCTTAACAAAATTTCGGTACAATTGATGTTTTATTCCATTATTTGTGTATGGATGTGTGTGTGATTCAATTGTTTCCGGTTAAGAAAAACTATTGTTATCTTGCTTTATTGTTTGGTATCAATCGTGTAGGCTTACAAAATTTCGGTGCAATTGCGGTGCATTAATGTCTATGTTGTTTCAATTGCTTCCGGTTGAGGTAAATAATTATGCAAGTTGATTTAATTGGTTTGTATGAATTGTTTATGGCTTAACGAAAGAAAAGGTTTTCGGGATGAATTGTTTAGTCCAATTCGATTCCGGATAAGAGAAACTAAGTTAATTCTGATCTTACTTAGACTTATCAAAGTGGTGGTTTTGGTTATTTAAATCTAATCGAATGCCTTAACAAAAAATGCTAGTTAAGTAACCTAGTACTTGTCTTGTTTAAAAGTGAAGGTCTAAGTTATATGGATAATTAGAACCTGATGAGAAAAATAGAGTTATCTTTATTTTGGTCTTATAGAACAAGCGATTGTATTTGTACAATTGGTTTAGCAAAGGAACTAAGATGCTTAGTCGATTTTTGGTTTTCTAAACTATTAGGGAAAATTGTTTCGGGAAATTGTTTCCTTGATAACATATCAAAACAAAATTACTTTGTAGTTTCGGTTTTGATATTGGTTATCAAAAATGGTGTGTGGAACCCTCGTGCTTAACTCTATAGGTTACAAGTCTTGGGAGATTTGTAAGATCCTTTCGGTTATTCCTTTATTTGCTCGTACCTTTGTCATTTTGTGACAAAAAGGGGGAGAAATATATGGAGTAAACAAGTTATACTGGTATTGATTTATATTGATTGGTATCACTAAGGGAAAAGACATCGGTGCTTAAACGTTTATCTTACGAAAGAGTAAAGCATAAACTAAGGGGGAGTAGCATATCATATTGATACTTGTAGTCATATGGACTACAAAGGAATAACAAAGACGTGCGGATCGATAATATCTACCTATCTTGCCTTTAGGGGGAGTATTATCTTTGTTATTATAATGTCAACAACGACATTTATGGATTGAATGTATACAGGTTATTGTGCCGTTGAATTCGGGAATCAAGCGTATGTGTAATATATTCTTGTAATTTGTTTATCCATATGACGTAAGAGTTTAGTCACTAAAATTTACAAAGGGGGAGATTGTTAAAGCATAGCTCGGTTTAACCCACCAAGCGTTGGTATGTCAAGTTTGGTTGTCATATTTTAGTGAAGCAAAACTCATTTAAAGAGTCGCTTGATTATGTACTAGAGTCAACTTCTGAAAAAGTTGGGGTACAACAACCACACCCAATATTTCGCTTATCAATCTGTATGGACGAACTCCAATATACTTTCTAGAGAATCAACTAGACAGTCAGACTCAATCTAGATAAAAAGTATATCAAAGAGTTTATATCTCAATCTCTCGATTTGATATATACTCAAGCAAATAGAAATTTGCGAGTCTTTATCAAGTACTAGAGAGATAACTTGGATAGTACCAAAGACCAATATCCAAGTGTCAATCACTTTAAATCAACAACCAAAAGGTCGGATATTCTAATTGATTGAACAACGCGCAACCTGTGATATTTCAATTATATAACAAAATATAATGCGGAAAAGAAATAACACAGACACCAGAATTTTGTTAACGAGGAAATCGCAAATGCAGAAAAACCCTGGCACCTAGTCCAGATTGAACACACACTATATTAAGCCGCTACAGCCACTAGCCTACTCCAAACTAACTTCGGTCTGGACTGTAGTTGAACCCCAATCAATCTCACACTGATCCAAGGTACAGTTATGCTCCTACGTCTCTGATCCCAGCAGGATACTACGTACTTGATTCCCTTAGCTGATCTCACCCACAACTAAGAGTTGCTACGACCCAAATTCGAACTTTAATAAACAAATTTGTATCACACAGAATTTTTTACGGTAATAGATAAATCCGTCTCCCACGAATATACCTACGAGTTTTGTTCCGTCTTTTGATAAATCAAGGTGAATAGGAACCAATTGATAACCCGGATTTATATTCCCAAAGAACAACCTAATATTATTAATCACCTCACAATAATATTAATCGACGCAGCGAAAAAAGATATTGCGGAATCAGAAACGATGAGACGAAGTTTTTGTGATTTCTTTTATATCTTTCCTATCGAAGATATCAATATCAAGTCAATTATTACAATTGTACTCGTACGATAGAAACATCAAGATCAGATCACACAACTATAAGAAAGTAGTATCGGTCTGGCCTCACAATCCCAATGAAGTATTTAAGTCGTTAACCTGGTTTAGAAGAAGAAACCAAAGGTTAAAGGAGAATTGACTCTAGCTTATAACAACTAGTATCACACAGAAGGTGTGGGGATTAGGTTTCCCAGTTGCTAGAGTTATCCTTTATATAGTCTTTCAAATCAGGGTTTGCAATCAATGTTAGCTTGGTAACAAAGCATTCAATATTTACCGTTAGATGAAAACCTGATTAGATTCAAGATAATATCTTTCAACCGTTAGATTGAAAACTAGCTTGTTACACATAAATGAAATGCATGCTTCTAGGCTTGTGTAACCGTACCCAAACTTGTACATTTGTTGGTTCAACAATAGTCAACCAAATGGTTAGGCATATGATCGCTTTCATATCAACCATATTCTTCTTCACCATAACTAGTTCAAGTGACTCAAATGAACTAGTTAGAGAGTTGTTCAATTGCAAGGAAATCTTATGTAACTACACAAGACACAATCAAAGCAAAAACGATTTGATTCACTCGAATCGGTTGATGAACTATATAGCCACGTTTTGCAATTAGCATTCCTTAGTTTATATAAGAATAAGTTCACAAACATCGTTTTTAGATATAACCTACTCAAGTTCGCGGACTGGGTTCGCGGACGGAGTTCACAAACTCCAGCAGAATTTCTCGGGTCGAGAACTTCCGCCAGTTCGCAGACTGAGTTCGCGGACTTGGATCACGCCACTATTCCGGTTATCTTGATCAACAAAGTTCGCAAACTTATGATCAAGGAATAAGGACTTATACATATATGTGTTTCCACAACAATGCTTATATCCTCCAATGGTTATATAATCTAAACTCTCATTTTAATCATTGAAACATTTTTAGAGGACGTTGATATTCTATAGTTGTTATTCACAAACTATTTTTCGTCAAAGTAAGCAATTTTCAAAGTGATTGAAACTTGTCATGACTTTCGCCACTAGGTAAAGATGAACTTGGCTAAAGTGAAAGCTTACCAACACATATTTCGAGAAATAGACAGGCGATATAAACTCGGCTCGAAATAGAAAATGTGTATAATCTAAGTCTATATAGCAAAACGACTTTTGTCTCAAGATAGGAGATAAAATACACTTTTGAGTGATAGATAAGTTCAAGTTTCCACATACCTTTTAGTCGATGAAGATCCACCGGTTCCTTGAGTAGTCCTTCGTCTTGTATGATGATTGCCATGGAGTTCTTGAGCTCAACTACACTTTTTATCCTAGTCCGAGACCTTAGCTATAGTAGACTAGAAATCAAGACTTATAGTTTTGATCACTAACATTGACAAACATGCTTGAGATAGCAACGCATGCGATTTCGACCGAGCAATGCTCTAACAATCTCCCCCTTTGTCAATTTTAGTGACAAAACTATCAATACATATGGAATACAAAAAATAAATCAATTAACTTTTGTAGCTCCTATTCCACATGTCTAATCTTCAACATTACTTGATATCTTCGTCACTTCCAAGTACTCCAATGATCCCAAAGGTTGTAAGTTCAACATCATCGTTGTTGAAAATCCGTAGCTATAACAACGAGAAAACAAGAGTTCACAATCATTGTTATACAGTGTCATAGTATTATTACACAGCGTCAATGTTCAATTGTATCACAACTTCAACAACAATACTATGGTGATATGTATCACTCCCCCTTAGTCAATACTCCATCTCACATGGAAACCACTCCCCCTTACATAATGATCCGAAAATAATATGTATTTGTAGTGTGAACTACATATTAATTCTCTCCTTTTTGTCAATAAAATTGGCAAAGGTACAAGAATGGGATCCTAATGAAATTTCCGAAAGAGATATTTCTTGACTAAAAGAAAGAAAAATATCAACTTATTTAGATGCAATCATAAAGCCGAAGCTAAATGCATTCATCAAGGAATACAAGATAACCCCTATAATATTCCACAGCCGCACTCCTTACAAAGATTTGGCAATTACGCACAAGTTCAATTAAGAACTCTCCCCCATAAAATGTCATTCTCGAAAGAACAACAAGAGCGACCTTAATTTCGAAAGAAAAGAAGGATTTCTTTAGACATAACAAATCACATACAAGTATGAATTTCAATCCAAAATACTCAATTAAACTAACCACAAGAGAACCCATGATTAATTCAATCGAAAATGCTCAACATAAGTGAACTTATGGAGACTCAAAAATATACAGCTAGATTAATCACAAGAGAACACATAATTAATCTAATCGAAATACACAACCAAACTAATCACAAAAGTAGTCAATTTAATTGGTCATGCTCATCATAAGAAAACTTATGGAGTTAACAACTAAATAACCAAACAAGATGATTAATTTAGTTGAATATGCTTGAGATAAAGTATCTCGCGGAACAACAACTAAGCTAATCATAAAAATAATCAACTTGGTCGTTTAGTGCTCAATATAAGACACTTTACGGAGCCTCATAGTAATACATAAAATATGGATCAGGGAAGATCAATACTGCAGAATACACAAGGATTCATTCTATTTTCCATCACTATTCGCATAACGACATTCAATAGACATAATCCTTGCAAACAAAATATTTTAACCTATCTTCCATCAATAATTGACATAATAGGCTTAACTTTTGTATTTGTCAAAAGTTTATTCATTCTTTTATCAATACATGCATATCGACATACGAAAGACTTTACTTTTGACAAGGTATGGGACAATCATAGTTCACGGACGCAAACACACATATCCCATAACAATATTGCAATATATAAAACCATAAAGATTAATACTGCAAAAATCATCTTCCAAACAAATTTAGAATTTAAACCAATAAATCTAAAAACATGAAGATGAAAACGTTGGACATAGCTATGTGTAATCACAATAATGGTTATTCCAAACTCTAGTTATTCTTCTAACAAAAACAAGAAAATATAAGATTTAATAGGCAAATAAAAGAAATCAACAAGCTAAGGAACAAAAGC
The DNA here is from genome assembly GCF_003573695.1 of Papaver somniferum. Lineage (NCBI taxonomy): Eukaryota > Viridiplantae > Streptophyta > Magnoliopsida > Ranunculales > Papaveraceae > Papaver > Papaver somniferum. Next base: position 95,954,673 of record NC_039360.1, read on the forward strand.
AGACTCTAGTGCCATGGCCGAACAAGAACTAAGGTCAAATAGACGGTTCAGGATCTTCACGAGTCTTGGCGTCTTTGAGCTTGTGATTAGCAGCATCCATTGCATCTTCAGAGAAGAGATTCTCTTTGTGAAGATCATTGATGTGAGATTTTATGAGACCAAGGTCAGCTGAAACCTTTTTCAACTCAGTTTCAACACATCAAGACTTTTCAGAGTATCAACGAGCTGCAGTTTTGCTTCCTCAAAATACTTAAGAAAGTCATGGACCACTTCAGCAGAAATCATATCCTCCTTATCAAAATCCTCATGAATATATGCATAGTAACATGAGGCATTAGGATGATCATCTTATACTAGGGTTATTTTCTTCCTCCCTTTAGACTCGAAACCTATACCTTTGTCAAGAAAGCCTCTAGCAAAACCACAAACTCGTGAAGAGGAAGACATTCTTGACAAACCCAAAAAAAAAACGCAAACGTGACTCAGAGGTTTGGTATTTAAAAGTTTCTTAGGGAAGATAGTTTTTAGGGTTTACAAACAGTTGTCTCATACAGGAACGAGTATCCGTGCGAAGAAAAACTTGACCCACGAAAAAACTTTAAGGAAAAAAGTCTTTTTGCTACATGAAAATTCATAAATGGCTCAATAAATTCCATACATAGGAGTAATTTAGAGCACAAGTGTAGCAGACCACATAAATAAAAGAGAGAAACGATACTAGACACACAAATACTATTTAGGCATTATTGTCTGCAGACACTAGTTTAGCTAAAAACGATAAGAGGATAGCTCAACTAAGCAGAATACCAAAATGCCACAGTATACCTGATTTTTACACATCTTGCTCAACAGGATTTTTGTGAGCAAGTTCTTAACCCTTGTGATTAATTAGCACAAGTATGAGCTCTGAGCTCATTAAAAGAACTATGTTTATGATCGAGTCTCTTTTTCCTTCTGAATCTAGAGAGATCCCTTTTTATGTGAGAAATTATCATAAAACTTACTGTCATCAAAATACGAGACATAGTTAGAGTTCTTACCAGAAGAATTTGTACTTGAGGAGGATGACAGCCTGTCGAAAATTTCTTTATATCCTTCAATTATCTCCATCAGGTTATTTCTCATATCATCAATTTGTCTTCTTCCTCTTGGAATTTCGTTCACATCAAGAGTAATGTTGTTTCCAGAGGAAACGACTTGATCTTTCCTTAATCGATTCTTGTTAAGACTTCTATTCTGCTTCAGGACATTTGAGGAACTCATTGAACTGACCTTCCTGGTAACATACACAGGGTAAGTACGAAAACCAATTGGTTTAGACATACGAATGCCAGTTACACCTTTGAGAATTAAGTCTAAGGTGTGTTGAAGTTGAACCAAGGAGGTTGTATCCAACCTAGACTTTCTCTTTTGTTTAGCAGAGCCTTTTGCAGCGCAAAATAGGCATACTTTCTGATCACAAGAGTGATTAGACAAAGTAGTCTTAACAACCTCGTTAGGAGATTTCTTCCTTCCATGTGAAGTGGAATGTCCTTGATCAATGGGAAATTCAAACACATTCTTTTTGACAGGAAGGGGTTCATATTTTACTTATGGATCTGGAACGTTTTCAGGCGTAGCAGAAGTACTTGGTATATTAGACTGCTTAGAGCATCCTTGAATAGAGAGTTTACTCAAGCGATGTTCTATTTCCAAAGCATCCTTTTTGAGGCTTGCCTCGAGAACCATACGTGAATAGTGATCTTCAATATTTTCTTTGAAATTGCAGTCCCTTATTACACCAAGCAGAACATCGACATGGTATTTTAACTGATTAAATCTATTAGCTTGGATTCTAGCAAGATTTAGAATCAAGACACTCTCTTCAGTTGTTTCCCGTTCATTTAGTGAGATAGACTCTTTTGAAGGGTAATCGGAAATACTCATGTCGGAGCCTGTCTGTCTTGTTTGAACACAAGGTTCGTCTATATTCGAGATTGAAGAATCTTCTCTTTAATAGAATTATACAAGACAGATCCCTCATTTCTGGTGACGCGTTTATCCGAGATAGTACTCTTCTCCATAGAGTCAAATCGCCACAAACACAGACTTTTGAGGTCATGAACGTGTTTGCCTGCTCTGATACCAATTGAGAAGTGGGGGTACAACAACCACACCCAATATTTCTCTTAGCAATCTGTATGGACAAACTCCAATATACTTTCTAGAGAATCAACTAGACAGTCAGACTCAATCTAGATAAAAAGTATATCAAAGAGTTTATATCTCAATCTCTCGATTTGATATATACTCAAGCAAATAGAAATCTGCGAGTCTTTATCAAATACTAGAGAGATAACTTGGATGGTACCAAAGACCAATATCCAAGTGTCAATCAATTTAAATCAACAACCAAAAGGTCAGATATTCTAATTGATTGAACAACGCACAATGCGGAAAAGAAATAACAAAATATAATGCGGAAAAGAAATATATATTTCAATTATATAACAAAATATAATGCGGAAAAGAAATAACACAGACACCAGAATTTTTTTAACGAGGAAACCACAAATGCAGAAAACCCCCGAATCTAGTCACACACACTGTATTAAGCCGCGACAGACACTAGCCTACTCTAAATTAACTTCGATCTGGACTGTAGTTGAACCCCAATCAATCTCATACTGATCCAAGGTACAGTTATGCTCCTATGTCTCTGATCCCAACATGATGCTACGTACTAGATTCCCTTAGCTGACCTCACCCACAACTAAGAGTTGTTACGACCCAAAGTCGAATACTTTAATAAACAAATTTGTATCACACAGAAAAGTCAATGGTAATAGATAAATCCGTCTCCCACGAATATACCTATGAGTTTTGTTCCGTCTTTTGATAAATCAAGGTGAACATGAACCAATTGATAAACCGGACTTATATTCCCGAAGAAAAGCCTAGTATTCACCTCACAATAATCTTAATCGACGCGGCGAAAAAAGATATTGTGGAATCACAAACGATGAGACGAAGTGTTTGTGATTTCTTTTATATCTTTCTTATCGGAGATATCAATCTCAAGCCAATTATTACAATTGTACTCGTACGATAAAAACAACAAGATCAGATCACACAACTACAAGAAAGTAGTATAAATATGACTTCACAATCCCAATGAAGTCTTTAAGTCGTTAACCTGGTTTAGAAGAAGAAACCAAAGGTTAAAGGAGAATCGACTCTAGCTTAACACAACTACTATCACACAGAAGGTGTGGGGATTAGGTTTCCCAGTTGCTAGAGTTCTCCCTTATATAGTCTTTCAAATCAGGGTTTGCAATCAATGTTAGCTTGGTAACAAAGTATTCAATATTCATCGTTATATGAAAACCTGATTGGATTCAAGCTAATATCTTTCAACTGTTAGATCGAAAACTAGCTTGTTACACACAAATGAAATGCACGTTTCTAGGATTGTGTAACGTACATAAATTTGTGCATTTGTTGGTTCAACAATAGTCAACCAAATGGTCAGCCATTTGATCACTTTCATATCAACCATATTCTTCTTCACCATAACTAGTTCAACTGACTCAAACGAACTAGTTAGAGAGTTGTCAAATTACAAGGAAATCTTATGTAACTATACAAGACACAATTGAAGCAAAAACGATTTGATTCACTCGAATCGGTTCATGAACTATATAGCCACGATTTGCAATTTTCATTCCTTAGTTTATATAAGAATAAGTTCACAAACATCGTTTTTAGATATAACCTACTCAAGTTCGCGGACTTAAGTTCCCGGACGGATTTCACAAACTCCAACAGAATTTCTCGAGTCGAGAACTTCCGCCAGTTCGCGGACTTGGCTCACGCCACCATTCCGGTTGTCTTGATCAACAAAGTTCGCAAACTTCGGATCAAGGAATAAGGACTTATACATATATGTGTTTCCACAACAATGCTTATATCCTCCAATGGTAATATAATCTAAACTCTCATTTCAATCATTGAAACATTCTTAGAGGACGTTGATATTCTATAGTTGTTATTCACAAATTATTTTTCGCCAAAGTAAGCAATTTTCAAAGTGATTGAAACTTGTCATGACTTTCGTCACTAGGTAAAGATGAACTTGGCTAAAGCGAAAGCTTACGAACACATATTTCGAGAAATATATAGGCGAGATAAACTCGGCTCGAAATAGCAAATGTGTATAATCTAAGTCTATATAGCAAAACGATTTTTGTCTCAAGATAGGAGATAAATAGACTTTTGAGTGATAGATAAGTTCAAGTCTCCACATACCTTTTAGTCGATGAAGATCCACCGGTTCCTTGAATAGTCCTTCGTCTTGTATGATGCTTGCCATGGAGTTCTTGAGCTCAACTACACTTTCTATCATAGTCCAAGACATTAGCTATAATAGACTAGAAATCAAGACTTATAGTTTTGATCACTAACATTGACAAACATGCTTGAGATAGCAACGCATGCGAGTTCGATCGTGCAATGCTCTAACACAGTGTCATAGTATCATTACACAATTTCAAAGTTCAATTGTATCACAACTTCAACAACAATACTATGGTGATATGTATCACTCCCCCTTAGTCAATACTCCTTCTCACATGGAAACCACTCCCCCTTACATAATGATCCGAAAACCATATGTATTTGTAGTGTGAACTACATATTAATTCTCCCCCTTTTTGTCAATAAAATTGGCAAAGGTACAAGAACGGGATCCTAATGAAATTTCCGAAAGAGACATTTCATGACCAAAAGAAAGCAAAATATCAACTTATTTAGATGAAATCATAAAGCCGAAGCTAAATGCATTCATCAAGGAGTTTATGAAGATGCAAGATAACCCCTATAATATTCCATAGCCGCACTCTCCACAAAGATTTGGAAATTAAGCACAAGTTCAATTAAGAACTTCCCCCATAAAATGTCATTCCCGAAAGAACAACAAGAGCGACCTTAATTTCGAAAGAAAAGAAGGATTCTTTGGACATAACAAGTATGAATTTGAATCCAAAATACACAATTAAATTAACCAGAAGATAATCCATGATTAATTTAATCGAAAAATGCTCAACATAAGTGAACTTATGGAGATTCAAAAATATACAATCAGATTAATCATAAGAGAACCCATAATTATTCTAATTGAAATACACAACCAAACTAATCACAAAAGTAATCAATTCAATTAGTCATGCTCGTTATAAGAAAACTTACGGAGCAACAACTAAATAAACAAACAAGATGAATAATTCAGTTGAATATGCTCGATATAAAGTACCTCACGCAACAAAAACTAAGCTAATCATAAAAACAATCAACTTGGACGTTTAGTGCTCAACATAAAACACTTTACGGAGCCTCACAGTAATACATAAAAATATGGATCAGGGAAGACCAATACTGTGAAATACACAAGGATTCATTCTATTTTCCATCATTATTCGCATAACGACATTTAATAGACATAATCCTTGCAAACAAAAGATTTTAACCTATCTTCCATCAATAATTGACATAATAGGCTTAACTTTTGTATTTGTCAAAAGTCTATTCATTCTTTTATCAATACATGCATATCGACATACGAAAGACTTTACTTTTGACAAGGTATGGGACACTCATAGTTCACGGGCGTAAACACACATATCGCATAACAATATTGCAATATATAAAACCATAAAGATTAATACTGCAAAAATCATCTTCCAAACAAGTTTAGAATTTAAACCAATAAATCTAATACATGAAAATGAAAACGTTGGACATAGCTATGTGTAATCACAATAATGACTATTCCAAACTCTAGTTATTCTTCTAACAAAAATAGAAGATTTACTAGGCAATAAGACCTTTGAAGAATTCTTTATCATCCCCGAACTCCTTGTCGTCAACAGCCATTGGGACATAAGGTTCATTAAGGTAGGAGTTTATATCAATAAACCTTCTTGGCTGATGATGTCGAACCGGGGCTTTCTGAATCTCATGAGTCCTATACACAAAAGCCTTTATTTGTTGAATCTCCTTTCGCATCTCCTTCAACACTTCAAGAACATCAGAAAACTTCTGAGATTTTGAAGGAACAGCTCTTGGCTTCCTCACATTCCTTCTTTTTCTTTTCAAGGTAGGAGATAACGGAGATTTCTCTTTTTCCTTCATGATTGATGGCTTAACAATCATATTAACATCTTTTCCATCAGAAGACATCATGCTTTGAGTGTCCATAAAGTATGGGTTTGTGAGAGGAAATCATAAATTGAACTCAACAAGTAGTCTTGAGATAAAAAGAGGTTTTGAGGAAGGAAAAAGGAATGTAGGGTTTCGAAACCTTTAAACAGGTTCGTACACGTCCAACTCACAACCCTATAAAGAGTAGAATTGTCGATAATAACACTCCTTTGTTGATAGACAGGGAAGAACAAAACTAAGAAAAGAAGAAAAAAAACTTTTCCTAAAGCCTGAGAGGTATAAAATCATTTCTCTTTTGATCAGGCACATGAGACAAGATTTCCAAAACAACACAATCAAGTTGCGTTTTGGTGAACAACAATTTGTCCACCATTTTCCTCTTGAGAGGAATCCACAAACCTCTGTCTGTCAAAACGACTCGACCATACTTTCTTCTCTAATGGTCTTGGTTTATCCTTGGAAACTAACTTCTTAGACGAAGATAAAATCCTACATAACTCAACGATCTTCTGAGCAAGTTTAAGCTTATTTGCTAATTGATTTGCTCTTCGTTGAGTTTGTTGACGTGCCTCAATTGGTGTTTGTACTTGTAACACCTTGAAAGTTCATGACCCTTTAGAGAACAATACGAGCACGTCAAACTAGGATAAAAGTCAGGCTTCTGAGATGTGCACACAGCTAGTCACATGGTGGAACCTGCAACATTACAAATAGAGTTTTCAAAGAATGGGTCAATTTTTTCTTCTAGATTAGTTGGGTTTTCTTCTAAAAGAATATCGAGATTGATGTATGTATTGCTACAGTTATCAAAATCAATATTTTCACCAAGAAGTGCAACACTTGATTTCTCGTCTTCATTAGAATCATAATTGTCAGACATTTCATCAAGAGTTGCAGCAAGACCTTTGTTCCCAGTGTATTTTCTACGATTTGGGCACTCGTTTGCAAAATGGCCAAATCCTTTACACTTAAAGCACTGAGGCATATCCTCCTCATCAGTTTCATCAATATCCCTGTTTTTAGGAGGAACACGATTATGAGAGTTGACTAATGCTTTAGGCTTATCTCTGGAGAACTGTTTACTTCTCTTCAACAGAAGATCCCTAAACTGTCTTGTGATCATCGAGACTGACTTGTCAAGATCTTCATCTGATGAATCTGTCTTAGAGTGATCATCTTCAGAGATATACACTTTTTTACTCTTATCAAGTAATTTAGTGTCCTTTTGTGCTTTGAACGCAACATCCTTAGTTTTGGATGAATGTTCGTGATCAAAGATCTTAAGCTTCCCAACCAGCGTATTTATGTAGAGATTATCAAGGTTATTTCCCTCAACGATGGCATGCTTCTTAGAGTCGTATCTAGATGGCAGCGATCTGAGAGTTTTCATCACAATGTCCTTTTCAGGAATAGTCTTACCCAATGCAAAAAATGGATTAACAATTTCAGACGCTCTGTGATTAAACTCATCAAATGTATCTTCATCTGCCATACGAAGGTTTTCCCAATCGGAATTAAGGTTTTGAAGCCTAGCTTCCTTTTCACTGGAATTACCTTCGAATACGGTTTCTAAGATATCCCACGCATCTTTAGACCTCGTGCAATTTGACACATGGTGCTGAAGATTTGGGGTAATGGCATGTATAATGGCATTCAAACCGTCGTAATTTTGCTTTGCAGCATTTATTTCGGCAGGAGTGTATTCACCAATATCCTTGGGAACGTTTACATCACCAACTGCCACGACGGGAGCATTATACCCATTAACAACATATATCCTTGAAGAAAAGCTCGCATAGAAATTTTCCACCACAAGTAATTAGAGCCATCGAAGACTGGTGGTACGTTAATTGAGATAGCACCTATGTCCATAGAGTCAGATCGCTACAAACACAGACTTCTAAGGTCTTGAACGTGTTTGCCTGCTCTGATACCAATTGAAAAAGTGGGGGTACAACAACCACACCCAAACTCCAATATACTTTCTATAAAATCAACTAGACAGTCAGACTCAATATAGATAAAAAGTATATCAAAGAGTTTATATCTCAATCTCTGGATTTGATATATACTCAAGCAAATAGAAATCTGGGAGTCTTTATCAAGTACTAGAGAGATAACTTGGATGGTACCAAATACCAATATCCAAGTGTCAATCAATTTAAATCAACAACCAAAAGGTCGGATATTCTAATTGATTGAACAACGCACAACATGTAATATTTCAATTATATAACAAAATATAATGCGGAGAAGAAATAACACAGACACCAGAATTTTTTTAACGAGGAAACCGCAAATGCAGAAAACCCCGGGACCTAGTCCGGATTGAACACACACTGTATTAAGCCGATACAGACACTAGCCTACTCCAAATTAACTTCAGTCTGGACTGTAGTTGAATCCCAATCAATCTCACATTCATCCAAGGTACAGTTATGCTCCTACGTCTCTGATCCCAGCAGGATACTACGTACTTGATTCCCTTAGCTGATCTCACCAACAACTAAGAGTTGTTACGACCCAAAGTCGAAGACTTTAATAAACAAATCTGTATCACACAGAAAAGTCTACGGTAATAGATAAATTCGTCTCCCACGAATATACCTATGAGTTTTGTTCCGTATTTTGATAAATCAAGGTGAACATGAACCAATTGATAACCCGGACTTATATTCCCAAAGAACATCCTAGTATTATCAATCACCTCACAATAATCTTAATCGACGCAGCGAAAAAAATATATTGCGGAATCACAAACGATGAGACGAAGTGTTTGTGATTTCTTTTATATCTTGCCTATCGGAGATATCAATCTCAAGCCAATTATTACAATTGTACTCGTACGATACAAACAAAAAGATCAGATCACACAACTAAAAAGAAAGTAGTATCGGTCTGGCTTCACAATCCCAATGAAGTCTTTAAGTCGTTAACCTGGTTTAGAAGAAGAAACCAAAAGTTAAAGGAGAATCGACTCTAGCTTAGCACAACTAGTATCATACAGAAGGTGAGGGGATTAGGTTTCCCGATTGCTAGAGTTCTCCCTTATATAGTCTTTCAAATCAGGGTTTGCAATCAATGTTAGCTTGGTAACAAAGCATTCAATATTCACCGTTAGATGAAAACCTGATTACATTCAAGCTAATATCTTTCAACCGTTAGATTGAAAACTAGCTTGGTACACACAAATGAAATGCATGTTTCTAGGCTTGTGTAACCGTACCCAAACTTGTACATTTGTTGGTTCAACAATAGTCAACCAAATGGTTAGCCATATGATCACTTCCATATCAACCATATTCTTCTTCACCATAACTAGTTCAAGTGACTCAAATGAACTAGTTAGAGAGTTGTTCAATTGCAAGGAAATCTTATGTAACTACACAAGACACAGTCGAAGCAACAACGATTTGATTCACTCGAATCGGTTCATGAACTATATAGCCACGGTTTGCAATTAGCATTCCCTAGTTTATATAAGAATAAGTTCACAAACATCGTTTTTAGATATAACCTACTCAAGTTCGCGGACTGGGTTCGCGGACTTAAGTTCCCGGACAGAGTTCACAAACTCCAGCAGAATTTCTCGGGTCGAGAACTTACGCCAGTTCGCGGACTTGGCTCACGCCACTATTCCGGTTCTCTTGATCAACAAAGTTCGCAAACTTCGGTTCAAGGAATAAGGACTTATACATATATGCGTTTCCATAACAATGATTATATCCTCCAATGGTTATATAATCTAAACTCTCATTTCAATCATTGAAACATTCTTAGAGGACGTTGATATTCTATAGTTGTTATTCACAAACTATTTTTCGTCATAGTAAGCAATTTCCAAAGTGATTGAAACTTGTCATGACTTTCGTCACTAGGTAAAGATGAACTTGGCTAAAGGGAAAGCTTACCAACACATATTTCGAGAAATAGATAGGCGAGATAAACTCGACTCGAAATAGCAAATGTGTATAATCTAAGTCTATATAGCAAAATGACTTTTGTCTCAAGATATGAGATAAATAGAATTTTGAGTGATAGATAAGTTCAAGTCTCCACATAAATTTTAGTCGATGAAGATCCACCGGTTCCTTGATTAGTCCTTCATCTTATACGATGATTTCCATGGAGTTCTTGAGCTCAACTACACTTTTTATCCTAGTACGAGACCTTAGCTATAGTAGACTAGAAATCAAGACTTATAGTTGTGATCACTAACATTGACAAACATGCTTGAGATAGCAACAGATGCGAGTTCGACTGATCAATGCTCTAAAAACTTCGTATAGGTTAGCTTGGTAGTATTAGGATATGAGACATTACAAGTATTACGTGAAGACTTGAAGAAGTAAGGAGCTACAACGACAACATCATCCTTCCACTTGAGGTTATTAATATTTGACTTGAACTGTTTTATTTCCTAACGTATCTTTCAAGTCGTGCATATTGAAAACATAATTACGAAGCATGAATGAGTATACTCTAGTTAGACGTAGTATTAAGGAATACGATACGAAGTATAACGCTTATCTTTTGAACTTCGTATATAAGACATCGACATAATCGTTTGAATGTTATTGTGATTATGTATGGGTATGAGGTGAATATTTCATCCTAGGAAATAATGTTTTACATTCGTTTAAAGGAAGTAAATTCATGAACTTGTTTCATGAATCGAAAGGGAAATCGCTAGGCTTATTGGTATTTTTATTCATTGCATATCTTTTGAACTACCGATATGTGTGATTAGTATAACCGCTCATGACTTGTTTATGTTCTTGGTAAAACTATTCACAAGGCCTGACTTTTGTATTAGTATGTCTTTTATTAATGAAACCGATCTTAAGTAATCACCTGAGATGGTATGATTGATTTGTTGTAATTGGTATGACCAACTCTAGGCAAAGGGGAACCGATCCTAGTAAGAGGTGCAACCGATCACAAAGGGGAATCGATTCTTGTATGAGGTGCAGCAAGTTTATAGATATTGGGAACCGATCCTATGAACATGTGCAACACGTTTTTAGACATTGGGAACCGATCCTATGGACATGTGCGACAAATACAAGTTAGATACCATATATATGTGGGAACAGATCCTAGTACCTAGTCAACCGAATTTTGGAAATCTAGTGTGACTAATTCCAGTACTTACATGGAGGTAGAACCGAAACTTGTTTTGGTAGAACCGTGAAACCCATGTTTGGTGATTGAGTGTTCTTAATCAATCACATAGTTCTTGAAAGTCAGATGAACCAATTTTAAACTTCTTTGGAAGTGTGGCAAATCGGTTTCAAGATTATAAGTATGAAAGAGGATTTACAAAATAAAGATGTCGACATACTTTTGTAGATGATGGATTTTTGACAAGGGTAAAATTGTAAGACCACACTCCAGGTCCGGCAATCGGATGAGTATTGAGACTCATGTCTCTTATTTAAAGCATGAAAGCTCATGCCATAAATATCTAATTGAGAAGGCTGTCTCTCAGAGTATATGTAGATGTGTAGTCTCCCAGCTGAGACCACGACACATATCATGAATACTGAGCAATTTCAGTAATTATACATGCTCCTGATACGGCAATCGGACGAGTATGAAGATTCATGTCTCGCATGAAAGATCATGCCATAAAATCTCTGACTGAGAAGGCTGTCTCTCAGAGTGTATGTAGATGTGTAGTCTCTCAGCTGATACCACGACACATCTCATAAATACTGAGCAATTTCAGTAATTGTTTTATATAGAATCTAAAGATTGGACGGCTCCTAGACAGATTGCCTGCTAGTATAGAGCGATAACGTCTTCAGGATGCAACCTGGTTTTCCCTGACTATATAAGGGAAATATGACGCTCTAACAAGCTCATATTACTCCACCCTCAGATAATTAATGCTTCTAGACAGCATGCCTGCTAGTATAGAGCCATCAAGTTAATTATCTCTAATCGTCTGAATATCCAGCAATATTCTACGATTCTTCGTAATATTTCGTAACTTCAATTCGTGGTTCTTCCCGGCAGAATTCCACGGGTTAGTGGTAAATATTCAATGCACAAGCATCTGAACACCGAATAAGCCCTGACTAAAATGGTGCAAGTGTACTTAGCAATAATGCACAGACCAGCATTTGAATGCGCAAACGAGCATCTCAAAAACATGAATGAATGAGGAACCTATGCAAAAATAGGAAGGAAAAATAATAATAATAAAATATTAGCAAAGGCGCCAGGGGACTAGGCTAACCAGCCGGCCGGTCATGCCGTGACCAGTCCCACGCCCAATTTTATATTTTATCATATTTTATTATTTTTTCCTGATCTCATGAAATTCTCTCATTCGAGCAAATCTCCTTCGTTTCAAGGAAATTCTCTAATTTCATGATATTTCTTTATGTCAAGGAAAATAATAAAATTAGGGAAATGTGTCATGGGACCGAGCACCAGTCGGCCGGCCATGCCCTAGCCGTGGTCGGTCCCACACCTCACGGTTCCCCATTATTTTATTATTTCCCTCAATCCATGAAAATTCTCTGATTTCATGAATTTTCCCTAAAACCATGAAAATTCCCTGATTTCATGAATTTTCCCTAAACCCACAAAAAATATTATAAAATCAAGAAAACTCGTGGGACCGGGCCCTAGCCGGCCGGTCATGCCCTAGCCGGTTCCACACACCTCTTATTTTATTATTACTATTATTTATTTTTCTTTCCTCATTCCATGAAAACTCTCTGATTTCAACAAAATACCTTGGTTTTAACTAATCTCTTTGATTTTATGAAAATTCCCTAAAATCATGAAAATTACATAAAATTGGGAAGAGTGCCCTGGGACCGTGCCTTTTGGCTGGCCGGCCATGCCTTGACTATTGCCAGTCCCACACTCCATCATTCCCTATTATATTATTATTTTATTTCTCTCATCTCATGGAAGTTCCCTAATTTTATAAAACTCTCCAGTTTCATGGAATTTCCCTCAATTCAGAGAAAATACATAAAATTACACAAAACTGGGTAAGTGTGGGACCGTGCTTGTCAGCCGGCCGGTCATGCTCTAGCTGTAGCCGGTCCCACACCTTGCAATTCCCTGTTTTATTTTTATTTTTCATCATCTCATGTATTTTTCCTAGTTTCAGCAAAACCCTGGATTCTGCATATTTTCTCAAAATGATGCTCGAACGCACACCAGAAAATATCGAAACCCTCAGGACTGAGACATAAACATCATGGTGACACGGGCACATCCCCTTGACCGACCAAGGGTGACCCTAAGGCTTGAAAATGGCCGGTCCCACGTATTTTAGTTATTTTAACCTAATTTGCTCAATTGCTCGTATTAGGTTCGAACTTTTTTCAAACAAACAGAGGTTTGCTCAAACGACCATCAATTGGTCCCATGACCACCAAGTGTCGGTCTCATGATATCTTGGTCGGTCCCTCATCTTTTCACGGCTAGGTTTTATTATCTACCGCTCACACGAGCATTATTTTAATAAATGATTAAACCAGCATTTAATCATTCTTTCACCAACTGGTCCTCAAGAGACTTTGGTATTTTGCTCATTCGAGCATCTGGGCGTTACATGGTGGACTCAACATCCCATGTGGCCGGTACCTGCTTCACTCTGCAGTTTATTTTCAATAAATCATCAATTCATTAAAATTAGGGTTTTGAATCCAGAACTCTGCAAAAACATGATTCTGGGCAGATTCATACTGATAATTTTATGTTGATCCCGTGATCAACACTTTTTTTTGTTATGCTCGACCCAGCAGTCAGTGTCTTAAATTAATATTTTATTTGGTCCTGCTACCAACAATTCACCAAATGAGCAATATTTGCTCGAACCAGCGATATTTGCTCAATTAAGGAATATTGGTTCGACTATCAATATTCAAAAATTCAGCAACACAGTTTGCTCAAGTTATCAACATTATACTTTGTCTCAGCAGACATGTTCAATTCATGAGTCTCAGAACACTTAATTATGTTCGACTCAACAATACAAGGACTCATCGTCCCATAAAGTCAGCAACTGACTCCACAATCACGAGACATCAATTGTGTCACATGGGGGATATTAACTAGGGTTTTGGTCTGGCGGTCTACGACACGTGTGTACATCCAGTATGAGAATGTGAGCAACTCGTGCAATCAGTTGGAGGAGTTGGAAAAATAGTGGGTGGTAAATTAACCAAGTCTCCGCACAATGAGCAACTGGTTTTGACATGATTTCCACTTCTCCACTCTTTGATTCCAGCAACTGTCACACTTCATGGGATCATGGTGTCTTCAGTTCAGCAAGATAAAAGTCCTCTGAATCCTGATTGAAACAGACAAGAATTTCTCGACAAGTTCATACAGACTATCTTTCGTCTACACGAACTCATCGTTCGAGCAATCACTCTCAACTGAGTAAATTCAATCATTCAGAACTTTCTTACGCAGAATACAAAATACACCTACAATCTCGATCACCATTGATCTCACACATTTCTCAGCTTCCCTCCTACAGATCAGCCATCCTCTCTTGTGACCGAATTGACTCTGGAAAGACCATTGTCTTGGTTTAGGCCAGAGTCCTACAGATTGATCTCTCGAACTTAAAGCACTCCCTTCTTGCAGTGCATCTGTGTGAGGTTGAGCATTTTCTCGGTTCAAGGAGTCTCCTACGCACGGTCATCTCCTCAATTCCTTAAAAACCAACAAATTGTTTTTCCCCATCTACAGATTGGCGACCACAGTGGGAGATTAATCTCTCGGTTGCAATCTCACAATTTCACAAGATGGCTGGTCTTAGGTATGGGTTAGTTACAGGTTCCAATACAAACGATGCTAGCACTAGGAACAACAACAATGAGGATATCCCGGAAACCATTCCGGCCTCTAACACTAACGGTGGTGATGTTACTCCTCCTCACGCTAACACGGAAGGTCATCCCCTGTACGGACGACACCCTGAGGAAGTCAGAGGAAACCCACCACCTACCATGGCTGATCTCATCAAAGTGCAAGAAACTCTTGCAAAGAATCAAACTGATATGGCTACAACACAGAAGGAGTTGTTTGATTATCTGAAGACTCTCACTGACAAGATGTCAGAGAAAACTCAAGGAAAGGAAAATGAGAAATCCTCAGATGCTGATCCTGAGGTGGTTCCAAATCATACGGTGGATGACGACGAAGTCCGCAAAGTCGCAGACGATCCATCAGCAAAGGAACCATCAAATTTCATTACTCGGGAAGATTTGGAGCGCCTTTTGGAGAACCGTGGAAAGGATAAGACATCACATGTCCATCGTCACCAGCCTCCATACCCTGCCGCTACGTGATGTTTTTCAAATGTTGTTTTGTAATAGTGGTAAAAATGGGGTTCTTTTCGAACTTGTGAAGGTAACTTTTTTTTCTTTTAGATTTATATAAATTTTATAAATAAAATTAAAATAGCAAGTGATTGAAGTCTTTTTGGAGGAAACTAGGGCTAAGGATTCCACTTTTCTACCGAATAAAAATGAGATTTCTAATATTCATTATGCAGATTTTTCCTTTTTAAATAGTTTTAATTATTGCAAAAATTGATTTTGTAAAATAATAATTGTAAGTTAAAAGCATGGAGTATCAAAAACTTCTAAGTCCAGCATAATCCATCAATCAAAATAACAATTATTTAATAAAATCTTTGGAAAAATTCTATATACTCAAGGCAAATAATTAAATAAATTTAATTGCATAAATAATAAAAATAGAAATTACCAAATTTTTATTATTGGTGGAATTGCTTACTCCGTCGCCCCAGAGATTAAGATTAGCTCATCATGGTGTAATTCATCTCAAAATATATTATTATTGCTCCAAAGTTGATTACAAATGAGTAAACAATGCAACAGAGAAATCGCAACAGCAGTTCCTGTTGCGAAGACAATGTTGGACTGTTACAGAGAAACAAATGGTGACGGAAAATAAAGTCCTGTGGCTGAATATGTTGTTGCAAATCGGTTGAAGAAACTGTTGCGAAGATGAAGGAATTGTTGCGATTCGGATGAAGAAACCATGGCCGATTCCTTGTTATTCAGAGCAGCAGTAGAGCAGTTTCTCTGTCAATTTTTCTCTCAATTCTTATGGATTCTACACTACTCCTCTCGACCCCAAACTCTCGACAACCTCTCTACTAAACCCAAGGGGTACTTTTATACCCAACAGGCGCGTTTAATCTCGCCATAACTCGAGATAATCTTCATTATTGCCGCTGTCCAAAAATAGGGAATAATTGCCAAAAATAGAAGATTCTTACGTACTCTTGCTTCCTGCACACTCCCAATTGCCTTCTCCACGCCTCAGAACTCGTACAATGCTAGTAGAACTCCTCCATGCACGCTATAACTCCAGTTTTGCTTGCTTACAGTGCGTGTTGCTCTGTTTTGGTTTGGTGAATCATCAGCGTTTTCCAGCCAATTCCGATCAAACCCACTGCCCAAAATGTCTTCCTTAGGCTATATCACATCTTCCTACCAAGTTTGAGCCATTGAATCGCACCACAACACCTTCATTTTGTCGATTGAAATTCTTCCAGTTGATGAACCAATTTTCCCGCCAAAATCGAAATTCAAATGAAGAAGAGGGTGTCCTGGGGGTGCCCCTTAGTAATTAGGTTACCCCTTATCCAAAAGCAAGAGTCCGAATAACACTTGTCCTCCTGGTGCCAAAATCAACTTTTCGAGACAAATTTTCCAAAAATGTTTATTTCCTAAAAATACATAAAAACAAAATATTAGTACAAAAATAGAGTTCCAACAATACGTACATTGAGGACAAATTAGACACAAAAATGTGTCTATCAAATACCCCCAAACTTATTATTTGCTAGTCCTCGAGCAAAATTTATTCTTGAAAAGTGACCGAGTTAATCTCGGGTGGGTTTATCAGAGGTGTACCCACAAAAACCAATACTCCAGTCCCTAGCTATCTACGCAGAACCTTGGAAAGCACTAAAGAACCTCCTTGGTTGGCATACAATTATTGACTCTAAGAGGAAGAACCCTGATGCGAAATTCCAATTGTTGTACACGAGTTTGCACTCAAGCATACTAAAATTCATATAAGTGACAGAGCTCTATTAAAATAGTTTCACGATGGACATCATACTCGGAGTCAGACTAATCACATGAAAAGATTAAGAAGATGGAAAGAAAAATGTAGATGGTTGAAAAGTGAACGGTGTTTCCCATATCTGTCTGAAGGCCTCTGCCAAGATGAACCTAACCTAAATGACTGAGATACCGATCTGACTAATATTAACACACTGGCATATACAAGGGAACCAGTGGTCAGTAACTTAAATCTAGATCAACAAACTGGCAAATACAAGGGAACCAACAGTTGACTACACATAACAATAACCATTTTTTTTTTAACTTAACGGCATGAATAGATCTTTTTGATCCAAGCGCATGCTTCTTGTCAGCAGATTACACGATAGTTCCCACGGGTCCTGCATTCCACGCTTGCTTAGGCGACGGAAACAGGGAGAACACACGCATATTGCTATCCAAGTGTTAATACTTATTTCGATTGGTCTAACTGGTCCGTTTTTTCTTTTTGGTAACTCAGTCACTCTATTTCACCCTAGCAAAGGTAACAACTTGAATCGTGTGCCCCACCAAATCACTTGAAATAAAAGAAAACTAAAAATAGAAAGTGAAAAGGACTCGACGAGATATGGCGAAACTATCATGTTATTTCTAACACCTGAGCTCTGTGCTTTTATGAATAGACTCTATAGATGTTTCCATCTAGTCAGATTGGTTCCTCAGCTCCTAAAACAAAAATGTTTCCATCCACTTAGATTGGTTAGTGCTATCCTTAATAGGCGTAAATTTCTAGGCTCTGGAGTTTATTTATTGCAACTTAAAACTAACAAAAAGTTTCTTTCCCACCCCCAAACTTAAATCTAACATTGTCCTCAATGTTTCTAATGAAAGAGCAGTACCAAAAGTAACAAAACACGAGGATAAGTTGGAAAGATAGTACCTGGGTGAAGAAAATCAAAAACTAATATACAACATACAATCCGCCTCGATGGTCAATCAAGGGTAAATAGGGTCCTCCAGAGGGACCTCCTCAACATCACCTGTAGGAAAGGGCTCTAAAAAGGGTTTCAATCTCTGACCGTTAACCTTCGAAGAACTACTACCATCTGGTGTCTCGATCTCAACAGCTCCATGAGGAAAAACAGTGCGAACAATAAAATGACCCGTCCACCGAGAACGCAACTTCCCAGGGAAAAGATGTAAGCGGGTATCATACAGAAGAACTTTTTGACCTGGAGAAAATGTCCTTCTTAGAATATTCCTATCATGCACAAGTTTCATTTTGTTCTTATACTCCTTCGCACTATCATACGCATCTCTACGAATCTCATCCAACTCATTGAGCTGGAGTTTCCTATGGGCTCCTGCCTTGTCGAGTGAAAAATTTAGCTGCTTAACAGCCCAATAAGCTCTATGTTCTAACTCAACAGGTAAATGACATGCCTTGCCATAAACAAGCCGATAAGGCAACATTCCAATAGGGGTCTTAAACGCAGTACGGTAATCCCATAAGGCATCAGTAAGCCTAGACGACCAGTCTTTCCGATTAGGATTAACTGTTTTTTCTAATATACGTTTTATCTCCCTATTAGAAACCTCAACTTGACCACTAGTCTGTGGATGATACGGGGTAGCTACCTTATGAGTAATACCATATTTCTTCATTAAAAGCCTAAAAGGTCCATTACAAAAGTGCGACCCTCCATCACTAATTATAGCTCGCGGTGTACCAAAACGTGTAAGTATATTTTCTTTCAAGAACTCTATCACAACCCTATGGTCATTGGTTTTACACGCAACCGTTTCAATCCACTTAGAGACATAGTCTACAGCGACAAGGATGTATAGGTTACCAAAAGAATTAGGGAACGGACCCATAAAGTCAATACCCCACACATCAAAGACCTCAACAATCAAAATCGGGTTCAAGGGCATCATGTTCCTACGGTAAATGGTTCCTAATTTCTGGCAACGTTCACAAGTAACACAGTAACTATGGGAGTCTTTAAACAACGAAGGCCAATAGAATCCACACTGCAATATCTTAGCAGCAGTCTTCTTAGCACTAAAGTGACCCCCACAAGCATGATCATGACAAAAGGAAATAATACTAGACTGGTCACTCTCAGGTATACATCTCCTAATAATCTGGTCTGGACAATACTTAAACAAATAAGGATCATCCCAAAAGAATTTCTTAACCTCGGCTAAAAATCTAGAACGATCTTGTTTACCCCAATGTTGGGGCATTCGACCAGTAACAAGATAGTTCACTATATTCGCATACCAAGGTAATTGGGTAACAAAGAACAATTGTTCATCAGGAAAGCTATCCCTTATAGGAAGGGAATCATCTGGGGAACTAACAACTAGCCTAGACAAGTGATCTGCTACAACATTTTCGGCACCCTTTTTGTCTCTAATGTCTGGAGAAAACTCTTGCAACAACAGAATCCACCTAATCAATCTAGGTTTAGTATCCTTCTTAGACAAAAGATATTTTAAAGCAGCATGATCAGTATATATGATGATCTTAGAACCTAAGAGATAGGGTCTAAACTTGTCTAAGGCAAACACAATGGCTAATAGTTCCTTCTCGGTAGTGGTATAGTTCAACTGGGCATCATTCAAAGTTTTGCTAGCATAGTAAATCACATGAAGTAACTTATTCTCTCGCTGACCTAGCACAACACCAATAGCATAATCTGAAGCATCACACATGATCTCAAAGGGTAGATTCCAGTTGGGTGCCTGGACTATGGGGGCGGTAGTGAGTAATGACTTAAGCTTCTCAAAAGCCTCTAAACAATCATCATCAAAGACAAACTTAACATCTTTTGCAAGCAAATTGCAAAGAGGTCTAGACATCAAGCTAAAATCCTTAATGAAACGACGATAAAAACCAGCATGCCCTAAGAATGACTTAATATCTCTTACGGTTTTTGGGACCGGTAAAGTTTTAATAAGATCAACTTTGGCTCATCTACCTCTATACCCTTTGAAGATACAATATGCCCTAGAACAATTCCTGAACGAACCATAAAGTGACATTTCTCCCAATTAAGCACTAAATTATTTTCCTTACACCTAGTCAAAACTAATGACAAATGATGCAAGCACTCATCAAAAGATGAACCAAACACTGAAAAATCATACATAAAGACCTCTAAGAACCGTTCTACCATGTCAGAAAATATGCTCATCATGCAACGCTGAAAAGTCGCAGGGGCATTACATAGCCCGAAAGGCATGCGTCTATGCGCAAAGGTACCAAATGGACAGGTAAAAGTGGTTTTCTCCTGGTCTTCTGGGGCAATAACGATCTGATTATATCCAGAGTAGCCATCTAAAAAGCAGTAGTGACTATGTCCAGCTAATCTCTCTAGCATTTGGTCGATGAAGGGAAGGGGAAAGTGGTCCTTCCTAGTGACCTTGTTCAATTTCCTATAGTCAATACAAACACGCCAACCCGTGGTCACTCGGGTCGGGATTAACTCATTGTTATCATTCTGGACTACAGTAATACCAGATTTCTTGGGAACAACCTGAACGGGGCTGACCCACTTACTGTCTGAAATAGGGTAGATAATGCCTGCATCTAATAGCTTAAGAACCTCAGTTCGAACTACTTCTTTCATATTGGGGTTTAGTCGACGTTGCATCTCCCTAGAAGGTTTGGTGTCTTCCTCTAAATAGATCCGATGCATACAAACAGTAGGACTTATACCCTTAATGTCTGCTATGGTCCACCCTAAAGCTTCCTTGTTGTTTTGAAGGACGGTTACTAGCCTACTTTTCTGATCTCTATCCAAGTCGGAAGAAACAATCACAGGTAAAGTCTCAGACGGGCCTAAAAACACATACTTCAGGGTATCTGGCAATGGTTTTAGGTCCAACTTAGGAGGCTCTTCTAAAGAAGGAACTAGGGTAGACTTAGAAATTGGTAGTGGTTCGAACTTAGGTTTCCATCCATTACTAGTATCTAACAAAGGGGTTGAATCTAACAAAGCATTCACCTCATTAATCACATTATCATCATCAAAGTCAATCCCAAAGTGAGCTAGGCATTTCTCTAATGGATCTTCTAACAAAGTGTTTGGTAATGACTCCTCGACTAATGTTCCTATCATGTTCACCTCTTCTATATTCGAGTCATCTAGTTCATAGGGTAGCCTACTAATATTAAAAATGTTCAGCTCAATAGTCATATTACCAAAAGACAAATTCATAATACCATTTCGACAATTAATGATTGCATTGGATGTAGCTAAAAACGGGCGACCTAAAATCACTGGTATTTGGTTCTCTGGGTCAGGGACAGGTTGGGTATCTAGGATAACAAAATCCACCGGATATATAAACTTGTATACCTCTATGAGAACATCCTCGATCACACCACGAGGAATTTTAATGGACCTATCAGCTAACTGAAGTGTCATCTGGGTAGGTTTCATCTCACCAAGTCCTAGCTTAAGGTACACATGGTATGGCAGTAAGTTCACACTGGCTCCTAAGTCAAGCAATGCTTTCTCAACACGGTACTTACCTATTGTACAAGCAATGGTAGGGGACCCTGGGTCTTTATACTTAGGAGTAGTGGTATTCTGAATAATAGAACTCACGTGACTAGCTATGAAGGCTTTCTTATGGACACTGAGCTTACGCTTTCGCGTACGCAAGTCCTTAAGGAACTTGGCATAAGAGGGAATCTGCCTAATTGCATATAATAATGGAAGGTTGATATTAACCTGCTTAAAAACCTCCAATATATCATTAAAGTTGGACTCCCTCTTAGTCGGAACTAGCAGCTGGGGGAACGGGGCTCTGGGAACAAAGCCGGGCTCATCAGGACCCTCATTGGTCTCTTTGGAGACTCTATCAGTCTCCTCATTTTCTGGCTCATAAGGGTGAACTACAGCATGTTCACTATCAGGCATGGAAACCTTGTTGTCTACTTTCTTTCCACTCCTAAGGGTTGTGACAGCATTCACATGATGGTATGATTTCTCCCCTTTGGGATTAGGTTCAGTATGACTAGGGAACTTTCCATCTTCTCTCTCACTTATACACTTAGCTATTTGTCCTACTTGAAGTTTTAATTCGGCAATACTTTGAGAAGTATTCTTCAATTCTTGCCTAGTTTCGTGTTGAAATCTCATGTGGTTCTTTGATAGCATTATGAGATTTTCCTCTAAGGGCAGAGATGTTTTTCTCGGAAATGTTCTGAAACTGAGTTTGACTCGAAGAGTTCTTAAAACCAAATCCTGGGGGAGGCTGAGAATTACTAGACTGTCCTTGATTCTGACCCTTAGACCAAGAAAAATTAGGATGGTTTCTCCAACCAGGATTGTAGGTCTCTGAGTATGGGTCAATCTTCTGACGGTTCTCAAACCTAGCATTGTTATAGACAGCATGAGCTTCCTCTTCACTAACCTGACCTTCCCAAAATGAATTATCGGGCTCTATTCCACAAATAGAGACTTGAGAGGCTCTATTAGGTTCAACAAGGGACCTATTTTTAGACTGACCCATTTCCAAAGCTTCTAACCTTCTAGACAAAGCAGCAAACTTAGCATCAGACACAAAACTCGTATCTACCACATTGGTACTACTTCTATTGACCAAGAGTCTTTTAGGGGGTTCAACACAAGATTCCCACTGTTGGGATTTTTCAGCGATAACTTCTAAGAAGGTAAAAGCATCATCAGCACTTTTACTAGTGAACTCACCGGCGCACATAGACTCAACCATGGCTTTGGTCGAATAGTCTAAACCATCATAAATAATTTGTACGAGTTTCATCTTATCAAATCCATGGTGAGGACACTGAGATAGGAGATCATTGAATCTCTCTAAAAATCTATATAGAGACTCTCCCTCTTGTTGCACACTAGCACTAATTGTCTGCCTAACAGCTGCAGTTTTATGCTTAGGGTAGAATTTCATATAAAAAGCGGCAATAAGTTCCTGCCATGTTTCAATGGATTCAGATGGTAGGTTGTTCAGCCAGGTATTGGCTTTATCTCTCAAGGAAAAGGGAAACATCTTAAGTTTCAAGACTTCATCAGTAAGGTCTTTTATTCTAATTGTCCCACAAATTTCCTCAAAGTCCCTAATATGGAAATAAGGGTTCTCATCATCTTTTTCTAAGAGTATAGGGATCATTTGGAGAATACTAGGTTTTATCTCGAAATTAGCCGTAGTGGCTGGCAATTTAATGCACGAAGCTCGGTTGGTCCTAGTTGGGAACATGTAATCTTTCAAAGTTTCCATAGCTGGCACAACAGAAGTTCTAGGGTTTATGAGATTTTCACGAAGAGACAGATTCTCAAAACTGAAGTTTCCAAAAACAGGGCTCTCAAAAGAACAATCTTCGAGCTCCTTGCTTAAATCAGAAGAACTACTAGGTTTTTCGCTAATCAATCGACCTAGAGTATCTCTTTTCCAAGCCCTATTAACAAAATCGGGCATACACTAAAAAAATCAAAAAGAAATAAAAATACTAACAGGAAGGTTCTAGCAATCACACAGCAGGCTGACTCGACTTTACCACAGCAAACCTAGAGATTTCTAGCAAACAACCAGCATGATGGCTCACTTAGATTGTTTCTAGACCAGCTTCTATCTCTCGAAGGGGAATTCGTTACAATTTAAGCAAACCCCTCTGGAATCAATCCGAGTCAAAGTAAGTTGAATCGAGGCGAGGGAAGCTTAGTGGAGCTTTGATACCCAAGGCCTCACCGCAGTACAAGGCGGCGCAGTCACGCATTCAACTCACAGAAACCGTCATGAACTTCGAAGTATGCTAAAAGAATAACCAATATCCTTCGAAAAATTTTCCTAACAAGCTCGATACCCTATAGGTCTCTTTCTAATCAGATTTTAAAGCTTGGGTTCGCGTTAGGTTTTGTTCTCCTAAAGCGGGCAAGAAGGGAGCGGTGATGAAATCCGAACCCTTATCTTGTTTAGGCCAGGCCTTGCCCTTTACTAGGAAAATAAAGACAGTCCGGTTCGTACTCAAACAATTAGCACCTTAAGGAGTACAGTAACTCGCTTGCAGGGGATTCGCGAGTGTTTCGATTAGACTTACCTCCCGTACCAGACGGGGGATGAACCGTTGTCGTCGACTCGGGCCACGACTCCTATGCCGTGTACGAACCCGAGGGGCCGAGGTGATATTGTAATCACCGTCCTTCCCTGCACACAGTTTGTATTTAACTACCCTTCCGTAGGGTTTAAAAAAATAATAATAATAAAGTCCAAGAGTCCAGTCCAAAGTCCAAATAAAGTAAAGTGCAAAAGAAAAAGAAAAATAACCTAAAAAAAAAATATATATATATATATATAAAATCTCTCTTTTTTTTTCTCTCTTTTCTATATATAAAACAAAAAAAAATTCCACTTTCGCTCCTTCCGCTTTAAGCTTTTCCTTCCAAGGTCCTTAGTACTCCACTTCGAACCTGCAAATCAAAGACAAAAAGAAACGTAAAAAGGGGGAAAAAAAAGATAATAAACCTAAAAAAAAAATTTACCTAAGCACAGGTCCGCGTCGGCGGCGCCAAAAACTTGGTGTATTTTCAAATGTTGTAGTAATAGTGGTAAAAATGGGGTTCTTTTCGAACTTATGAAGGTAACTTTTTTTTCTTTTAGATTTATATAAATTTTATAAATAAAATTAAAATAGCAAGTGATTGAAGTCTTTTTGGAGGAAACTGGGGCTAAGGATTCCACTTTTCTACCGAATAAAAATGAGATTTCTAATATTCATTATGCAGATTTTTCCTTTTTAAATAGTTTTAATTATTGCAAAAATTGATTTTGTAAAATAATAATTGTAAGTTAAAAGCATGGAGTATCAAAAACTTCTAAGTCCAGCATAATCCATCAATCAAAATAACTTAATAAAATCTTTGGAAAAATTCTATATATTCAAGGCAAATAATTAAATAAATTTAATTGCATAAATAATAAAAATAGAAATTACCAAATTTTTATTATTGGTGGAATTGCTTCCTCCGTCGCCCCAGAGATTAAGATTAGCTCATCATGGTGTAATTCATCTCAAAATATATTATTATTGCTCCAAAGTTGATTACAAATGGTAAACAATGCAACAGAGAAATCGCAACAGCAGTTCCTGTTGCGAAGACGATGTTGGACCGTTACAGAGAAACAAATGGTGACGGAAAATAAAGTCCATTGGCTGAATATGCTGTTGCAAATCGGTTGAAGAAACTGTTGCGAAGATGAAGGAACTGTTGCGATTCGGATGAAGAAACCGTGGCCGATTCCTTGTTCTTCAGAGCAGCAGCAGCAGCAGTTTCTCTGTCAATTTTTCTCTCAATTCCTATGGATTCTACACTACTCCTCTCGACCCCAAACTCTCGACAACCTCTCTAATAAACCCAAGGGGTACTTTTATACCCAACAGGCGCGTTTAATCTCACCATAACTCGAGATAATCTTCATTATTGCCGCTGTCCAAAAATAGGGAATAATTGCCAAAAATAGAAGATTCTTACGTACTCTTGCTTCCTGCACACTCCCAGTTGCCTTCTCCACGCCTCAGAACTCGTCCAATGCTAGTAGAACTCCTTCATGCACGCTATAACTCCAGTTTTGCTTGCTTACAGTGCGTGTTGCTCTGTTTTGGTTTGGTGAATCATCACGCGTTTTCCAGCCAATTCCGATCAAACCCACTGCCCAAAATGTCTTCCTTAGGCTATATCACATATTCCTACCAAGTTTGAGCCATTGAATCGCACCACAACACCTTCATTTTGTCGATTGAAATTCTGCCAGTTGATGAACCAATTTTCCCGCCAAAATCGAAATTCAAATGAAGAAAAGGGTGTCCTGGGGTGCCCCTTAGTAATTAGGTTACCCCTTATCCAAAAGCGAGAGTCCGAATAACACTTGTCCTCCGGGTGCCAAAATCAACTTTTCGAGCCAAATTTTCCAAAAATGTTTATTTCCTAAAAATACATAAAAGCACAATATTAGTACAAAAATAGAGTTCCAACAATACGGACATTGAGGACAAATTAGACACAAAAATGTGTCTATCACTACGCAAAGGATTCCTCTTCCAAAAGGTTATACTTCTCCGAAAATCACTCTGTATGATGGAACTGGCAACGCTCGAGAACATGTCTCTCGTTTTTTGGAAGCCTTGGGGGAACACGAACACAACCATGTTGTTCGCCTCAAGGAATTTTCAAAATATTTGAAAGGCAGGGAATACACCTGGTACAACAACATCGCACCAGGGACCATCAACAATTGGGGAGAAATGATTAATGCCTTCTACAGGAAGTACTTCTTTGTGTCAGAACAAGTCACTCTCTCTGATCTTGGAAGAATATTTCAAAGAGTCAGTGAAAATCCCAATGACTACGTGAAGAGATTCAGAGTCCAGGCCCTGGACTGCCATGATCCAAATGTCACGGAATAACAACTAGTGGACTTGTGCATCAATGGCATGATCCCGGTATATACAGAGCTTTACTGGAGAATCTTCGTTTCCAGACTTTCTTGGAGCTTCACGAAGCTGCGAAGAGATCGGCAACTACTGCACCTTCTCTATTGGAAAGATCAAAATCTACAAAGGCTGAAGAATCGCGAGACACTTGAGGAAGCAGACGTCTGATCAACAAGCAGTACAACCTACAACCCTCCACAAACGCTGTTGCAGAAGGGAGCAAACGGAAAGCCGAACCTCCGCATAAGCGTACCGCAACTCCTTTAAAAACACAAAAAAAAGGATAAGCAGGATGCACAATCCTCTGACCAACGCACATGAGTTCCTGATCAAGAAGCACCTGACTTTTCCTTTTCCATTGAAGAGGTGATCGAACTCCTGGATGTCTGGATCCAAGATGGTGCAATCAAGTTGCCATATGTCAAGAAAGAACCAACTGAAGAAAACATGGAAAGTCCCTGCTACTGCCGCTTCCACGGGTTTGTCAATCATCCCACAAGCAACTGAGGAGTTTTGAAGCGCATATTCAGGGAGAAGGTTGAATCAGGAGAGCTTCAACTGGGGACTGAAGGAGTACACAAGAATCCTCTCCCAGTCAGAATCTTTACACTCTCTGAACAACCTATCAAAGTGGCAGTTCAATCCTTGGTCGAACATGAATTGCTCTATCTGTCGAAGGAACAAAGGAGAGACATGATCACAGCACTGAACCACATCATGTCAAGAAGTCCATTCCGTAAATACTTCTTGAGACTTCATCCACAGACCAAGAGATGTACGATTGGGGACTGCTTACCACAGTCAATCTCAGAAGAAACGAATTTGGAAGAATGGTGATCGATGTTGGCACCGCCATCAACAACATTCTACTGAATACCATCGGATCCACATGCATCACTCGACGAGAAGCTACTCATTCTCCCATATCAATCAGATACCTTGAAGGAACGCTCGGAAATACTTATGGCTACATCACTCTCAAGGTGAACATAAGTTCAACCTGGACAGAGACCAAGTTTCACATAATCAGGAAGATCCAGGATATGACATGTCCTTCAGACGAGCGTGGATCCACGCTGAAAAATGGGTACTTACAAAGTGCCTTTGGTTACACATCTCTCCAACGAAGAAAGTTCCGATCCAGAAGATTTGGCGGACGTTCCATCATCAGAGCACTTGGGGGAATTTCGAACTTTGACAAGGTTGAAACAAGAACCTGCAAAAGAAGCATAGACATTCATCAAAAGGTCCTGCACTCAGGCAAATCTCATTCCTCCCATGTTTATGTCATTTATTTCCTCACATGCCATTCTAGTATGGGGACTAAAATCTGCTAGCATCTCTGCTATTGCAAGACGCTATAAGTGGGTAATCTCACTTCAGCGATATTTTACCAAGTGGTAGAATCTGACATTTATCCGAATCGAGCATCTCACTGAGACATTCATTACCGAGATGATATTCAAGAACGACAAAGAACAATTTGGGAATTTCCCCATAGCCTTGCAGGAGTGTTCATGTGTGCCACGAAATCAAAAAGCTTTGATGTCTGCACAAGTGTTGAATACCACTATCGCGACTAAAGGAATGTTGCATCAACAGAAGATAGTTGGGACCCAAACGATCAAACCTAAGACATGCTCAAGGGATATGACACTTCAACGCTCAAGCATCTAAGAAGCCTTCAAATTGTACTCCCAATGAAAGATTACACCTCCTATAGCGGAGCATATAACTTCAGCGCAAATATCTCGACGATGACACACTGATTCAACACCAGCGCAATCAAAGTGTAACTAAATTACAATCGCTAATTCTTCATTATCCCATGATAAGACTACTGAAGCAGATGCAATATCACTCATTCATGGATGGCACAAACTCCTTCAACACACACAGGGGACTTGATCTTATTGGAATTTGCAATCTGATGTGATTCCATGAAACTTCATCAACGGAACCTCTCTACATCACAAGCCTTGCACGACCAAGGAACTTTTCTCCTCACATCCAGAATGGAGACTGCCGATGTTATCTGCCACAACAACATCGATTTCCTGACGAAGCCACTTTACAGTAAAGTCATATTCAGGAGAACTTGGGTTGAAATCCTAGAACATCTTCATCTTAAGAATGCTCAACTCACCAACTAGTTCGTGCATGTAAAGGCTCACTGGATGGAAGAGCAAAGACTATCATTTTCGGTCTCTGGAGCAACTCCAACCATAGTATCGACATCAACAAGGACATGTGGAAGAACCCCATTCATGGTATCAGCATCAACAAGAATTTCTGGAGGAAATTCAATTGTGATCTCATCAGTCTCAGACGCAACATCCAGCTTCATCAACTATCCATTCTCTGAAGCGTTACTCTATGGATCGTACTTCTTCAAGCCCTAATGATTCATGTCAAAATGTTTATACATGAAAACATGAACGCCTTTCCAAAGCTTACACGACAGACAGGCACAAACCAAAGTCTTCTACAAGATGTTCTCTTCGCCTCCACAAAATAGATACAACACATTTCAGGCCATGGGTTTACAAAAAAGTACCAATGGGTGAGGAATGTGACAATGCTTCCTCAACAAAAGATGTTCGTCTATGTCTCTGCTATGACATAACAAAAGGGCGCATCAATCGTACATACGAGCTGAAAGATACGACCTTTACCGTCAGGTCTACGAAATCTGAAAAATTTGTACGGGATTACAAATTACAAATGTGCACGCTTCATTGGCTGACCTCTACAACTCCAAATTGAGTGATTCTTTTCTCATGTGATAACTCAGTCTCTTAGATTCAAAATTTGGGATCAATTATCGAATTCCGACGTCGTATGAGGTTCCCACAGTTTCCAGAGCATACAACATGCAAGCAGCAATTGTTAGACGGGATTCATAACTCCCACAGTCGATCGGTGTCCACCAGGTCATTTCGCTAAGTCCTCCATCAAGGTACCTCCAAATTCGACCACCTAGGTCTTTACATTTATTTTTCTACCTGGGTCCTCTATCTAGGTCTTGCCAGAAGAAGGGAAAACAAAAAGAGAGATTTAACAAGATACTGGGGACTGACGGTCCACTGATCATGACTATCAGTTTCACAGTCCAAGACTCGTGAAACCAACTCTCATGTTCTGGTCCTTCATCATAAAAGGAATGATGCCACCGAGACATGTAATCAAGGTCATTACATCACCCCCTGTTGAGAGCAACCTTAGTAGTGGTCCCGTGACCAGGGTTTCGGAAGTGATGTTTCTACGACTGACAGAAACAAGATGGCACTTCAAGCACCATGCTCATGTATCAATTAAGGATTCATGATCTAAATTGAATCAATGACATCAAAATCCTTCATTAACCATTCAGGACACAAGTGAATGGTCTAAAGACACAACATGGGTGTTTTACAGCAAGCTCGTCTGAGATGATTTTACACTGTCATGTACAAACCGATGAGCTGGGAGAAATTGGTGAATAATCTAGGGATGGGTCATATACCATTCTTTTCGTATGGATGTCCTCTACAACATATCCAAAATTCACAGCATTTGAAGAAACGATCAAGGAGATGTGGCCAAAACATTGGACAGCATACAATCTGAAAAAGTTCTGAAAATCTCCTGGAAGTTTATTGCTTCGCCTTTTTCATGCCCTAAACATGCTCAAAACTCAAAATTCTTCTCTGTTAAAGGTTGGAAATTTTCTGAGGATGAAGAAACATGGTAGATCATGAAAATCCGACATCGGACGAAGATTCTACAACATTTTCAATGAAGACATGACTTCTGAATTTTCTAATGACGAATTATGACGAAATTCTTCATTCATCTACATCTGAATCAGAAGCTAAGCCTTCCGCACGAGATTAGACTTCATCTTCAGTCGCTAGTCTCATTTGCTGAAGCCGGCTTGTTGATAAGATGCAAGCCTTTCATCTTCAGCTTTGCTTTTCAGTAATAACTCATCTCGTCCCTGCTTCTCTTATGCATCCGCTAAGGCTAAGAAAGCGTTGATTCCACCACGGACGACTCCCAGATGATCGAAATACATACAATGCATCATCTTTACAGTGTCTCTGAATGGTTGATTCACCTCGGCATGAACATCTGCAGAAGTCTTCATCTTTGACTTGATATTTCTGGAGCGTTCCCCGGAAGGGCCAGAAGAGTGGTTGTAACCAGAAGTCACCACTATCTGAGGAGAAAGACATGGAGTCATGGATATACCAATAACAAACGTGTAACAAAATGGTAACAATCCAACTCTTACCTATTTATGATTTCACTAGATGTTGTTTTTATAACGTCAGAATTTCGAAAACTTGCTCGTTCCTTCAAACCTGCAAAGACGAGCAAAATTCATTATTTAAGATCATGACTTGATGTTCATAAAACCGTGAACAACTCACGTGAATTTTAACATCCACTGGTTTTTCAAAAATTGGACAGACGTCCATTCTACAATTGTGAAAACTTACATACAGACATTATTGCACCATGTATAATTGTCTACTTTCAACAGTTGTCCAAAATCAAAACATTGGTTTTACAAAATATATATATTTAACGCGAAACTCAGGTAAGTTTGAAAATATATATATATATATATATATATATATTTACTCCCTCGCGCGAGCATCTGTCTTTGAAGCGAGAGTATATTTTCAAATATTTCTGAAAGGTCCAAAATAAAATTTTCATGAAAGCTCATAAATAAAATTTTATTACTAACAGACGCACGTTTGTTCAAAAAAATTCTCTCGTACGAGCATCCACCTTTGAAATGAGAGTTTATTCCACTTTGTGAAATCTCACATATTTAAAAATATAAAATTTTGTTTTTCGTGAAAGCTCATAGACAAAATTTTTATCATTAGACTCAGGTCTATTTTGTTTGTTTCTTAAACTAACGAACGGACGAACGAACGTCCACGCTAAAACGAATTCCTTTCTTGGGCCTGGATCCGTGAATCCTAAACCGACCAAGGTTCCACCATCAAATCAACGGTTCTACACCAATTTATGCTCGCTGGATGACGCTCTATTATGCCACTGGGGTTTGCGCTCAAACCATGGTTTGCTCATTCAGTCTAAATCCGGTAACATTTTATCTTATAAGTTCAATTACTTATTTTTGTCTGTACCTGGAGAATCACCATTTAATGCTGACTGAGGAACATAACTATCCCTCACTAAGCAGGGGACTTAATGTAGATGGTGTATTTTCAACAAAGGTAAAATTGTAAGACCACACTCCAGATCCGACAATCGGATGAGTATTGAGACTCATGTCTCTTATTTAAAGCATGAAAGCTCATGCCATAAATCTCTGACTGAGAAGGCTGTCTCTCAGAGTATATGTAGATGTGTAGTCTCCCAGCTGAGACCACGGCACATCTCATGAATACTGAGAAATTTCAGTAATTATACATGCTCCTGATCCGGCAATCGGACGAGTATGGAGATTCATGTCTCGCATGAAAGCTCATGCCATAAAATCTCTGACTGAGAAGGATGTCTCTCAGAGTGTATGTAGATGTGTAGTCTCTCAGCTGAGACCACGACACATCTCATAAATACTGAGAAATTTCAGTAATTGTTTTATATAGAATCGAAAGATTGGACGACTCCTAGACAGATTGCCTGCTAGTATAGAGCCATAACGTCTTCAGGATGCAACCTGGTTTTCCCTGACTATATAAAAGAAATATGAAGCTCCAGCAAGCTCATATTACTCCACCCTCAAATAATTAATGCTCCTAGACAGCATGACTGCTAGTATAGAGCCATCAAGTTAATTATATCTAATCGTCTGAATATCCAGCAATATTCTACGATTCTTCGTAATATTTCGTCACTTCAATTCGTGGTTCTTCCCAGCAGAATTCCACGGGTTAGTGATAAATATTCAGCGCACATGCATCTGAACACCGAATAAGCCCTGACTAAAATGGTGCAAGTGTACTTAGCAATAATGCACAGACCAGCATTTGAATGCGCAAACGTGCATCTCAAAAATATGAATGAATGAGGAGCCTATGCAAAAATAGGAAGGAAAAATAATAATAATAAAATATTAGCAAAGGCGCCAGGGGACTGGGATCACCAGCCGTCCGGTCATGTCGTGACCAGCCTCACGCCCAATTTTATATTTTATCATATTTTATTATTTTTCCCTGATCTCATGAAATTCTCTCATTCGAGCAAATCTCCTTCGTTTCAAGGAAATTCTCTAATTTCATGATATTTCTTTATGTCAAGGAAAATAATAAAATTAGGGAAAGGTGTCATGGGACCGAGCACCAGTCGGCCGGCCATGCCCTAGCCGTGGCCGGTCCCACACCTCACGGTTCCCCATTATTTTATTATTTCCCTCAATCCATGAAAATTCTCTGATTTCATGAATTTTCCCTAAAACCATGAAAATTCCCTGATTTCATGAATTTTCCCTAAACCCACGAAAAATATTATAAAATCAAGAAAACTCGTGGGATCGGGCCCTAGCCGGCCGGTCATGCCCTAGCCGGTTCCACAAACCTCTTATTTTATTATTATTATTTGTTTTGCTTTCCTCATTCCATGAAAACTCCCTGATTTCAACAAAATACCTTGGTTTCAACAAATCTCTTTGATTTTATGAAAATTCCCTAAAATCATGAAAATTACATAAAATTGGGAAGAGTTCCCTGGGACCGTGCCCGTTGGCCGGCCGGCCATGCCTTAACCATTGCCGGTCCCACACTCCATCATTCCCTATTATATTATTATTTTATTTCTCTCATCTCATGGAAGTTCCCTAATTTTATAAAACTCTCCAGTTTCATGGAATTTCCCTCAATTCAGAGAAAATACATAAAATTACACAAAACTGGGAAAGTGTGGGACCGTGCTTGTCAGTCGGCCGGCCATGCCCTAGCCGTGGCCGGTCCCATACCTTGCAATTCCCTGTTTTATTTATTATTTTTCATCATCTCATGTATTTTTCCTAGTTTCAGCAAAACCCTAGATTCTGCATATTTTCTCAAAATGATGCTCGAACGCACACCAGAAAATATCGAAACCCTAAGGACTGAGACACGAACATCATGGTGACACAGGCACATCCCCTTTACCGACCAAGGGTGAACCTAAGGCTTGCAAATGGCCGGTTCCACGTATTTTAGTTGTTTTAACCTAATTTTCTCAATTGCTCGTATTAGGTTCGAACTCTTTTCAAACAATCAGGGGTTCGCTCAAACGACCATCAATTGGTCCCATGACCACCAAGTGCCGGTGTCATGATCTCTTGGTCGGTCCATCATCTTTTCATGGCTAGGTTTTATTATCTATCGCTCACACGAGCATTATTTTAATAAATGATTAAACCAACATTTAATCATTCCTTCACCAACTGGTCCTCAAGAGACTTTGGTATTTTGCTCATTCGAGCATCTGGGCGTTACATGGTGGACTCATCATCCCATATGGCCGGTCCCTGCTTCACACTGCAGTTGATTTTCAATAAATCATCAATTTATTAAAGTTAGGGTTTTGAATCCAGAACTCTGCAAAAACATGATTCTGAGCAGATTCATACTATAATTTTATGTTGATCCCGTGATCAACACTTTTGTTTATTATGCTCGACCCAGCAGTCAGTGTCTTAAATTAATATTATTTGGTCATGCTACCAACAATTCATCAAACGAGCAATATTTGCACAAACGAGCAATATTTGCTCGAACCAGCGATATTTGCTCGAACCAGCGATATTTGCTCAATTAAGGAATATTGGTTCGACTATCAATATTCAACAATTCAGAAACACAGTTTGCTCAAGTTATCAGCATTATATTTTGTCTCGGCAGACATGTTCAATTCATGAGTCTCAGAACACTTAATTATGTTCGACTCAGCAATACAAGGACTCATCGTCCAATAAAGTCAGCAACTGACTCCACAATCACGAGACATCAATCGTGTCACATGGGGGATATTAACTAGGGTTTTGGTCTGACGGTCTACGGCACGTGTGTACATCCATGATGAGAATGTGATCAAGTCGTGCAATCAGTTGGAGGAGCTGGCAAAGTAGTGGGTGGTAAATTAACCAAGTCTCCGCACGATGAGCAACTGGTTTTGACATGATTTCCACTTATCCACTCTCTGACTCCAGCAACTGTCACACTTCATGGGATCATGGTGTCTTCAATTCAGCAAGATAAAAGTCCTCTGAATCCTGATTGAAACAGACAAGAATTTCTCGACAAGTTCATACAAACTATCTTTCGTCTACACGAACTCATCGTTCGACCAATCACTCTCAACTGGGTAAATTCAATCATTCAGAACTTTCTTACGCAGAATACAAAATACACCTACAATCTCGATCACCATTGATCTCACACATTTCTCAGCTTTCCTCCTACAGATCAGCCCATCCTCTCTTGTGACCGAATTGACTCTGGAACTACCATTGTCTTGGTTTAGGCCGGAGTCCTACAGATTGATCTCTCGAACTTAAAGCACTCCCTTATTGCACTGCATCTGTGTGAGGTTGAGCATTTGCTTGGTTCAAGGAATATCCTCTGCACGGTCATCTCCTCAATTCCGTAAAAAACAACAAATCGTTTTTCCCCATCTACAACTTTGAACATGTGCTGTAACGCCTATCTTTTATTGTTCAAATATATTCCTTAATAGCTAAAGGAAAAAATCCCGGATCGAAAAATAAGTTGAGATTCTTTTAATTAAGGTTTTTAATTTTATTTTTGGAAAATGAAAATTAGTAATGTGCATTTACTAGTTGGATATTTTCTAAGAGATTTTCGGTCAATGTTTGGACAAAGCATTTCCAGGAATTATGGAAACCGAATTTGGAATATATTGCATATCTTGAGAATATTTTCGGTTTTGGAAATTCATTGGTATCCAAACTTCCTTGGTCTAAAAATATCAAAGTTTGCATTTGGAGCAAACTAATCCTCAAAGCCAGCAAAACTACCTAGTTGTGTTGTTACTAGTGGATCTGCCTATTCGGAGAGGAAAGTAACCTAATTAGGCGAAATATCTTACGGCCTCTCATTTTAAAGACTTCTTTGGGATTTTAGAAGCTCTATTTGTTAGAGCTTTGCTCGTTCGAACTCGCATGCGTTGCTATTGTCAATGTTAGTGATCAAAACTATAAGTCTTTATTTCTAGCCTATATAGCTAAAGGTCTCGGACTAGGATAGAAAGTGTAGTTGAGCTCAAGACTCCATGGCAATCATCATACAAAAGGAAGGACTACTCAAGGAACTGGTGGAACTTCATCGACTAAAAGGTATGTGGAGACTTGAACTTATCTGTCACTCAAAAGTCTATTTACTCTATCTCATATTCTTGAGACAAAAGTCGTTTTGATATATAGACTTTCACTATCACATTTTCTATTTCGAGCCGAGTTTAACTCGCCTATCAATTTCTCGAAATTTGTGTTGGTAAGCTTTCGCATTAGCCAAATTCATCTTTACCTAGTGACGAATGTCATGTTATGTTTCAATCACTTTGGAAATTGCTCTGATGAAAAATGGTCTGTGAATGACGACTATATAACGTCCTCTGAGAATGTTTCAATGATTGAAATGAGAGTTTAGATTACATAACCATTGGTAGGATACAAGCATTGTCGTGGAAACACATATATGTATAAGTCCTTATTCATTGAACCAAAGTTTGCGAACTTTGTTGATCAAGAGAAACGGAATGTGGCGTGAGCCAAGTCCGCGAACTCAGTCCGCGAACTGGCGAAAGTTCTCGACCCGAGAATTTCTGCTGGAATTTGTGAACCCCTTCCGTGAGCTTAAGTCCGTCCGCGAACTTGAGTAGGTTATATCTAAAATCGGTTGTTCTTGAACTCATGTTTATATAAACTAAGGAATGCTTTTGCAAACCGTGACTATAAAGTTCATGAACCGAATCAAGTGAATCAAACCGTTTTTGCTTCGATTGTGTCTTGTGTAGTTACATAAGATCTAAGTAATTGAACAACTCTCTAATTAGTTCATTTGAGTCATTTGGACTAGTTATGGTGAAGAAGAATATGGTGGATATGAAAGTGATCATATGGCTAACCATTTGGTTGACTATTGTTGAACCAACAAATGTTAATGTTTGGGAACGGTTACATTAACCCAAAATTGGACATTTCATTTGTGTGTAACAAGCTAAGGTTTCGATCCAACGGTTGAGAAATATTAGCTTGAATCTAATCAGGTTTTCATCTAACGGTGAATATTGAATGCTTTGTTACCAAGCTAACATTGATTGCAAACCCTGATTTGAAAGACTATATAAGGGAGAACTCTAGCAACTGGGAAACCTAATTCCCATACCCTACGTGTGATACTAGTTGCATAATCTAGAATCGATTCTACTTTAACCTTTAGTTTCTTCTTCTAAACCCGGTTAACGACTTAAAGACTTCATTGGGATTGTGAAGCCAGACCGATACTACTTTTCTTGTAGTTGGGTGATCTGATCTTGCTGTTTCTATCGTTTTGAGGACAATTGTAATAATTGGCTTGAGATTTATATCTCTGATTGGCAATATAGAAAAGTAATCACAAACACTTCGTCTCATCGTTTGTGATACCACAATATCTTTTTTCGCTGCGTCGATTAGGATTATTGTGAGGTGATTGATAATACTAGGTTGTTCTTCGGGAATATAAGTCTGGTTTATCAATTGGTTCCTGTTCATCTTGATTTATCAAAAGACGGAACAAAACTCATAGGTATATTCGTGGGAGACGGATTTATCTATTACCGTAGACTTTTCTGTGTGATACAGATTTGTTTATCAAAGTCTTCGACTTTGGGTCGTAGCAACTCTTAGTTGTGGGTGAGATCAGCCAAGGGAATCAAGTACGTAGCATCCTGCTGGGATCAGAGATGTAGGAGCATAACTGTACCTTGGATCAGTGTGAGACTGATTGGGGTTCAACTACAGTCCACATCGAAGTTAGTTTGGAGTAGGCTAGTGTCTGTAGCTGCTTAATACAGTGTGTGTTCAATCTGGACTAGGTCCTGGGGTTTTTATGCATTTGCGGTTTGCTCGTTAACAAAATTCTGGTGTCTGTGTTATTTCTTTTCCGCATTATATTTTATTATATAATTGAAATATCACAGGTTGTGCGTTGTTCAATCAATTAGAATATCCTAACTTTTGGTTGTTGATTTAAATTGATTGACACTTGGATATTGGTCTTTGGTACTATCCAAGTTATCTCTCTTTGATAAAGACTCGCAGATTTCTATTTGCTTGAGTAAAGATCAAATCGAGAGATTGAGATATAAACTCTTTGATATACTTTTTATCTAGATTGAGTCTGACTGTCTAGTTGATTCTCTAGAAAGTATTTTGGAGTTTGTCCATACAGATTGCTAATTGAATTGTTGGGTGTGGTTGTTGTACCCCCGCTTTTTCACTATTAGTACCGTTGGTGGAAAACTAGATAATTGCGGTTTATTATTAGTTTTCGATTGATTTGATTGACTAACGGTTATTGAACTTTGATTGCACCTAGTTTGTTTGTGCTTGAGAATCCTCTCTTCTGATATAAGATTCACTCAAACTAGATCGAAGTTTCGACGGGGATCTTTAGATTGTTTGTAGATCTAAAAACATCTTGTGATAATCCATTGTTAACATAGTCTGTTTCATGCGTGATTGATCACAAGAGATTCAAGTTGATTGTGTGCAGGTGTTTACTGAAGATCTAAGAAGATTTGAAGACGAAGACGATTTCTGATTTGGGTTCATAATCTTTGGTGTGCACAATACTTGTTTCGGTTAAAGAGGATCCAACTATAATCGGTTTATCCTTGTGATAGATTGGATTGATTAGTTGAGTAGATCGGCATCAATACAATTCTTTGTGATTCAAAGTATTGATTGCAAAATCTTGACAATTACTTTGGTAGTTGTTATTAGATAGATCTAAGGACCTGAAAAAGGAGTTTATTGGGATAAACGGAAGTGCCTTTTGTCGAACTCACATCACTTGGTTGAAAAGTGTTGTTACCAAACAGATTTGTTGTTCCTTTACTGTTTGGAATACGAACCAAAGGAATTGTTCCAAGTACATGACTCATTACAACTTGGAGGCGTGGGAATACAGACGGAACTAGATGAAATATAGGTTTAGTTGCTTGGTCTCAATTATACGAAGTTGGTTTGATTCTGTATAACGGCTTAATCACGAGAGTATTCAATTCTGGACAAGGTCCCGGGATTTTTCTGCATTTGCAGTTTCCTCGTTAACAAAATCTTGTTGTGTATTTTACTTTTCTATTTCCACAATTATAATTGTTTTTATTATAATTAGAAGTAGAATACACAAACGTTAATTCCTATTTACTTGATAGTAATCCTATTGTGTTTGGTTAAGTCCGAACCATTTATCAAGTAAACATACTTCGTTGTTGTATTTTCTCGACCTTGTATCCATAGTCAATCACACAAGTTATATTGTTGTCGTATTGTCTCGATCTCGTATCCATAGACGAGCACACGAGGTGTGGACCGATTAGTTGTATTATCTCGACTCAGTCTATAGACAATCACTTTCGGAGAAAGGACTTATAGGTGGAAAAGTTTTAGATTGAGGTATATTTGGGTACCCTCGTATTTTCACACATTAACTTCTTCTACTGCATCCCTTTTTGTGGTACCTCTAGTTGATTGTTAGAGCACTGCTCGGTCGAACTCGCAAGCGTTTCTATCTCAAGCTTTTTTGTCAAAACTATAAGTCTTGATTTCCAGTCTACTTATAGCTATGTCTCGGATTAGGATAGAATGTGTAGTTGAGCTTTAGACTTCACGGCGTTCATCGATTGAAGATGAAGAACTACTAAGGGGAGCTTGTGGAACTTCATCAACAAAATGTATGTGGAGATTTGAACTCATCTATCACTCAGAAGTCTATTTCTATTTTATCTCCTATTGAGACAAAAGTCGTATAGCTATATAGACTTTACTTTATACACTAGTAAAGCCGCATGCGCGATGCGTGTGCCATTTTTTTCAATACCTGCAACATAGCAATAAACTCAAATAAACGATATCCAAATACTTATGTTTTTTTTCAAGCTAGACCTACAAAATATGTTGCAGTAAAATTCAAATAACCGAATTTGAGTACTTGATTATTGAAAATATTGACACGTTTTCGAACTGCATTTGGTTTGGGTTCACTAATAGGTTGTACACACACCTGCATCAATCACTTATACATCACATTTGAAGCGAAATCGTACGCGCGATGCGCCTGCAACTTGAACCGGTGTTTGAGTAGCCAAAACTGATGCAAAAACACAGGCGCTACCTTCCGGTTAAAAAGCTGCAAGCACATGCGATATGCGCAATCTTGATCTGGTTAAGCTAGTAACAACATTAAGCATCCAACTGCGAGAAAACACTTCTGGATCCAGCTGGTATATAGTCGAACATATATCTTAACAAAGATCACAGAATGCGCCTACCATTTCACTCTAAATTTGTAGGAAACATATCATGCATCTAACAATCTCTTGATTATACACAAATAAGACGTTTTCTGCTGCATTGTTTTAACTGTATACAAATAGAAAATCCCTTACTATTATTACTCGAAACACCTCTTGAGAGGACCGCGGTATATAACTATGCAGAACCAAAATTATACTTGGGCAACTTTGATGGTGCTCTGAATTGTTGTTTGTTGCTTTGAAATTGAAGTAGTGTGCACAAATGACATTTAGTCTCTTAGTCACCTAATTTTTATGTCTATAAAACGATACATGCACATCGATAGGCAGAAATGGAATTGTATCTAATAACATTTTCACATAGCAAAAAAAGAAATGGTCAAAGATAAAATGGACCATGAAGATCGACGATTACAAAGTAAGCTCTCATTCTCTCTGTAAGATTTTCTAAAAGCTTTTCCGTTAAAGCTTTAATGGCGTCAATATGTTACAATCCATCGTAGATCAGGCTTTGTAAATTGAAAAGATTAATAACCTCGTTTGACATTTCAACAAACAGTAAAGTCATAAACTTTTATATGGTGAAAAGATGAAAAATGTGCAACATTTTTTACCGAGTACCTGTAGCATGTAAATTAATATCATCATGTGCGTTGATAAATCAAATCCTGAGACATCTAAACTTTTTTACCAAAGCGATATTTCAATTTAATACTAAGAATTGAATTGGGTCTCTCCGGAAGCAAACGGGAATCTAAAGAATTGAAATGGTGTTTCTGAAAAAATCGAAACCGGAAACTTCAATCGAAATCCTAAAAATAGTAATCGTGGTTGGATTCGGATTGTTTTGTGTTCCTCCGATTTGAGGATTGGGGAAGAAAGAAGAGGTAGAACGAAAGACACCAATTATTTAGGAAGCAAACGAAGACGCAACTGAAGAAGAAAAAAATACGGAGGGGTGTAGTGGTAAATTCCCGGCGGTCCGTTGAAAAGAGACCTTTTATTTATTATAGTAAGATTTGATATTTCGAGCTGAGTTTAACTCGCTTACATATTTCTCGAAATATGTATTGGTAAACTTTCGCTTTAACCAAGTTCATCTTTTATTCTTAACGAAAGTCAAAAGATGATCATGTGAAAATCGCCTGGTAACATCTTATATGATTTGTGTGAGACAGTCATTTGATGTAGACTCGAAATGTTTCGCATTTATCATTTGATCACCTGAAAATTGCTTTGAAGCTAATAGTTTGTGTGACACATCTATTCCCGTCTTCTAAGAATGTTTCAATGATTAAAATGGGAGTTTACAACCACTAATCATTGATTGGATATAGCACAGTATGCATACTTGTATGCTAACTGTTGCAAGTATATTCCAAATCCGGGAAGTTAGTATGCATACCCGTATGCATACTTATTCAAC
This sequence comes from Papaver somniferum, assembly GCF_003573695.1. Lineage (NCBI taxonomy): Eukaryota > Viridiplantae > Streptophyta > Magnoliopsida > Ranunculales > Papaveraceae > Papaver > Papaver somniferum. The sequence continues at coordinate 95,996,359 of NC_039360.1, forward strand.
AGTTGAAGTCCGGGAACTATAGTATGCATATCCGTATGCGTACTAATTTCAACTGAGATATGCGTACTAATTTCAACTGAGTTCGGTCGTGAACGACAGTATGCTTACCCGTTTGCATACTGGTGAACATACCAAGTCCGGAACTCTAGGTATGCGTACGCGTTTGCATGCTTGAGTGGTTAATTTCTAAAATCGGTTATTCATGAACAAATACATTTATATAATGAGGAATACAATCTTTGCGAACCGTGACTATAATGTTCATGAATTGAAGGTACGGTTACCTATATCTAAATGAAGTCACATTTCTTTTGTGTGTAACAAGCTAAGACAATCTAACGGTTGAAAGATATTAGCTTGAATCTAATCAGGTTTTCATCTAACGGTGAATACTGGATGATTTGTTACCAAGGTAACATTGACTGCAAACCCTGATTTGAAAACTATATAAGGGAGAACTCTAGAAACTGGGAAACCTAATCCCCACACCTCCTATGTGATACTAGTTACGAATAGAGTCGATTCTTCTTTAACCTAGGTTTTTCTAAAACCATTATAGGTTAACGACTTAAAGACTTCATTGGGATTATGAAGCCAGACCCAACTATTTTCTCTATAGTTGTGTGTTTTGATATTACTTTGTTCTATCGTATTGAGTACTATCTTCTCTAAGATTTGCTCGAGATTCAATCTCTGATAGGTAAGATAAAAAGTAATCACAAATCTCTTCGTCTCATTCTTTGTGATTCCACAATATCTTGTTCTGCTACCATACAGTTAAGATTATTATGAGGTGATTGATATTTCTAGGATGTTCTTCGGGAATATAAGTTTGGTGTATCAATTGGTTCCTGCTCACCTTGATTTATCAAAAGACGGAACAAAAACTCGTAGGTATTTCTGTGGGAGAAAGATTTATCTCAATAGACTTTTCTGTGTGAGACGGATTTGTTTATCAAGTCTTCGACTTTGGGTCGTAGCAACTCTTAGTTGTGGGTGAGATCATCTAAGGGAATCAAGTGCGTAGAGTCCTGCTTGGATTTAGAGGCGTAAGGAACGCGACTGTACCTTGATCAGTGTGAGATTGGTTAGAGCTCAACTACATTCCAGTCCGAAGTTAACTTGTAGTAGGCTAGAGTCTGTAGCGGCTTAATACAGTGTGGTGTTCAAATCTGGACTAGGTCCCTGGTTTTTTCTGTATTTGAGGTTTCCTTGTTAACAAAATTTCTGGTGTATGTGTTATTACTTTTCCGTATTATATTTTCTATATAATTGAAATATCACAGGTTGTGTGTAGTTCAATCAATTATATAATCCAACATTTGGTTGTTGATATAAATTGATTGACACTTGAACATTGGTCTTTGGTACCGTTCAAGTTGTTTCTCATAATAATCAGGGTCGCGGATTTCTATCTGTTTGATTTGCTGATTACATTGGGAAACTGAGATATAACTCTTGGATGTATTTTCCTTGATTAAGTATGACTGTCTAGTTGATTCTCTTGGAAATATATTGGAGTTAGTTCATACAGACTGCCTAAACGAAATATTGGGTGTGGTTGTTAGACCCCCGCTTTTTCAATGATATTGTATCTTTCAAAGAAAAAAGAGTGAAGGGCATTTTGATCACAAATGAATATAAATAGAGCACCGGATAAGTAAACCCTTAACAAGAACTTTGAAAAAGTCCTCACAGTTCACGATCCATTATCTATTTTTGATAAGAAAATATTCAATTGCAACTCTTAACTTATATAACCTTAACAATTCAAAGAAAGGAATTAACAACTATACAAGACTTGAGCAACCTTGATGCAATTCTCATATTCTCAAGTTAATAATGAGGATGCAAACATCACTGTGATTAGATAGTGATGAAGTGAGCAGAATGCTCACATCTTGTGTCACATGGTGACTTATCAAGGTTTGTTGTATAGGCAGACTTCTTACCTTGCCTGACTCTGGTTCTCTTAGACTTTTTCTTGTCTTCAGAAGTTCCCTATTGGTTACCTAAAACCAGATTCATTCTTTGCATGTCATTCTGAAGTTTGTCAATTCATTTGTTGTTCCTCTTGAATTTCCAACACTTACTTTGAACATGATTTGCATTTCCACAAAACAAACACTTCAGAGATGAATTTAGTTTTGCAGAGTTGACTCCTGTTTATCACAACTTTTAACACCCATTATTCCAGAACCGTCCGGAACAAAGGAATTATTTGTTCTCACAGTCTTGCTTTTGAACCCTAAACCATTTGTGTTTCCAAAAGACTTCTGACCGAATAACATTGCTGAAATCTTGTTAGAACTTCCAGATAACCTTTGCAGGTCACACTTAAGAGTATTGATCTCTTTTTCTTTCAGAGACAGGGTTCTGGAGAATTCATCATTAAGACAGTCAATCTCAAGATTTTTCACCTGAAGTGATGATTCAAGTTTCTCCAACATTTCTTTAGTTGAAGATTTTCTTGGTGAATTTCTTCATTTTTATCCAATAATTCCAAAATCTCAGTGTTAAAATCGTATTCTAAATCAGAATTTGAGTTGGTAGAAGTTTCTGCTGTGAGAGTTCAAATTTCTGTGCAAATTTCGGAAGTACGCGAATTGACCAACTGAAGTGATTTTTCTTGTATTGAATCATCTGAATCATCAGAGAAGGAGAGTTGTTCCTCAAATATTTTGTTTTTTTTCACAATATCCTTGATCTTTTGTATAATCAATGACCTGTCAAGATCAATATGATTTGGACAACATTCATCAGCCCAAGACAAGTTAGGAGAACCACTTGTGTTGGTCGTTTAACGCGGATGTTCTGACTGTGTTCTGATCATGATCAAGAATATTTAACTTTCCAACGAGTGAGTTTCTGGAAAGAGTTTCAAGGTTATTTCCTTCAACGATGGCCGATTTCTTAGAATCGTATCTAGCTGGCAACGATCTGAGAATTTTCATCATAATGTCCTTTTCAGGAATAGTCTTACCTAATGCAAAAGATGGATTAACAATTTCAGACACTTTGTGATTAAACTCATCAAATGAATCTTCATCATCCATACAAAGATTTTCCCAATCAGAATTTAGGTTTTGAATCCTAGCTTCCTTTTCAGATGTATTCCCTTCAAATACGGTTTCTAAGATATCCCAAGCATCTTTAGACTTATTGGACGTGGTCACATGGTGCTGAAGATCTGGAGTAATGGCATGGATGATAACATTTAAACCGTCAGAATTTTCCTTTGCAGCAGGAATCTCATGATCTTCATATTCACCAATATCCTTTGCAATAGTTACACCGTCTACTGTAACCATTGGAGGATCATAGCCATTAACAACACGAATCCGTGATTGAAAATCATGCGCTCAAAGAAAGGCACGCATAGAAATCTTCCACCACGAGTAATTCGAGCCATCGAAGACTGGCAGTACGTTTATAGAGATAACACTTACGTCCATAGAGTCAGATTGTTGTACACACAGAATTATGAGGTCTTAGCATGTTTGCCTGCTCTGATACCAATCGAAAAAACGAGGGTCTAACAACCACACCCAATATTTTTCGACAATATGTATAGACTAACTCCAATATAATTCCAAGAGAATCAACTAGGAAGTCAGACTCAGTCAAGGAAAAATATCCAAGAGTTATATCTCAATTTCTCAATACAATCTGCAATCGAATAGAAATCTGTGAGCCTCATTAATATTAGAAATAACTTAAACGGTACCAAAGATCAATGTTCAAGTGTCGATCAATTTCAATCAACAACCAAAGGTCGGATTTACCAATTGATTGAACTACGCACAACCTGTGATATTGCAATTATATAAACAAATATAATGCGGAAAAAAAATAACACAGACACCAGAAGTTTTGTTAACGAGAAAACCAAAAATGCAGAAAACCACCGTACCTAGTCCATATTTGAACACCACACTGTATTAAGCCTCTACAGACACTAGCCTACTACAAGTTAACTTCGGACTGGAATGTAGTTGAGCCCTAACCAAGTCTCACACTGATTAAGGTACAATCACGTTCTTTACGCCTCTGAATCCCAACAGGACTTTACGTACTTGATTCCCTTAGCTGATCTTACCCATAATTAAGAGTTGCTACGGCCCAAAGTCGAAAACTTATAAACAAATTTGTCTCCCACAGAAAAGTCTATTCTGATAGATAAATTTGTTTCCCACATAAATACCTATGAAATTTTGTTATGTCTTTTGATAAATCAAGGTGAACATGAACCAATTGATAATTCGGTCTTATATTCCCGAAGAACAACCTAGAAATATCAACTATATGGTAGTAGAAGAAGTTATTGTGGAATCCCAAAGAATGAGACGAAAACCTTTATATCTACTTTCTATATCTTACCTATCGGAGATAAATCTCGAGCAAATATTAGAGACTATAGTACTCAATACGATAGAACAAGTAAGATCAGAACACGCAACTACAAAAAAAATAGTTGGGTCTAGCTTCAAAATCTCAATGAAGTCTTTAAGTCTTAACCTATAATGGTTTTAGGAAAAACCTAGGTTAAAGGATAATCGACTCTAGTCGCAACTAGTATCACACAGAAGATGTGGGGATTAGGTTTTCCAGTTACTAGAGTTTTCCCTTATATAGTCTTCAAATCAGGGTTTGATAGCTGAGAAACAAACAATCAATATTCACCGTTAGATGAAATTCTGATTTAAGATTCAAGCTAAGTTTGCTTAAAACCAAAACAATTTCTCTCCGTCGTTAGATGGTCTTAGCTTGTGACACACAAGTGAAATATACCTTTATTTAGATATGTGTAACCGTACCTAAACGTGTATATTGAGATGGCTCAATAACAATTAACCGAAGTTATCCATATGAACACCTTTGTATTAACCGCATTCATCTAACACTTCTAGATCAAATATGATGATCAATCAAACATGAAAGATAATCAAATGAATCTAATTGTGTCACTCATGGAGTTGTTCAATTGTTTATATTCTCATAGAAGTATACAAGACACAATTGAAACAAAATCGGATTTGATTCATGATTGTACAAAGTACTTATTCAAGAATCATTTCATGAACATTAAGCCATTGTTTGCAAAGATTGCATTCCTTAATATATAAATGTATTAATTCATGGGTATGAAATCATAATTAACCGATTTTAGAACTTTAACCAACTAAGTTTGCAAACGGGTACGCAAACTTAAGTTCCGGACTTTGGTCTTGTCCAGCAGTTCGCAAACGGGTACGCATACTGCTGTCCCGGACCGTAACTCAGGGTAAAACCGTTCACATACTAATATGCAAACCTGGTTCCCGGACTTTAACAATTAAAATCGTTCGCATACTGGTATGCAAACTTGGTCTCCGTACCTGAATCATACAACAACAGTTTGCATACTAGTATCCATATTGTGTTATATCCAGACAATGGTTAATTGTTCTAAACACCCATTTGAATCATTGAAACATCCTTAGAAGACGACAATGGTTGTCTCACACAAACCATTAGCTTATAAGTAATTTTCAAGTGGTTGAATGATCAATACGAAACATTCCGAGTCGACATCAAATGACTGTCTCACACAAATCATGTAAGATGTTTCAAGGCAATTTTCACATGATCATCTTTTGACTTGTTATTTAGTTTCCAACAAATAAATTGTTTCTAACTAAACTTGTCAAGAATAATGATGAACGTAGCTAAAGAAAAAGCTCCCAACAAATGTTTCGAGAAAGATATAAGCGAGTTAAACTCAGCTCGAAATATCAAATGTGTATAATGTAAAAGTATATGTAATTGTACGACTTAGTCTCATTTGGAGATAGAATAGAATAGACTTCTGAGTGATATATAAGTTTTAGTCTCCACATACCTTTTGTTGATGAAGTTCCTCCAAGCTCTCCTCAGTAGATCTTCGTCTTCAATCGATGAACGCCGTGAAGTCTAAAGATCAACTACACATTCTATCCTAATCTGAGACATAGATATAAGTAGACCAGAAATCAAGACTTATACTTTTGATCACCTAAACTTGACGAACAAGCTTGAGATAATAATGCTTGCGAGTTCGACCGAGCAGTGCTCTAACAGGCGTCAAGGTTAGTTACCTTCATGAGAAAAATATCATCAACAAAAATTACTTTGCAGGCCAGTTACAAACAAATAGTGTAATTTTTATGATACGACTCACAAAGATTAAATTATTTTCAAACATGGAAGGACGTAGAGATTAAAGTCTCAATTTTATTCTCTGCCAGTTACAGATTGGGGGAGTTAAAACATTGACTAAGACCATCTTATGGAATCCCTGTAATACATTCACAAAGGTTAATCGTGGAAAGATCAATATTGCAATTTTCATAATAGTTTAGTCCTCTTTTAGCCAGTTACGAACAAAATATTAAAAGCATAACTTATGAGAACATATAAGATATACATCCTAATTATCAGAATTATGATAGTACAAAACAAATCTCACGAAATAAGCAATATAGTAATCGATGAAGATTAGGTATTGCAATCATCATCAAAATAAATTTTAACCACATAAATTTCAATATGATAGATGATAAATATAAAGTAGTTATTGTAACATAAAAACATTAATAGCGTACTTCAGATACTATTTTTTCTTCCTTAATAATTAAGAAGAAATCCTTACAAGAAGTAAACTAGAAAGGAAAAATAAATTAAATCTTAGTGATCCTTTCAAGAATTCCATCACTGAAGGTTCCATCAATATCTCTAACTCGCTTGGCAGCATATTGATTATGCTCATTAGTTAAAACAATCATTTTTTGGTCAACGGTACGAACAAACTCCTTATTCTTCTTACTTCTAAAGATATGCTTATTTTAATTTAGAAGTATGATTCTATGTTGTTCAAGTATCTTAGCTAATAACAATAAGAGATTTGTTATTTAAGTTTTTGAACTATATAACTTTGAACTAGATTGTTTACGGTTTCTGCATACCAAGCGTTTTGCTTTTTTGACACTCATAACTCCTTTTTCCTTGAGGGGTAGCAAGTACTTATTCTTCTTTGATTATCTCTTCTTCATCAAGAATAATTGTTTTATGAGAACTCTTAGAGTTGCTCATCCTTGTATGTATATATACAAGAGGAGATGTTATCTTTTATATAACTTTTCATACCCAAGATGATGAAGTAGTTTGGACTCAAACCAAATAATTTCTTTTAAAAACAACACCAAGTCCAAGAAGGAGTTTCTTAACATGATACGTGAATCGAAACTTCAAACCTAAAGTTCCCGAATGGTGTATACATATTCCTTGGAAGTTTATGAACTTAACCCGTAAAAATAAAGGCTACGGAACTATGTCAAATATGATGACATGGTACGCATATCCCAAACAGTTCGTGAACTTTTTTCTCTCATATAAAGTTTAGAAACATTTCCAATAGTTAAGGTATACACACAGTATGCAAACTCAAACAGTTCGTGAACTATTTTACTATGCAATATCTCAAAGACCGATCCAATACAAATAGTTTTTGGACAATAAATTGCTCTTCACTAAGATTTCTAAACATATGTGAACTTTCATTGATTAAATCATACTTCGAGAGGTTAAGAAAGACAAACTTGAACTCGATTTTTTTTATTGCAATATGAAATCTATTAAAATCACACGACATGGTCTCATAAGATAGAACTGTAGATACTTTGAGTAAATAGGATAAGTCAGTCTTTACACACCTTTGTTGACGAAATTCTCGCAAATGTTTTTTTTTGTCCTTTAGTTTTCAATCTTTGAGTGTATTCGGTGATATCTGATACTGAACTACCATGATCTAATTTTAGTATGAGACTTGACTTTAATAGACTATAAATCAAAATATAGTTATTTTACATCTAACATTGACAACAAATTTGAGATAGCAAAGCTTATGAGTTCGACCGAGCGATGCTCTAACAACGCATGTATAAAGTCTAACAAGAGTTATAAAATAATTAAAAGTTTACTTGTAAAAAGTACATGTATAAAGGATCAAAATATCTACAGTGTACTAGCAAATATACCTCAAAAGAAAAAACATTATCCCTCGAACATTGCCCTCCTCGGGATTCTAGTTATAAATTCATTTATTATCTTGTCAAAATCATTACCATTCAAACATTCATTCCCAGTAGCTATAATAACCAACCTAATCTTTGTGATATGTTTGATGTCAAACTATTTCGATGCATTCTCAAAGCTCAAGAGGAAATATACTTAATTTCTGAGGGTTTTGAGATTCAAGCTAGTACTTGAATATATTTTAAGGTTAGGTTAATGAATTTGTGTTAATAAGCAGATAAGATGTTATAGAGACATCACATATTTTTTCTTTTGGTAACCTAAATACAGTAACCATGTATTGGAACGATGAAACTATTAGAACTATGTTAAACAATTTAAACTATCTGTTTTGGACGAACAATGTAATTAATCCAACCTTCATTTTATTGAAGGTCTGAATGTCTGATCAATATATGAATGAGAAGTTCTTCCTCTTTCTCAGGGATAAAAAAAGAAGAAGAAAGATCTAAGTATAATTAGGCTTTTTAGGTTATATGTTGGAACCAAATAATATTTCCATGTCCATTGTTAGATACATGCTAAGCGTGTTTTTTTCTTTTTTGATGTGTCATTGGTAGGGCTGTCAATGGGATACCGAATTTCATAACCGATAATCCGAGTTCATATAGGTAATTTTCCGACATAACGGTTATCGGAAGTCGGTAACGGAAATTTATCGGTAATTGTTGTCTTAACGAAACAGTATCGGATGAGGCACCTACCGGTACCGGTAATTATTGTCTACCGGTATCGGTAAAACTCATATTTCAGTCCAAGGATGCAACTTTTTTGAATTTCTTTGTGTTTTCTTTTGCAAGAACATGTAACTAAGCAAATTTGGAACATTTATATGTGTTTACTCTGTGTTTCGCATGAATTTTGAACTAAAAACTTCTTATTTTAAACTGAATTTGGGTCTTAAAAACAAGTTATGTAAATCTGTTCAAATAACGGTATTTATCGGTAATTTTACCGATATCCAGTAACCTTAACGAAACGGTAGCGGATAGAATTTTGAGATTTCCGTCGGAAATTATCGGTATCGGAATTCCGATAGAAATTATCGGTAACACAATTCCGATAGAAATTATGGGTATCGGTACCGGTGGAGGCAGTTACCTTTTCGATAGGTTCTGTTGACACCCTAGTCATTGGGAATAATAACATTCTTACAAGTCGTTATGGTAATCATGAATTTACTTAAAATCGGGAACCTTTAGTTGACTAATGATAAGTCAAGAGTATGGGTTGATCAATGGTTTAAGATTTTTCGTTTTCTTTGAACAAATAGTCTTTTCATGAATTGTGAATGAATATTACAATATTTGGAATGATTAACTAAATTTAAGATGTGATACATTTTTACTTGACTTTGTGCTAAAAAAAAAAAATCCTTACAAATCAGATCGACAAAATCGAACCCCCAACTGTAATTTCTTTAATAAGTTGATCCTGCATTCAACTCCCTTAATGAAAAACTGGTTTACGATTTCGGTATATTAGTAGATGTATTATAGTGTTAAAGTCATTAAGTTGCGAGACTAGTGACCTAACTTTAAAACTCGTCAACACCGATTTTTCAATCATAGTCAATCGACAAAAACAAAAGAAAATAAAATAATAAAAACAACTTTGTTAACATTCTGATTCGGGGTTGCACAGACGCGGACACGACAAGACGCGACGCGGACACTACAAAATTCTTAAAAAACTAAGACGCGGAAACGTATATACATATTTTATTTATATATTATTTATATATACAATTATGTATTTATACAGCAAAGTCAAGAGTTTTGATCCTAAAAATTAGAAAATAATTCTACATGTTATAAATTTCAAAAGCAAATGAGAAATCGTTTGTTAATACACGTCGAAGGTCAAGCAATCAATCACTATTAAACACATGGCACAATCAAAATGCATTTTTAGAACAACACATGCCAAACCAAAGGTATATGTGATGTCATTTCCAATTACAAAACCCTAATAAAAACTTAAATGATTGATCTAAATGTTTGTCTTTCTTCATTTAGTTAATAATAGTAAAAATAAAGGAAGAAGTTTAAATGAAAATGAAAAAAAAATGCTTTAAACGGAGTGTCCGTGCAACCCAGTTCTGATCAAAACAGCAACAAAAAGAAAGAACGATTTTTTGGGGACCATGGGTTTTTTGAGAGGACCATGATTTGATTAGGACACCTTCCCTATAATTATAAGGGGTGTCCTAAAAGGTGGAGATGACTAGTTTACCCTTTTACCTAATTAAAATTATAACTAATCTACAATTTTTTCTTCCTATATTCTACAATTTTCTTCTTCTCTTCTTCATCAATATATGATCATCTAAACCTGATCGTATACAAATCTAATCAAAATCATCAAATTTTCATCGTCGTCGATTCATTGAGTTTTCATCGTCGATTAATCAATCTTTTATAAACAAACCTATCCATAAATATTTTCCCACAAACCCATTACTTCTAATTCGTTTTTGATTGAAATTTTGAGCCGTAGTCATCAAAATATGTTGAATTTGGAGGTTACAGTAGTAAGTTCGGTTAGGATAATTTTGAAAAAAACCCTAGTTTTACAACCGAACTTTTAAAAATGAAGAACACGAAGAACACTTCGGATAAGAATTTTTTTTTGCCTAACCGAACACCTGAGTTCGGTTGAGTCGCAAAAATAATTTCAAAACCGAACTCTTCTCTATATAGCCAAATGTTGAGTTCGATTTAATCGCCAAAAAAAATCCTAACCGAACTTTACTCAGAAAACCTATATAATGAGTTCGGTTAACTCGCAAAAATAATTTCAAAACCGAACTCTTCTGTATAGCCAAATGTTGAGTTCGGTTTAATCGCAAAAAAAAATTTTTTTACGAACTTACCGAACTCTGTTGTTTAAAATTCGGTTACAACGTGGTCGAGTCGACTGAACCGAACAAACTCTGTAAACTCAAGCATAGTAGTTCGGTTACATTTGATTTTTCATCAGCTAGCCGAACAAACAAAAACTCCATTAAAGCTCTGGTTCGGTTGCCTATGATTTTGGATTTATTAACCGAACTGCATTTGCAGAAAGTTCGGTTACATGTTCTTCATATAATCTAACCGAACTTTGTTGACCTGGTTGAAATTTTTTTGTTACAATTTTGATTTTGAAGATATTTTAGGCCATTTATAACAACATTCACTAAGTTACAAGCATACTTCGGTACCCAGAGGATGTTTTTTCTCCATATTCACCCATCTCAAAATAATTCTTTTCTCCATCTTCTTCTTCTTCTATCACTTTAGTCACCCAATAATTCTACTTTTAAAAAAAACAATCTATTAATTTAACCTTAATCAATGATTAATCACACTGACTAATCATTATACAAAAATAATCATGAGGATAATTTTGATATTAATATAAATATTTAGATAAGGGGTGACCTAGAATTACTTTTAATGTCTTACCCAAAATAACCAATGATCCCAAAAAAAAAAGGCTGGTCCCAAAAAAAACCGTTCAAAAGAGAACTTTGTTAACATGGCAAAAGCCTTTTGAAGGAGGCCAACAGGCCCAACCTAATATGAGTCGCTATGGTGGTGACAACTGGCAGGAGTCGAAGACTCGCCTTAATCTCAAAACAGGTGCTCTTAACAAATATCGCCACACTGTCATTTAAAATTTGAATCCGAAAAGAAAATAATAATACCGCTCCTCTCACTCTTTATAAGAGAAAACCTAACGTTCATCTTCGCTCCTCATCCGGTCATCCCCCTCTCTCTTCATAGAAAATCTCAGCAGAAAAGAGAAACCGAGAAATGGCGACCAACATTGGAATGATGGATCCTGCATATTTCGTCGGTAGAACAGAGATACTATCGTGGATTAACTCTACTCTCCATCTAAATATCGCCAAAGTTGAAGAGGTGAAACCCTAAGCTTTTCATTTTTTGAGTTTTTTGTTTTCGTTTTTTTAATTGATTTGTTGAAGTAATTAGGATTTAGATTCTAATTTCCGGTGTTATTTAATCACACACAGGCTGCATCAGGAGCGATTCAATGTCAATTAATGGATGCTGTTCATCCTGGTATGGTACCAATGCATAGGGTTAATTTCGATGCTAAAAGTGAATATGATATGATTCAGAACTACAAAGTTCTTCAAGATGTCTTCAATAAACTTAAGATTACCAAGGTTTGTGTCCTTTTCCCCGTAGTTTTTTTTGGTTGCCCTAGCTTCTCTATCTTAATGGCATAACTTATGTATAGATCTGAGTTTTGTTTACAATTTTAATTCAATTTTCTAGAGAATGTTAATCGTTTAGGGTTTTTCCATAAAGATTGACAAGAGTTTAGGGTTTCTTCTTAAGATTTTACTTTTGTGGTTTTGTAGCATATTGAGGTCAGTAAGCTTGTTAAAGGAAGGCCTCTTGACAATCTCGAGTTTATGCAGTGGATGAAGAAATACTGTGACTCCATTAATGGTGGTCAGATGAACAGGCAATTTCATTTCCCCCTTTTCCTTTTCTAAAAATCTCATTTGTTTTTTTAACACTTATTTCTATTTGTTTCTTTTCCAACTAACTGGTCATGTTATTTTATTGGTCCTGTGTTATGTAGAATAAGTTAATTTGTTTATCTGTATGCCTTGAAGTTTATCTTTTTATTTTGCACAATCAGTTTACCTAAATATCTAGGGGGTTCTTTAATTTGTTATAACCGCAGTTACTGACTAAAACCACAAGTAGATCGTCCTAAAATCTACCTTCATCAGAGATAATCTGGTTCGACCAAAACAATTTTTAGTCCTCGAATTTTGTCTTACTCTGTAGTTATGCACACTAATAGGCCGCCGAAGATTGTAAGCTCTTTCATATTTGTATATGTGAATGCATCATTGAGAAACTTTTCCTTGATTGCTCTATTTGTAACAGTTATTCTCATATGATTCGTTATAATTACAACCTAATTGGTTAAACTACAAACTGTTAGTCATTTCACAGTTTCTCATGTACTTTTGGATTTGAACTCCAGTTACAATCCTTCGGAAAGAAGAGAGGCTTGTAAGGGAGGAAAGGATCCCAAGCGAACTTCATCCAATCAAGCTCCAGTAAAGTCTTCAACTGCTGGTTCGAGAACTCACCAGTCGCAGAACAACCGCCGAACTGAGTCATCTTCTTCACACCCGCTAAATCCATCAGCTAAGCCCACAAGACCGGCTTCTAGCGGAGGACCTGCTCCCAGTGTAGAACCTGCTTATGAAAAACAGGTAACTGCAAGTAAAATGCTACTGCTTGCTGTTTTTTCCTAAGAGTTTTAACTAGGTAGCTTAACAGTTTTACTAAAAAAATGCAGATTACTGAGCTAAAGCTGTCAGTTGATACCCTTGAGAAAGAGAGAGATTTCTACTTCGCAAAGTTGAGGGATATTGAAATCTTGTGCCAAACTCCTGAGATAGAAAGCTCAGCTGTATGTTCATCTTCATTTGTTTTTGGAATTTGTTATGTTTATTTACAAACAAATAACGATGGTTGGCTTTGTTAATTCATCTGGTTCTTTTATCCTTTGTTTTGTGTAGGTTGTTGGTGCGATACACAAAATACTGTATGCTACAGATGACAATGCATCACTGCTCGAAGAAGCCCAAGCTATGATAACACGGAAGTACCAGAATCAATCTGTGGTCGAAGAAGAAAAGGAAGAAGTTGAAGCAGACAAAGTACCCAAGTTGGAAAGCCAAAAGAGAAAGAGCATCTTGAATATTGAGGTTAATGTTGCTGCAGATTCAACATTGTCACCGAAGAGAAGAATCTCTGATGCCTCTGATGTCCATAGCAGTGGATCTCCACTGGTTAGTTGCTGATAAAAATTTCCCATGGTTTTAAGATTTTGTTATAACATGATCGTAAAATCAGTTCTAGAGGACCTAAGAACTGCATTATAATAGAGTTAGTGTTTCTTTACTCCCTGTGTGGAGAAACGACTTCTTATCAGGATGATTAGTTACTTGCTGTTGGGGAAACAAAGGCACTACTCCTAAGTCACTGGGGGTATAGTTTTCTTTTTCATTGTTTGGAGACTGATTGGGCTTCTTTGAACATCATCTTGTTGATCTTGAGAATGCCCTATTCTACAGATGTGCTCAACTTTTATGTGGATTTTCATTCAGTTTAGTTGGTGTTGTTTAACATCTTCCATCACTATTTTTTTATTTTTTATACTTTGGTTCTGCCAAGAGGCGTAACACTAGAAAGAGTGATTCAGTGCACAGGAAAAACAGGGAGGGAAGCGGAAGTTGTCTGACAAAACAGCACTGGTTGCCTAATTCGCTAATTGTCAAGGATTAGGCATAGATTTGACTGATCGTAACACTGGGTTGTGGCCTCAATTTTGTCTCGTGGCCTCAATTTTGGCTTGTCACTAATCGCTATCCGAGAGGAATAATAATTTAGCTGTAAATTTACGTCTTCTTTAATGAAAATGATATAAAGTTCCTTCCAAAGCTCCCAAATATAAAAAGTAATACTCCTATTGAACTACTAATTCATCTGTCGGCAAACATAGAGAATGGAGAAACAGTTTAATTCTCAGGAAAATGAAGAGAATAGAATCGCGAAGATCGACAAACAGATCTTCATCTTATCGGGTCAAAGCAACATGGCGGGACGAGGAGTGAATTCCCACAAAAAAATTGACGGAATTCTCCCACCAGAATGTCAACCCGATCCTAAAATCTTGAGATTAGATGCCCACCTGAGATGGGTTGAAGCTCATGAACCTCTCCATGCCGATATCGACAACAAGAATACGTGTGGGATTGGACCGGGCATGCCATTTACCAAAGCGGTCCGATCCCAGGATCCTAGTATTGATGTGGTGGGTTTGGTTTCTTGTGCTGTTGGTGGAACCGCCATTAAAGAG
The DNA here is from genome assembly GCF_003573695.1 of Papaver somniferum. Taxonomy (NCBI): domain Eukaryota; kingdom Viridiplantae; phylum Streptophyta; class Magnoliopsida; order Ranunculales; family Papaveraceae; genus Papaver; species Papaver somniferum. The sequence continues at coordinate 96,011,374 of NC_039360.1, forward strand.
TGGGAGAAAGGTGCTCATCTATATGAAAACATGGTGAAGAGAGCTAAAGCATCAATCAGATGCGGTGGAGAGATCAAAGTCATTCTTTGGTACCAAGGTGAGAGTGATACATCAACTCAACACGACGCCGACACATATAAGGCCAATATGGAGAGATTCATCCACAACGTCCGTTCCGATCTTTGTTTGCCTACGCTCCCAATTATTCAGGTCAGTTTGTTTCTGACTTTCTGTTGTTATGTTTTTGTTAATTGAGTCAATGATATGTGGTACAGTGAGTTGACTCACTGGGTCATTGTTTTGATGATCGCAGGTTGCAATAATATCAGGGGATAAGGCATGGCTAGAGAAAGTGAGAGAATCGCAATTGGGAATTGACATGCCAAATGTCGTTTGTGTGGATGCTAAAGGGTTGGAATTGAAAGAAGATGATCTCCATCTGACGACCGAGGCCCAGGTGAAACTTGGAAGCATGTTGGCTGATGCCTATCTCAAGAACTTTGTATCATCATCTCCTTGTTGAATTCCAAATTTCGTTACCACATGGTAGTACCAAATTTCTGTAACGTTTGTTTTTTTTGAGTTGGGTTTGAAATTTCGGATATTCGAATAAGTAAAAAGCATTTTAGTTAATGCGTCATGTACTGTTTACGGTGTATCGTTTGTTACATTTTGGTGATGACAGTTCCTAGAGAGTGTCAAGAGGTATGCACATTTCTATATTCAGCTTAATGGTCCCTAATACATGTGCCCGGTGCCTCCGTTAACTCTTTAAGATTCAATCCACTTGCTAAATTCTAATGCTTTTCGGATACTAAATTAATTGTCAACTAGGTTTAATGGGACGAACCAGAATTTCAACCTTGATCTGGGTTTTCATTTCTCAAGAATCTCAACGAATAATGGACAATAACATTTATGTTAGCCGAGATTTGCGCTTATTACTTTTAAGGAAGCTATTAATGCAAGGTCGTCACTTGCTCATATAACTGTTCGGTGGTGGTGTTTGGCCTTTGAAAACACTCCTACATGCCGATATTTTTGGGGTCTTCTTCTGTCCTCCTCTAAAGAACTTGATGACATCGCCTCTTAAAAAGATGATCCTGTGAAAAAGCTTTTCCAAGTTTCATATGCATGATGATCTAAGTCGGCAGCCACGCGGCCCACGCGAGTTAGGTTCCACTCATGGACACTATAGTTTTGGCCGACTCATAACGTACACCCCTCCACGTGCATACCTACGTAAATGACTCAGCGTGTCATATTAACTTGTCCTTTCGTTAAACATGGAAGATAGTTTTGTCAAATACCTGCGAAACGGACATATTAGCTAGCGAAAATGCTTATAATTGTGACGGGATTGACAGAGTACCCTCATTCACTTTTGGTCATGGGGCGCAGTAGTAAACAACCCAACGAAAAGAAGAAACGAAGGAAACTCCAGACTCAAGATACGAGAGTCACCTACCGCACACGGATTTTGCATCCAACAACTCCACCGGTCCCGCCATCATATTGCATCCCACTCCATGTATGAAATTGAATGCAACACATCTTGTATAAATCTTTACGATTTCATTACTTTGGGCATAATCTCTTTTTCTATGAAATTTAGAGCTAACTCAAATGCAACATTGTACTATATTATTTTTGTTTGGTAACCGATAGCTGGCATTGATACCTCTGGAGGGTGTGTATTGGTGATGACCAAGCATCTCAAACAAATGCAAACCCCTTATAAATAAAGATATATCCAATAATATCGTCGGAAATCTTAAAATAATGTGTCCTTCGCCGGGTTGAGGAAGTGCAATCCTGAGGGCATAATTTGTTGACCTGTTGTTATACTCGTCAATTATTAGGAAAAAGTTGAATTATTGTATAAAAGAAACTTTCAATCCTTGAAGTCATGGTAAATATTTTTTTCTAATTCAAAAATGACAAATTTTATTAGAGAAGCTTATGATAAAAAGAGAATGTGAACCAAGAGCAAAAATGAAAAGAAAACACAAAACAAAACAAAATAAACTAAGAAATCCAAAAAAGAAGAAACTCGAAGGGATTAGAAGCACACCATTACAAATATAGCTGCCTTCCATTTCGTAATCACCAAATCTAGAAGAATACCATTGGAATTTTTGAAATTTGCAGCCCAATTATAAACCAGAATCTTAACATCGTCAATATGGCATGTCGAGGTTCATGTACTTTCCTCGAATTCGATTACAGTGTTAAGACTTCATTGAATCCTGAAGGCATATGTTAGAGCATAGCTCGGTTGAACTCACCAAGCGTTGGTATGTCAAATTGATTGTCATATTTTAGTGTGTCAAAACTCATCTAAAGTCGTTTGATTATATACTAGAGTCAACTTCGTTTAGGTTAGGCTAGAAAGTCTAGGAATGTTGAGACATACAAGTATTACTCTGAAGACCTGAAGAATGTGAAGAAGTAGCGAGCTACAATGACGACATCATCCTTCCACTTGAGGTTAGTAATATTGACTTGAATTGTTTCATTCTAACGTATCTTTCAAGTCGTGCTATATTGAAAACATAACTTTGAAGCTGTATATATTATACATATTGTATAATACTCTAGTGATGTGACATGGTCATAATTGTATGATCATAGTATTAGGGAATTAAACTACGAAGTATAACACTTATCTTTTGAACTTCGTAGATATGACATCGACATAATCTTGTATGTATTGTTATGATTATGTGTGGGTTATGGTGAAGATTTCATCCTAGGAAACAATGTTTTACATTTGTTTAAAGGAAGTATATTCATGAACTTGTTTCGTGAATCGAAAGGGAAATCATTAGGCTTATTGGTTCGGCAATTCATTGCAAATCTTTGGATGACCAATATGTGTGAGATGGTGGAACCGATCTTAACATTGGTTATGTATCTTGGTATAACTAATCACAATGCCTGACTTATGATTTGGTATGACTGGTTTTTATTAATTGGTGTAACTGATCCTAAGTAATCACCATGTGTTGGTATGATTGATCCTTTAAATTGGTGCGACCGATCCTAGTAATTGGTGTGACCGATCACGAGTGTTGTTTAATCGATCCTTGTAATTGGTAACCGGTCCTTGTAACTGGTGTAACCGGTCCTTGTAACTGGTATGACCGGTCACAAGCAATATCGTGGGAATATGGAACCGATCCTAATAACCGATGTAACCGGTCCTAGTAACTTGTGTGACCGATCACAAGTATTTCTATATTAAGGTATAACCGATCCTAGTGATTGGTAGAACCGATTGAACCCATGTATGTGATTTGGTATTTGATCAATCACATAGTTATATTGGAATACATGTCAACCAATTCTAAACTTGTTTGGAAGTGTGGTATAACCGATTCCGAGAATGTAAATCCATATGAATATAAATAAGGATTTACAGTGAAGAGATGTCAACATACTTTGAACACGTACAGTAACTCTTATCATTTATTGTTTAAAGATATTCCTTAGTACTCAAGGAGATCCTGTGCCGAAATAAATTGAGAATCTTTTAATTAACGTTTTTAGTTTTATATACTTTAATTACCAGCAATTAAATGCATATCTCTAGAGATTAAAAATTAGCAATGTGCATTTACTAATTGGAGATTTTATATTGAGAGATTTCGGAAATATTGGACAAGCATTTATTGGAATTAGGAAAACCGAATCTTGTCATTCATTGCATATCTTGAGAATATTTTTGGTTTTGGAAATTCCTTGATGTCCAAACATCCTTGGTCTATAAATACCTAAGTTTGCATTTCTAGCAAACTATCCTAAGATCCATACAAACTTCATTTCTTGTTGTTTCTGGTGGAGCCGTCTATTCGGAGAGGAAAGTATCCTAATTAGGTGAAATCTCTTGCGAAAACTCGTTTAAAGACTTCAGTGGGATCAAGAAGCTCCACGAGTACCATTGGTGGTAAACTAGATAATTGCAGTGTTATTAGTTTTTGATTGATTTGATTCACTAAAAATTGTTGAAACTTTGATTGCACATAGTTTATTTATTCTTGAGAATCTTCTCTTTTGATATTAAGATTCACTCAAACTAGATCGAAGTATCGACGGGATCTTTAGAACTATTGTTAGATCTAGAGACATCTTGTGATAATTCAAGTGGTGTTGTGCAGGTTATTATTGAAGATTAAAGAAGATTTGAAGAAGAAGAAGATTTCTTACTAGTTCTCATATCTTTGTGTGTGCACAAACCTTAATCGGCTGGGACCCAATTAGAATCAGATTTATTCGATTGATTAGTTGCGTGAGATCGGCATCACTTTATAGTTTCTCGTTGAGATCTGTACTGTTTGATTGCGAATCTAAACTTAATTGCTTTAGTAGTTATTGGATAGATTGATCTAACCAGTCAAAGGAGTTTATTAGATTAAACGGAAGAGCCTTTGCGTATGACTTGATATATCTTTATCTTGAAAGAATCAAAAGAATTTTTTGTTCCTTTACTGTCTGGAAAACGATCCAAAGGAATTATACCAGTGCGTGACCTTCGAAGTCGGGAGCGCAGGGATACTGAGAAAACTAAGTGAACTAGGTGTAGTTGCTTGAAGTTGGTGTAGATTTTTTATAGCGGCTTAATTCTGAGAGTATTCAATTCTTGACTACGTCCGGGGGTTTTTCTGCATCTGCAGTTTCCTCGTTAACAAAATCTTGTTGTGCCATTTACTTTATCTTTTCGCATTATAATTGTTTTATTATAATTAAAGTAAATTGCACTTTACGTTAACTCTGCGTTACTTGATAGTGATCCTATAGAGTTTGGTTAAGTCCGAACTTATTATCAAGTAATCACACTTTGGTAATCGTATTGTCTCGATCTCGTATCCATATACAATCACGCAAAGTGTGAATACCGAAGTTGTTGTATTGTCTCGACTTTGTCCATAGACTATGACACTTGCTAAGAGGACTTAAAGGTTGAAACAAAAAGATTGTGGTGTATTTGGGCACCCTCGTCTTTTCAGCATAATTTGTTAACCCGGTGAACTCGCGAATTATTTGGGAAAGGTCGAATTATTGTCTAGAAGAATCGATAGATCCTTAAAGTCAGGGTACACCATTTTTTTTTACTCAAAAACGAAAAAATTTATTAGAGAAGCTAATGATACCAGAGAATGTGAACCAGGAGCAAAACTGAAAAGAAAGCACAAAACATAACAAGCTAAGAAATTCAAAAAAGAAGAAACTCGAAGGATTTAGTAGCACAACAATACAAATATAGCTGCTTTCTAGTTCGTAATCACCATATCTAGAAGAATACCATCAATTTTTTTGAGATTTGAAGCCCAATTATAGATCATAATTTTAACATCATCAATATGGCATGTCGAGGTTTCTGTACTTTCCTTGAATTCGATTATGGTGTTAGCTCTTCACTCAATCCTGAAAGCATAACTCGTTGACCTGTTGTACTCGCAAATTATTTGGGAAAGGTCGAATTATTGTCTAAAATAATCGAAAGATCCTTGAAGTCATAGTACACCAAATGTTTTTTACTCAAAAAAGACAAATTTTATTATAGAAGCTAGTTGTACACAGAGAATTTGAACCAGAAGCAAAAATGAAAAGAAAATACAAAACAAAACAACACAAGCTAAGAAATCCAAAAAAGAAGAAACTCGAAGAATCTAACAACACAATATTACAAATATAACTGCTTTCCAGTTCAGAATCACCAAATCTAGAGGAATACCACTAATATTTTTGGAATTTGAAACCCAATTATGGATCAGAATCTTAACATCATCAATATGGCATGTCGAGGTTCCTGTACTTTCTTTGAATTCGATTATGGCGTTAGGGATTTTTCGGATCCTGAAGGCATAATTCGTTGACCTTTTGTACTCGCTAATTATTTGAGAAATGTCGAATTATTTTCTAAAAGAATCTAAATATCATTGAAGTTAGGTACACCATCTTCAAAATGGCAAATTTTATTAGAGAAACTACTATTGATATACAGAGAATGTGAACCAGGAGCAAAAATGAATAGAATACACAAAACAAAACAAGCTAAAAAACCCAAAAACACACAAAAAAAGAAAACTCGAAGTATTTAACAACACAATATTACAAATATAGCCGCTTTCCAGTTTGTTATCACCAAATCTAGAGGAATACAAGTGAAAATTTTGAAATTTGAAGTCCAATTATAAATCTGAATCTTAAAAATCACCAATATGGCATGTCGAGGTTCATGTACTTTCCTTTAAAAAGTCTTATATTTCTCCCTAGCCAAATAGTCTACCGTACGGCAAAGGAATAAGCAACACTTATTTCTCTTTCTGAAATTTCCTTTTCTTTCTCCAATCTGATGGGTCACTTTTAACAGGATCATAAAATACCCATTTATAACCAAAGCAATCCAGAAATAAGTTCCAGATATGTTTTGTTGTTTGACAGCGAAGAAACGAAAGAGGATTGGATTCAACATCCCTCTTGCACATTATGTAACCATTAACGAAAATAATATTCTTTAAAGAGTCTAGAGTTGCAGCCGCTTAGTAAAACATAGTCTAAGAAAATAAAATAAATTTTATGGACACTTTGTGGTTCCATAATATTTTGTGAAGAAAAGAAATAAAACCCCCCTCTTCAAGTTGTAAGTAACACTTGCAACAAAAAAGGAGTTACCTACATGTCAAATGCAATCGTCAACAAACTCATTCAGTTGAATCCCTTGCAATACTTATATCAATTGAAAACACTTTCCCCTACTGCATTCCTAACAAGTCTTGCGAAATTAAAGTTCCAACCTATTTCATTTCCATATACACCGTCACTCACGAATAGTAGCATCCTCCGTGCTTGCAATTTTGAGAAAATCTGGACAAGTACCATGCAAAGATTTCTTATTATATCTTTCCAAAATAAACATATGCATTCATTTTTAAGTTGTAAAATAAAATTATGCATTACCAGATCTTTAGATCTTAGGATACAAGCCCATAAACTCTTGCTAACAGACTTATTAGTAGAGTTAAGGGGCAAAGCCATTTCATTACCATCAAGTTTTTGTTGGATGACGGATCTCCATAACGCTTTTTCCTTCTTACTGCATCTCCAAATACACTTCGCATTTAACCAATCTCATCTTTCTCATCCTAACATCTCTTATTTCTTTAAGCAAACGCATCTTGCTCTATTCGAACAAACTTTTCTTCTAAAAAGTATTGGGAAAACCCCGTATTAAATGTCACATTATTCTCTCCATTTGTTTCTCCACAAACACAATAAGTTGAAAAAGACAAAAAATAGTAAATAGACAAGCAAACAAGAACATGCTTTATTAATATCAACCTACTCCCTTTTGGAATATATTTCGTCCATCAAGTGCTAACTCTATCCATAAACTTTTGAAGGATGGTACCCCAAACCCCATAGCCTTTTATTTGCAACCTGAAGGGATCCCTATGTAGTTTACAGGAAAGCCCACTTCTGAGCATCCAAAGAGATCAGCACAAGCCATTGTATTTTTAGATAATCCCGCTGCTATAACTGCTCTCTTCTTGAAGTTAACTTTGAGTCTAGAAACAAGTTCTAACGCGTGAATAATATTCTTAACATTAGCTATCTGATCAATAATTTCATTAATATGCAAATCGTAGATGATTAATAATAGTTCCAACATTAACTGGCTTAAAACCAATAATAAGATCCAATTAAGCAGCCTTTTTGTTCACTAATGAAAGAACTTCCACCACCATGAAAGCATGTCCATTGACCATTTTTAACCCCTTACCAATTTTAAAAAACTTAGAATGTCCAATGACAACCATTAAAAACCTCACAGTTGACAAGCACCATCTGATACGGTTTCTCCAAACATTTTCAAAACCAAATCTATCCATTACATAATCCAAACAGTTCCGATTGATATTATCAAAGGCCTTTTCGAAGTTAACATCCACCTCAAAGCCATGAACATTTGATCTTTCTCTTGAATTTATTAATTCATACACTATGAGAATTCCGTTGGTAATCTACCTTTCATCCACAAATGCACCATGAAACTCGGAAATAATAGTAGGCAAACCATTTCAATCTCTCAGCAAGTAACTTTGAAGTAATCTTGTAGACATCTCCAGTAAGGATAATGGTCTAAAGATGTTCATGACAATAAATCCAATATACTTACATATTAAAATAATATTGGTGCGGTTCAACAACCAATCTAAATTACCATGCAATTTAAATTCGTTTATGAAATCCAATAGCTCTGGTTTGACAATTTTTTATGCCCTCTTGAGAAACTTCATGACGAATCTATCAGAGCCGGGGGATTTATTATTTCAAAATCCCCAAAAATTACGAGAATCTTTTTACTTGAGTATTCAAAATTTAGTACTAAAAGAAAATAATTATCCCCCTAAAATGGAAACCTAGTTCCAACACTGACCCTAGGCAACATTTTCAAGAAAAAATAAATAACCCAGAGAAATCCAACTTAACCAAATTGTAGGAGTTTTCACGAGTTTTCAGGACTTTTTAAGAGCAAGGGCTATGAGTAGTGTCACTTCTTTATTTGAAGGAGTGAACCACCAATTTGCTCTATTAAAGGCTACTATGGGTGACTACCACTCCATTTCCATCCCCAGTTCGTTCATACACTCGTTCTGTAGAACGAGTGGTTGTTAGTGTCACATTAGCTGGGAGACTATCTCCCGTGTATAAAGATCATCATAAATGGGAGACTGTCCCCTGTGTGGACATAAAAATAGGAGTACGCAGGAGACTGTCCACCGTGTATATGGAAATTTTGGATCATATGGGAGACTGTCCCCCGCGTCTATATGGAATTTTTTTTTAGAAGGGGACAGTCCTCCATCTTTAAAAAAAATCGATTTGGACGGGGGACAATCCCCCGTCTAGTCTCATATTTTACCAAAACCAAAATTTGAGCATAGTAGCTTCCCTCCCTCACATGAACTAGTCCTCCTTCATATGAAAGAGTTAACCTCCATTTGGACTACCCATAGCCCTTTTTCTAAGTAAACAACAAAACAAACACTACTTCCACGTTATGTTTCCGATCTCAAGTCACATGTGAAGCCAGAAAGTGCTTGATGCGAATTGTCATACCTTCAAAGGCCCCAAGCAATTTTTCGCGAAAGTATAACCCGACAATATAGTGGTTCAGTGATCTCGTATCACCCACTCGTATTTCAGCCTTATAAGTTTGCACTTATGCAAATATCCAACTTCACTGAGTTATGCAACATAAGACTTAACTTAGATTTTCTCTACCAGCAATGTAGCCCATACTGCAAAGGGGTTTCTGCCATGTTTATGCTTCACAGAATCGGGGGAGTAGTTTCAAATCAACGGGATACTAAGGCAAATATATAAGCCAACAAACTCTCTTTTATTAGATTAAGGGAAGATACAAAACTCGTCCAACCAATGGACTTACAAGCTTATATTCTATAAGCCTAACACAGAATTACTCTCTACTGCAGTGTGGTTCCTCAACACTTGAAGACTTGCATTTGCAAAGGTTCTCTGGCTATTTATAATTCAAAGAACCAGGCCAATCCGTATGCAACTCTGTTGCACGCCATATAGACAACCATCTGTCTATAGGCAGTTCCCTAACCGCCACAGTTCCTTTGTAACTGCCAACTTTGGTGCTGGCTTGCAGAATGGCGTGGCGCCACACTTGTCCCGAAAGATTAGGCTATTGAAAACTCTGTTATAAAGCCACTTTATAACCGTCTCTAACTTGCTCTTTTACTTTGGCATGCGCGTGATGCACACACACACCCGTAATGACAACTTGAACTCAAATCCGACAATCATTGTGCTGCACTGAGCTTTGGCCCATGCCAATGTTCGACAATGATTTTGCTTTACTCATTCTTGGCCTACGTCAAGTGTCCGGCAATGGTTGCGCTTCGTTCAACTTGCACTTCTGCCAAGTATTCGACAATGGTTGCGCTTCTTTCATCCCGATCATGCACTTAACTTATTTGGATGACAACACCCGAATATCATGCCAATTGAGGCTCAACTTGCTTAGTTCAACTTCATACTTCATATACATCACTTGCATCCTTTTTGGCGAGCAATAATCACCAGTGGCGCATTTGGCAACGCCACTGTTGCATATGCATTGTCCAAGCCTTGGCCAATGCTTGGAACGATGCCAAAGTCATTCCAGACTTACATTTCATCATTTATTCCTTTCTTGAACTGGACTAACTCTGAATAAGGATATGCAACACTATCACATAGTATTGCATGTACTAAGTAGCCTTTCTTGTCTCAGCCACGTAACATCATCGGACTGTGCAGCTCCATCTACCAGGCTATCACCTCAGTGTTGCGCAGTGATTGTGCGCCACTGTGAGGCATGTCATATGAGTCACACACGAACAATAGAACATTTCGATAACGGGGAACGAATCCTCTCGTGCCAGTACATTGCTTGACAAAATTTGGCTCCATTTTCCATAAAAACATGAACATGACTCGACGCGTAAAAATATGGGACAGAATATCTCACCTGCCAAATGTAACCTCTCCACCAAATCCGGTTTCGTACTTACGTTAATACTCGTTTTGGTGGGATTTAATTCTGGGAAAACCTAAAATGAATTCCGCTGAATGGATCTGACTCATGTATGGCCCGGGTTCATTTAATCACCGTACCATTTTACCACTGAAGCGTAAAACAGATTCTGACTCCTCCAATCCCGACTCATTATAAAAACCAAATATACTCAAAAGGGATTCCAGATCTCATTGTTTTCTATCATCTTCCCCACTCTCTCTCTAAAAAATTTTCCGAGAGAAAGAAACTGCACCATGGCGGCTACTTCAATATCAAGTCTATTATCAACACCAAATCTAAAGAAAAACCCATCACTCTCATGGAAGGTGTCTACCCCATCAGCTTTTACATCTTTTCTTCCACAACAAAGAACAAGAAAGTTAGAAAAAATGTTTGTTGTAATGGCTATGGATGCAAAACCAACAGTTCTTGTTGCAGAAAAGTTGGGTGCAGCAGGGCTTGAACTATTGAAAGATTTTGCTAATGTTGATTGTTCATATAACCTGACTCAAGAAGAACTTTGTACTAAGATATCTCTTTGTGATGCCCTAATTGTTCGTAGTGGTACTAAAGTTAGTCGTGAAGTTTTTGAATCATCTGGTGGTAGATTAAAGGTTGTTGGAAGAGCCGGTGTAGGTATTGATAATGTTGATTTATCTGCTGCGACTGAACATGGTTGTTTAGTTGTTAACGCACCTACTGCTAATACTGTTGCGGCTGCTGAACATGGGATTGCTCTTCTTACATCCATGGCTAGGAATGTTGCTCAAGCTGATGCTTCTGTCAAAGCAGGTATACTTTTGAAATTTTGTAGGCATTTTTTCAAACAGATTGTGTACCTACCTTTTATTCTACGAATCTTGTCTTTTAAAACCCTTCTTGTGTTTTCTGTAAAGTCTATTTGATTTGATCTTTCAAGAAAAAATGAATTAGTTATTAACGTGGAATTGAATTGTTAAAGACTGGATTCTAGAGCTGTCTGTGTTTGATTTCGTGGATTTAAAGTTTGCAAGAGGACTAATAAGTATTATGTACTGTCTTTATCTGAATTAAAAATGTGGGCTCGGATTATTTCTAGGGTGCTTGAAAACCCTAATTTCCCCTGTGGCTTAATCTCCTTAAGTGGTTGGAATGGAAATGAATGCGAACATCACGCTATCCATGTTGTTCTAGGGCATATTCCACTTTGCTTAGGCCCACCCAAGAGGTGCTCCAAAGCATTGATCTAGACCGGCTGCATTAATCATTTGACATGACTAATTTTTTCCAGACATGCATATCATCTACTCAGTTGGTGGTGCATTTGCTTAACCATTGATCTGATATGGTGTATAAATTTAACTTTTTAAAGTTTGTTGTATTTTGGAACACCATCAAAGCAGTTTGTATAATAACATTCATATGTGTACTTATTTCATGTGATTGTGGAAATCAGGGAAGTGGCTAAGGAACAAGTATGTTGGAGTGTCACTTGTTGGGAAAACACTTGCTGTGATGGGATTTGGGAAGGTTGGTTCAGAAGTTGCGCGTCGTGCCAAGGGTCTTGGTATGCATGTGATTGCTCACGATCCATATGCCCCTGCTGACCGTGCTCGTGCAGTAGGTGTAGACTTGGTTTCTTTTGATGAAGCCCTAGCAACTGCAGATTTCATCTCCCTGCACATGCCTCTTACCCCTGCTACATCTAAGGTCCTGAATGACGAAACTTTTGCAAAAATGAAGAAAGGAGTTCGAATCATAAATGTTGCCCGTGGTGGTGTTATTGATGAAGAAGCTCTTGTCAGGGCACTCAATGCTGGAATTGTTGCACAGGTTATTCTCAACCATTCTCCTGGCCCGTAATTCCCAAATTACATAACTGTAAAGGAACAGTAACTAATATCTTTACTTATTTTTGCTGAGTCAGGCAGCACTTGATGTCTTCACCGTCGAGCCACCTTCAAAAGACAGCCCACTGATACAACATGAAAATGTAACCGCAACTCCACATCTTGGAGCCAGTACCATGGAAGCCCAAGTATGTATACAACAACAAGTGACATTGTCAATGCTCATTTTTACACTCATCTATTTTCTAGTGCATTTTTTAAACTGCTTACACCTATTCTGCAGGAAGGTGTGGCCATTGAAATTGCTGAAGCTGTAGTTGGAGCTTTGAAAGGAGAACTTGCCGCCACTGCAGTCAATGCTCCCATGGTTCCCGCTGAGGTAGGTTACACTTTGCTTACTACTGATGGTGTCTTTCCTGGACCCTTGATTTTAATTGCAGTTATTCACTTGAAGCGCATATTGACCTTGATAAAATCGACAGCAGTAACTTTCCTGTAGTTTCAATTCTGCTTTCCCTCCTGGTATAGTTAATTTCCTCTTTGTACCTAATATCCTAGTCAAGGAGACATGCCAAGTTGTTGAACAACCTTTTCGGGTACCATTCCTTGTAATCTTGAAACATAATCATTGGTTAGTTGAACTCATTTTATGAAGAATTATGACTGAGTGTGACAGAACACCACTTTGGATCACTTGATACGATATTCATTTTCTACGCTTAGGTCTTCAACTTGAATCCAGTTCTGTTATCATATTTATGTATATTTACCATTATTTTCAGAAGAAAACTGTTTGTCTCACAATTGTGCCATGAATAACAGGTTCTTTCAGAGCTTGCACCATATGTTGTGCTGGCAGAGAAGCTTGGCCGTCTCGCTGTGCAGTTGGTTGCAGGTGGAAGTGGTGTTAAATCGGTGAAGGTGACTTACGCCTCCGCCAGAGCTCCTGATGATCTAGACACTAGACTACTTCGTGCCATGATCATCAAGGGAGTGATTGAGCCTATCTCGAGTGTGTTTGTGAATTTAGTGAATGCTGATTTCACCGCCAAACAGAGAGGCTTGAGAATCACAGAAGAGCGAATCCTTCTTGATGGTTCACCTGAAAATCCACTCGAATACATCCAGGTTCAGATTGCCAACGTGGAGTCGAAATTTGCGAGTGCCATGTCAGATAGTGGAGAAATTAAAGTTGAAGGAATGGTGAAAGATGGGATACCACATTTCACCAAGGTGGGATCATTCGAAGTCGATGTGAGTATGGAAGGAAGTCTTATACTTTGCAGGCAAGTTGATCAACCAGGTATGATCGGAACTGTTGGGAGCATCCTTGGGGATTCAAACGTCAACGTCAGTTTCATGAGTGTTGGTAGGGTTGCACCCCGAAAACATGCCGTAATGGCTATTGGTGTTGATGATCAACCTAGCAAGGAAACCCTAAAGAAAATCGGCGACATCCCAGCTATTGAAGAATTTGTTTACCTCAAGTTATAGATGGTTTAAATTTTTGCAGTGTTGTCATTTGGTTCTTGATTAATTGCTCAATTTTGGAGTTGTTTCAAAAACGTTCAAGATAAAGTAGTGTTGTGGAGTAGTAGTAGTAGTGTTTTGAAGTAGATAAAAGTACTAGCTATCAAGTAAAGAGATTTGGGGTCAAGTTTTTATAGCACTGCCATCAACTAAAGATTAATATGACCCCTGCAATTATGTTTTAGCACTTGTGAACCTTTTCTTTTTTTTTTTCTTTTTTTTTTTTGAGCAAAGAAGGGGATTTTATTGAAAGAGAAACAGGTACAAACAGACCAGCAGGACTAATAACCAAACCAAGAACAACTGACTGAAACACAACAAAGAAAAAAAACTAGAGCTAACACGAAATCCTGCCTTCATCTGCTAATATACTAGCAATTACATTTGGAGGCTCTTCTAGCCAAATTTGAGATTTGATACTAGTTCTAGCATGTTTTGCTAGTTTATCTGCTGCATTGTTGCAAGATCTTTTCTTGAAAGTAACTTTACATGACTCTAGCTTGTGCAGGATCTCTTGGCAATCTCAGATAATATTTTGATCCTCCCACATAAAGCTTTCAACACTACCATTACAGCTATTAATAACTGACCTATTATCCCCTTCAATGATTACATTTTGGAACTGCATTTCTTTGATCCAAAGAAGAGCTCTGAGCAGCACCAAGGTTTCAGCTTGATTCACATCTCTGACTCTTGATGAGTAGCCCATTGCTGCCAAGAACTTTTCTGTGGAATCACGAGCAATTAAAGCAAACCCTGCATTAGTATTATGAGATATAAAAGAAGCATCAATGTCGATTTTTATCCAGTTTTCAGGAGGTTTCCTCCATGTCTCTTGATGACTGATGCAAGTTCTATCAATGTTATTATGCTGATTTTCAGAGAAGTGCATGTTTATGCTATTGATATAAGTTATTATTTTATGCACTATATTCCTAGGGTGATAGGACTTGTTTTCATGCACTTTTCACATCTGACCTTCCATAGATGCCATAAAGTGCAAGCAGCTAAGCACGCAAGATATCTGTGGTTAGCTTCTAGAGATTGATTATCAGCAAACCAAGAAATAACCCAATCCTTGGTTGAGGCATGCAAATTTTTAGAATGATGAAGAGCTTCCGAAATGCCAAACCAGACTGCATCTGAAAATCTGCAACTGCAAAGAAGGTGTGTGCTAGTTTCTTCATCCTCATTACAGAAACTACATAGACTGCTGACACCCTTCTTGTATTTGCTGACTTTTATGTTCACTGGAAGTATGTCATAACAACATTTCCATTAGAACTGTTGTAATTTGTATGAGACCTCCAAGTGCCATAACTTTAACCACTGAGATTCTTGCATTGGGTTTATTTGTTGATGTTGGTTTTGATTTTCAGTTTTCATAATTTCTCTGTAGATAGAATTTGAAGTAAATCTGCCACACTTGTTCAGAGGCCACCTCAACTTATCTTTGCCATCACTGGGAATTCTGATGAGAAGTATTTCTTGAATCTGCTCATGTGAGAATTGATCTTGTAACTTGTTTATATTCCAACTCTTTGTATCTTTGTCAATGAGATTTGACACTAAGATGTTTTCCCTGTGCTGATAGTTGTGAGTTGAATGTGGATCTTCTCTTGTGTTAAACCATATGTGATTGTAAGCACTAACTGAATTACCATCACCTATTTCCCATCTGTAATGAGCCTTTATAATTTTGAGACCTTGTTGAATACTCTGCCAAATCCAGGAGCTTCTCTTTTTTGAAGTATCATCTGATAATAAGTCCTTTCCTTTGAAGTATCTTGCTTCCAAAATCTTGTACCACATAACATCTTTTTCATGAAGTAATCTCCATGCTAAAATTTAGCTATAAGAGATAAATTCACAGCTCTCAGGTTTTTAATACCCAATCCTCCATATCTTTTTGGTCTGTTTATTTTTTTCCAAGAGATGCTATTTCCACCTTTATTATTATTCTTACTCCAGAAATAATTTCTTTGAATTCTTTCCATTCTTGTGATTGTTTTGTTTGGTACCTCAAAAAGATCCATTTGATAATTAGCTGTAGAACTAAGAGAGGCTTGAATTTGTGTAGTTCTGCCAGCTTGAGAAGTTAACTTTCCTTGCCATGTATGTAATCTACTTCCCATTTTATCCACAGCTGGATCAAAGAATTTGTCTTTGCTTCTTGGAGTTTGCAGAGTAGTTCCCAAATACTTTTCTTTGTCTTCCATTGCTTCATCTGCAGCATTTCTATGAAGTCAGAACATTCCTCTTTGCTCATGTTTTTGCTGAAAAATACACTAGACTTATCTAAGTTGACCATCTGACCTGAAGAAGAAGTAAATTTCTGAATTAAAATCTTCAAGTTGTTGATAGATCTTTTTGTGGCTTTAGTGAACAGAATGCAGTCATCTGCAAACAATAAGTGGGAGATAGCTGGTCCTGTTTTTGCTGGGATGACTGGTTCAATGATATTCTATGTTGAGAAGCCTGTTAAATCCTTCCATACAAAGAATGAAAAGATATGGAGATATTGCATTACATTGTCTGATCCCTCTTGAAGGAGAGAAGAAATCCATAGGAGTTCCATTAACCAAATTGAGATTTTTGTTGTGCCGATGCAGTGATGAATCAGTTGACACCATTTCTGAGAAAAACCCAAATGACTCATGATTGCTTGCAAGAAGTCCCATTCAATTCTGTCAAATGCTTTGGCCATATCCAACTTAATTCCTACCACTCCCAAGTTAGCTTTAGTAGTCTTCATATATTGCATCATCTCATGTGCAATGATCACATTATCATGGATATTCCTTCCTGGTACATAAGTTGTCTGCCATGGTGAGATGATTTTGTGAAGAATTGGTTTTAATCTGACTGCTAGGATTTTTGTGATGGTTTTATAAGTAATGTTAAACAGGTTTATGGGTCTTAGCTCATTTGGCTTTATGACTATTTCTTTTTTTTTGGATAAGGACTTGAAATGTTTCATCTATTGTGCTGGGAAAGAAACCATGTCTGAAATTTTTTTGAATCATTTATGTTACCTCCTTTCCTACTATGCTCCAAGTGTGTTGATAAAAACCTGCCTGGTATCCATCTGGTCCTGGTGCAGCCCAAGCATTGATGCCAAACATTGCTTTCTTTACCTCATCTTCAATTGGAACTTGAGTTAGCTTGCTGTTTTCTTCTTCTGTAACACAATGATTTATGAGCTGAAGAATTTCTGAATCTATACTGTGACTTGTGGAGCAATATATGCTATTGAAGTGATGAGTGAGTAAGGACTCAATTTCTTCTTTGTTAGAAACCCATTAACCATCTTCATTTAATAAAGTATCAATGTGATTCCTTTTCCTTCTGAAGTTAGCCTTAGAATGGAAGATCTTGTTGTTTCTATCTTCTTTCTTTATGAGATTCTCTCTAGACTGTTGATACTGAATAGCTGCTCTTTTGTCATACCAAGAATTTAAAGCAGTTTCAAGTGCCTTAATTTTGCATTTATCTGGAGAGCTTTTACTGTTTTCTTCTTGGATTTTCTTCTGAGCTTTCTTAATTTCTGTGTTGACATGCCCAAAAACATTGTGGTTCCGTTTTCCCAGAGCTTTTGTAGTAGCTTGAAGTTTTCCTGTGATATTCATGTCCTTGTTTTCTTCTGCATTCCAGCTTTCTTCAATTACTTCTTTACAGTTGGGATGAGATAACCAAACTTGATAGAATCTGTGAACTTTTGGATTTGTTTTGACTATTGTTTGGGTGTGAAGAAGGATAGGAGCATGATCAGATCCATGTGGTACCAGGTTGTTTATGACTGAGTTGGGATAAGAGAGAAACCAGTTGTTGTTGGCTAGGGCTCTGTCAATTCTGGTTTTAACATTTTTTTCTAGGTTTCTCTGATTTGTCCATGTAAAGGGTGAACCTGTGAAAGGAATGTCTCTAAGCCCATGTTTATCTATTGTGTCATGAACAACTTTATAAGAAGGAGATGGGTTTGTGCTGAAGCTCTGCTTTTCTGAAGAATGTAATGTGATGTTAAGGTCTCCCAATATAAACCATGGTATTGAGAGATTTTCTCCCAAATCTTGAATGAAATGCCATTGTTCTTCTCTTTCTCTATTGTGATGGGAACCATATTTGCAAGATAGCATCAATTTCTTGTCTTGAATTTGAGAACATACAGTTAGATGCATCATGTTTTTGGAAGTATGTAAAATATTTACACCTAATCCATCTTTCCACAAAAGTGCAAGACCTCCAGATTTTCCTATGTTCTCCTGACATTTTATGTTTGGATAACCTAAATGAGCTAGAAATTTTATAACTTTTTCTGGCTTATTTTTGGTTTCAGATAAAAAGACAATGTCAGGGTTATAATTAAAGATGCAATCATTTAAATGATGTCTGGTTATTTTATTTCCAATATCCTGGACATTCCAGGCTAGCACTTTCATTTTTTTGTGTCTTGAGAAGTGTCTAATAATGCACAAGTCTAATTGGCAAAACAAGAAATTCCGAGCAGAGAAATTAAAGGAAATTTGTTTGACTATTTTATAGAATTTTTTTTTTTTATTTTGAGTTAAAAGAGATTTTTTGAAAGTGATGTATACCTGATCATTCTGCCATCCATGATTTTCCTGATTTTGAGCAATGTGGATGTCCCAATCTCCTTGCTCATTGTTGTACATTTGCTTGTAGTATGCTTCATTATCTTCTACGGTGTTGCTGGCTTCTTGATCTTCATTCTGATCTACATAGCTGGCTTGAGATGTGCTGCCATACTCTCTAGTTCTTTTCCTCTTTCTTGCATTTGTGCACTCGTTCTTCGTTATTCATTAATCATTGGAAAACCTTGCTTGCCACCTAAATTGCGCCACATTACATTTGCATAATCTCCTTATCATTTTTTTTTTGTTTTGAAAAAGATAATCTCCTTACCATGTGTAATTAAGATTATGGCGATCTCCATACCTGGTACATTACCTTGATGTATCCCAGGTAAACTCCAGCTGTTTCCCAGGTACCTATGAGATCGCTTCATAGATGTATCGGTATCTGGTGTCAAGGGAGTGTAAGACTTGATGAAACAGGATGGTGCGAATGCTGTAACGCTTTTTCTGAGAAGGAGATAACGACACGTTTGCATTACAATTAGTCGTTTGGTATTAGATAGGAATTCAGAGGTGTGTTCGCATTTGCTGAATTCTCTTTCTGCACCAACAATGGCACAAGCTCAGGTCGTCTCACCCTCTCTCTACTGTAATTCTCTATCCCTCCCTCGCTCTCTCCAGTTTTGTAATTTGAGAATACCCTGTCCTTAATTTCTTCTTTTGCAGATGTTAATGCTCTGAAATCGACAACCCAAACACGAGCTGCTGTAACACGAATTCCATTATCCAGTTTAGCAAGCGGTGCGGGTTCTTTCACCCAAGGATGCTCTCCTCTTTGTAAGTATTGTTGGTAACTTTCTTCTAATTTCTCCATTTTTCTGCTCCCACCATTACAGTGTTTTTTCAAGCTCACTCAGCCTTTTCCCAATGTATTTTTTCCTACCACCGAAGTTGTCAATCTGGTAGAATGGATTTTTACTTATTAAATTGTTTGTAAGCTGATAAATAATGAAGTTATGTAGTTAAGAGCAGGTGTAATGGATATAATTTTCCCCTTTTTATGTCAATTTGCTTGCTTAGGTCAGTGGATTCAGTTTAGACTGAAATTTTAATTATTAAACTTCATTCGTGCTTGATTCTCGAAAATTTGAGCGATGTAATCACATAAATGACAATGGCTTAGTTTGTTAAGACCATTGTGAATGTTATACTTAATTGCATTACAATTAGTCGTGTTTCTAGCTGGGCATGATAAGAGTTTGACGTGTTTCTAGCTATATGTGAATAAGAAGATTCCACCCAGGGACTATGAACATAGGAATGTAATGGGTGTGTTTGGAGACAATTAATAAATTTGTTGTTCCATAAATAGATTCACTGTTTCTGTTTGCTAACTGTTCTTGCTCAAATTCACGTTTTGGATACTAGTTTGACTCGTTGATTAACAGGCGAATTGTATAATTTTTTTTTATTCCAGTGGTATGGAAGGTTTCATGTCAAAGGAAGCCTGAATTAAGATCAAAATCAGTTTCTATTAGAAGTGAACAAAGTGCAAAAGATGACAATGGTTTGGCTGTATGGCTTGGACGGTTTGCAATGATTGGGTTTGCAGTTGCTCTCACAGTCGAAATATCAACAGGCAAAGGACTTTTAGAGGTATTAAGGAGCTTCGTAAGTTGTTCTTTTTTAAGTTATTAATTTGCAAAGTTTGGTACTCTTTTATATCTGTTGTATGATATTCAAGTCCTTGATTTTTATTCGTAAGAGTGGATAAATTTTGGTGATTGGATTTCTGTTTACAAGAGTGTTTTCGTTTTGGAGGAATACTGTTTGAACATAAGAAACCATTTAAACTGATTGTGCAGAATTTTGGACTTCTGACACCATTACCGACAGTAGCATTGGGGGTTACAGCTTTGGTGGGAGTTCTAACAGCAATATTTATTTTCCAATCTGCCTCTAGCGATTGATTAATGGTGAGGTTCTTATGTATGATACCGAGACTACTTGTTAAGAGTAAATACATGTAAGTTATTTCCGTGCATTCTTATTCATGTACTGATTTTGGGTGTGAAAAAAGAACCTACGCTACCTAAGAACTTATCGCAGGAAAAGGTGCATTTGTCTCTCATTCCGTGGTGTAGTGTCTTCATATTGCAGTGTTATGTTGCCCATGAAGTATGGATGTAACTTTTTGTCAGAATTCCTCAATTTTAGGTGTGATATTTCTAACCAAATGAAACTCATATAACCACTCTTCCATAGCAATTGACACAGCATGCATGAGTATGATATGTATTTGCAGTGTATGTTAAAGCAAACACTAGAATGATGAAACTCTATCTCAACCAGGAAAACCAGTGTATCGTGCGTGAGCCAGATAATACAACAGTTCATTCATATAAACACCAGTATGGTAAAGTGATTTACTTTAATCTTAAGGAATATCAACATCTCTCAACTGATAATCGTATAAGTAAAAGTACAAACAATAAGACCTCCTGGAATACAAGGAAAAGGAGGAAAATATTGTAATCTCCCATAAAAAGAAGTAACGAGTACAAAACATGCAGTCATAATATGAAATGATCTTGCATGATACTGTATTCTTTAGATCCGTGTCACTCCAGAAAGCAATGCAATCCCCAATCGCTCATCATATCTTAGTTCTCTACAGATGTCTGCTTTTGTTAACTTTCCCCGTGGAACTATACTTTCAAACTGTTCGACCGTGCAGTTGATATCTACAGAACATCCTTTTGATATGCTTGTCAAGTCTTTCCCATATGTTTCTAGTAGTTTCCGAACCAATGGAAAAGAAAGATAAAACAATGGGAGCTCATATATGTTTTTTTCTACGTACACAAGAAACGAACCGTTCATGATATTATTCGTACCTAATTGCGGCAATGTTGATGATGATGTGATTAAAACCGAGTACTATCACGGCCAGCCGAAACGATTGTATGCAGTAAACAAGACAATGAACCAAATAAGTATAACTGTAATTTCTATATCTCAAATAAGACCTGACAACATCTTTTAAATAGGCAAAGATCATAAAGAATCCTATTAGAACTCTTAAAACCTATTCCTTTTGTAATTAGACTTTTGAGTAGGAAAAACCCTTACTAAAAAGAGTGAAAAACCTCTCAAGAATCCTAGATAACCAAAATACTGAAAGTAAAGCTACTATATTTCTGATTCCCTGCTGTAACAGGTATTCCTATTCCTACCAAGAAGGGCCTACGCAGCAGTGTTGCAACCTTTAGATTCTACCATGAGTTTTGTTTTCTCCAGTTGATGTTTATGATGACTTTACCTATTCATCTTTTCGTCCTTTGAATTTGTCAAGCACGTCGCACCACCTAGAAATTCCCTACACATTCTGGTAATGCTAACGAGAATATATACTATGGGAAATTTGAAGGTATGGATAAATAAATAAATAAAAAGTAATTGAGGGAGAGGTTTTTGTAGTTGGGGTGTATATGCAGTTTGATTTGGTTCATTCAGAGATTTAACAATGGCCATAATGGCTGCATGCGACGTGCACTCTACTGGGGTAAATGCCGTTATCAAAGATTGATAGGCCACCAGCCCACCACGATGACTTCCAGTTCTAGAGTGCCAAGAGCCTTTTTTTTCCCAATTTTTCCCTCACTAATTTTAAGGCCGTGAGGAACTCTGCTTCGAAATTTACCGCTAGTGCTGCTGCTACATTTGAGCTTCTGAATTTGTTGAAATGTACATGTATGGAGGCTAATGAGCGCCTGCGTTTGTTAAAATGGAACATGTATGGAGACTAATGATGTAGCATTACACGGTTATTATTACAAGATATCAAAAGCCTTCTCAATTGCTTTGATGACAAGATCAGCTACATCCTGACCAAACAATCTTGGTAAACTAGAAGCAAGATCCATCTCAACTGTCTTTTTCTTAACCAAAACATCTCTTTTCTTCAATTCAACCTTCTCCGATTCATCTACTCCTCTTTCTATACGAACACACTGATTTAACCAAACCTCCAACATATCCTTAGCAATTGGTCCAACATGATCCTGAATAATCTCTTGCAGACGTGCAGCTCCACCTGATTCACAGTCAATAGTAACGGATATAGCTGTAGGAGATGAGAGAGCTCGAATGTATAATGAAGAAGAAATGTAAGGTCGGATTTCTGATATTTCCAGCAGTTTCTTCCTAAGTTCATCCAAATGGGTTTCTTCGTAAAATGTTTTTAGGTACTCAGCACTGATCACTAGATCCTTCCGAGGTGGTAAATCGAGAATCAAAATGAGTGATTTCGGAGAGTTTTGAAGGAATTCGATGAGAAAACGTGGTGCATCTGTTTTGCTGTTGAGATAAGCAGTGAGTGTTGAAATATCCAATGCTCCTCCATTTGGAAGTCCACAATGAATCCAACTTCCAAGTATACAATCCACCTGCAATTATTTATAAAAATAAAAATGAAAATCTAATCGAAGGGTTGTAATTACTGGTTTAATGTAAGAAAAGATGGTGGAATTTGTGAACATACCAGTGAATTGTTAGTGCCGGACCTGATAAGAAGAGTACCTTGAGAAGTAGCTGAGCTGTTCTGGAAGTATTGAACTTCAGGGGGGAGAGAAGAAGGGAGAAGATCAGGTGAAAGGGTATTCTCCATTTTTGAAACTAAGTCTACCATGAGATTTTTGTTTGAGATTGAAAGATGAGGAAAATCCATGAATTTTGGATGGTTGGTTTGTGGTGTGTCCATGGGTGAGGCTGAGGAAGTGATGATAATGGAGTTATGTTTAGTTTTTGAGATTCTTGATAATGGTGGTGGAGAAAGAGGAAGACGGAAAGGGTGTATAAATTGGTGGGTGAGAACAACCATTTGATCTTCTTTTTAGCTTTTCTGTTTTGCAATAAGAACTCAGTTCTCAGTTATTGCAGCCAGAAAGGGAAGATATTTATGTGGACACTAATTTTTTCTAGCAATAGCTAACACAGTAATGGTGCGGTCAATACCCCCAAGAGAATGAATCATGATTTTGGGCATACATAAATCTTATTAGGCATTTTAATAAAGACAAAAAAGATGTGAAATAAAAAAATCAGAAACTCCCTTAACCAATTTTTTTTAATGACAAATCTGCCCTTTTAGGATTAGTGTTAATACTAATGATTAGTTAAAATAATTCTAATTAGTGATTAGTGATTAGTTTTAAGATTATTTAGTTATAAATTTGTGTAGATGAAAATTTTTGAGTAAGAAAAAAAAGTTAGTTTTTTTTTTGAGAAGGAGAAGGGAAAAATGAGAAAAAAGCTTGTATTTGATTCAATGGATGAGGAGGGTACACTTCTATCTTATGTTTAATCTCACTTTTGTAGCTTAAAATCATAAAAAGTTTGTGTTTTTCACTAAGGTTCGGCGAGTCTGGAATATGTTCGGCTTAATATATCAGCCGAACCCACCTGGATATTGACAACTAATGAACAGTTCGGCAAGCTGAAAGTGTTATTATTATGAGCCGAACCAACTAGTTCGGCTTGTTTAAAAATGTCACAATGAGCCGAACCTAATCCTGTGTGATCTGGAAGAAAAATTACGTGAGGTTCGGCTTATATTGAGAAAATCGTAAGCGCTGAACCTTTTGGTAGTACATGATTCGGCTATTTACATAAGCCGAACCTCGTAAATGTGATAATTGTTGGGGTAAGAATTTTGTATTGGTTCGGCACATAATGTGAATATCGTAATAGCCGAACCTCGTAAATGTGCTAGGTTCGGCACATATTATGATTTTCGAATACGCCGAACCCCTATGCATCTCTATCTGTGACTAGGTTCGGCTTGAAATTTCATGAAATTTCATGCCGAACTGTTCATATACACTTACAGGAAGCTTCTGTGAAGAACAGTTCGGCTAAAAACGCAGCTCAATTTTGAGCCGAACCGAACACCGTAACCGTCATTTAATCGATGAAAAACAACAAATAGGAGATTGGGTTTGTAAAACTTACTTTTTTATCCTCATTTCCGGAGTTGGAGATGCAGTTGGTTCAATTTCTGGTTCAATTGGTGGTTGATTTTCAGTTTCTACACCTTCATCTTCAATTGGTTCTTATTCTTCAATTAATGGATTAGAAGACGATTTGGTTTGCCTAGTCCCTGTTTTTCTTTGTACGAGTCATTATGTAGTTGAGTTTAATCGACGATCAAATTTTTACGAATCGACAATTAATCACGGTGATGAATTTTCTTTTTCGCGGGAGGGGAAGAGTTCGGCTAGAGGAGGAAGAAGAAGAGATGTTAAGGGAAACTGATTTTGATATTTTAGAAAACTGATTTTTGATTTTTGTATTAAGGGTATAAAGGTAATTGAACTACCCATAGGGTACCCCTTATAAGGTCATCCAAGTTAGGATTATTGTTTTGTATGCCTAATAAGATTTCAGCATGCCCAAAATCATGATCCAAGAGAATCTTTTTCAATCACAAGGGTTGTTCAAAATGCAACATGCAATTATGAAAGAATCCTCTTATTGGGCTGCACCCATTTGGGTTTTAGGGGCTTTATAGGATTCTAGTATCCTAAAATTTGTTAGGGGGAGACCTAATTCGTGTTAAAAGTCAGATTTACCATTTAATTATTCTTATTACCTGAAATCAAAATTATTTTAAAGCTGAAAAACCAAAATTAATCACTAACCTCTTTATCTCTTCTTCTTCTCAAAAACAAACAACAAAACAAAACCTATGATCAAATTTTTGATTTTTTTTTGTTCAAATATTCATCGATTTCTGATTTTTTTTATGAAGGTTGATTCTGAAGATGACAAGATCAGGATGATTTCAATTGAATCCACCATCAATTGGTTATGATTCTAATGTTTATGAAGGTGTTGAACCACAAATTATGTCCAAACACCAGTAAATCCTCCAGAATGTTAAGAATCAAAAAACCCACAATTTATTTTACCTTTAGATTGGTTTAATAAGTAAGATTGATGAATTTAGGGTTTAGGAAATATGCTTCTGGGTTGATTACTGCTAGGAGTTCTTGTCGACCTAGCCGTGAAAGGTTAGTTACGATTGGGACTCTAAGAACTCCCAGCTGTGAGGTGTTGGGACTTTCCTACCCGTTAGTTGTTCTGTATTTGTAGAAAACTGAAAATTTTCCTTGTGCTCGGCTAGGAATTCCTCACCGTAACCGTAGTATCCCAGCCGTGACACTAGTTTCCAGGCCATATGAGCTTTTAGCGGTTAAATCTTGTAGTTTTTCTATCCGTGTACATTTTAGGCGCTTGGGTTTAAAAGCACCTTCCAACCGTTAATGTTATTCACAATCGGGTCTTTTATTGTTTCATAACTGTAAACATCTGAGTGAAAGTCAATTGTTTCTTTATTCTTATATAATTGTATCATTTTTAGGAACCGGGAAAAGTAAAAAGGCATATATACATACTTCATAACACTTCATTGAAACGAAAAGGCATACATTTTCATAGTATAAAAATTAGAGGATAGATCATTACATTGCAAACATGGGTTTTAATAATAGTGATCAAAATCAAGTACTTTCTTCTAAGACATGATAGCAACCATTAAGGTCAAACTTCTTACCATGGATATCCTCATAATCGGTTTCGGCCATCTCCAACTGGAAAACATATCAATTATAAGTTAGTATTCTCAAAAATAATTTTTGATGGACGAATTATTGATAAACTTACTCTTTGAGCATGTGGCATATTGAGATTTTTTTCCTTTCAGATTTTCATTTCCTCTTTGAAAGCTTCTGATTGTGGAAAGAGCTTCTCGAATATTTTCTTAACGAGTCTCAACGATCTTCCACTATGATTTCCGTCTAACGCCACAAAAACAATGCACACACGGTTTCAAAAAGAATCGGAAGATTCATATGGGTAAATTTTTACATCTTAGTAATGCTTCGCTACCGTCAGCCACGCTCTAACGATTGCAACATCCTCCTCGGTAGTGTAGCGAGTAACCATGTTTCTTCTTTTTTGTTAGAGAAAATTATAGGGAAAAGAAGAAATTTGAGAGTTTTTGCACAATTTCTTTGTTGGAGAAGGGTCATTTTATAGCAAACAATGACCCAACAGCTAGGTTTAACAAAAAAACTAGCCGTTCCTCGAAAAACTCAATGAATCCAAGGTCTACGGCCATGATACATAGAAAGACTAGGCCATAAAAGCTCAATCAACTGGTTTTTAACTTTTACCAAGCCGTAAGTATGAACTTTACAAGTCAATTCATATGCAATCCCAGATTTACGGACATGATACATAGAAGAAAACGAGTTGTATAAGCATTTACAGATAAGTTTTAACCTTACCAAGCCGTAAATATGAATTTTCCCAGTCATTTTATACACGTCCCAACCGTAAATGCTTATACGGCCTGGTCTCTTCTATAAATCCTGGACGTAAATCTGGGATTATATTAAGTTATTGCATTGAATTTTTCGAGAAACGGCAAAAAACTAGCCGTTGGGTCATTCTCTGCTATAAAATAACCCTTCTCCAACAAAGAAATTGAGCACAAACGCTCAAATTTCTTCAAACTCCCAAATTGTTGCAACAGAAAAGATGGAACGTGGTTACTTGATGGGTGTCGTAAGCTCAAAAAATTAATAATGTTATTTCCACACAATTAGCTGGTAATATAATGGAAGCAAGGATCGTTCCCACGAAGAGCAGGGAGTTTAGTTGTTAAAAATGTCACAAGTGGGGGTTTTTGTTTTAGATTCAAAAGCTAAATAAATAATAAAGCAATGAGAAGTAATTAAGATTGCAAGCAAAATGGAGTGAGATGATCGAGGAATCCTTCTTCGTAACTAAATATTCATCAAAGTAGTATATTCATCCATTCATCATTAATCATAAATTATTACTAACCGTAAGATAACATATACGCTTAGCTATCTCCAAAATCCCTTAAGCCACTAGACAACAGGTACGCTTAGTCGCCAGAGTCTATCTGTCTGAACCACCTTGAGGTACGCTTACAAGATGTAATTTAGACGAATGTTTTATGGTCTGTGAATTTAGGTTTAATCCTAGTAGTTAGACTCAGTACGCTCGGTCTACTTTCTAGTGTTGTGTTTACACGCGATTGCTTTACGGAATCCCTCCGCAAGGTCTCACGTTCTCTACTTGTGTAAGAAATTATTCAACAATTACGGATATCTTAACCTTTATTAGCATTAAATTGAGTTAACAAATATATTCAGTTGGCCACCTAAACAATCTATCAATCAATCATATTCATTTTTAATAATAAACACAAACAATAATCATATGAAGAAATCAGAACAAATTCATATACTAAATCAAATCATATATAGTACTTAGAATTCATCCTCAATCAAATAAGTAAATTAGCTAGACATAATGGAGTTTATAGAAAGCAAACTGTAGTTGTAGAAGAACTCTAGATACTGCTGCTTCTGTTGCAGGAGATCAGCCACTGTCGCCTTGTTGCAAGAAAACTTTAGCTACTACTGCCTCTGTTGCAGGAGATCAGCCACTATCTCCTTGTTGCTATAACCTTTCTGCTACTAGTGCATATGTGAAGTCTTTATGCTTCTGTTCTTCTCTGGAGAATTTTATCGAGCAGTTTGTGGGCGTGAAAGTGAGGGTGAGGAGATATCTTTTGGTTGCAATTTGGACCTCTATTTATAGCAATCGAACCCTGAAAATTCGAATCTGATAACCACACAACAATTCTAAACCGCCACGAACAATCAAACGCGCTTTAATCTTCACCATTCATCTTGAAATTCAACGGTAAAAGCATCACTCGGCGGCTGTTTTGCAGCTGCAGTATCAATCCAAAACCATTCTCTGACTGAATTGTCGCTCAAGTCTTGACTTCCAAAGATTATCCAACCTCCACAAACGCGTATCGATGATTCCTTGTTTATCTTGGACGCAGAAATATCCTACAGAGTCCACAATAATCACGGCAGCAGCATCAGTTCCATCCTGTATTCTTGGTCGAATATCTTGCTAACAACATATCAAACTCCTCAGGTTCGTGCTTATCTGTTCCTTGTCCAGCTCGAGGTCCAAATCTTCCAAGCTCGAGCAACCAATTCTTTCTGATCAACTTATCATGAACAACAACACCGATGTCCCGCTTCTTCATTTCTTTATTGCCAACGGCAGCAGCAAAACCTGAGTCATAACTGATTTGAATCCCAGCTCGAGTTCTGCTCCATCTTGACCTTATTTCATCGTTAATGGGAGCAGCATCGCCTTCTCATCACCATTATGATGATCACTTCCAATAAGTTATCATCTTATGCTCATCTCTTATCTGTCACACCAAAGCCCAAGCATCACTGCTTCTCTGTTTTTCAATCGCCGGTGATTCTCAAACTCTATCAACAACTTCTTCTTACCACTGCCAATGGCAACAACTACTCTTTCATCTCTTCACAGCACCATCAACTCATTCCCAGCAGCATCAGAATCATCACGAACAAAGGCCAGCACCGGCACAAGCCCCATCCTTTCTGTTTCATCTCAATCACCATGAGCTTCTACATCAAGACAGCGTTCTGTTTCGAGCTCAAGTGTCATGGTTGGCAGCAACAGCAACCTCAAGTTTATCATCACAGGCAACTCGAGAATCAGTCATCGACCCATCTCATCTAACAGCAACCCAATGATCTTCTCGAACTCCGAACCCATATCCTTTAGTCTCTGATCAACTCCATCGATCACCACTTCCCTGTTAATCTTCAGTACGACAACATGAGATTGGCCGGAAAACTCATCGTGTTCTGTTGAGGGAAAGAAGATGATGGTGGCATCCCTGAACTGAATGGCCTGGTGTCCTTAACACTATTTGAATTCTAACTTACCATCAGTAAATGACATGACTTCCTTTAGCAGTTCCTTTGAAACAGTCACCCCTTAACAGGATGACTGCCCCTTAACGTACAATGGGATGTTAATAGCACTGCCCTTTAAAATGACCATATTACCCTTATAATCTTCCGAGTTCTTGTTTTGTTCGTAACTTCTTCATACGAACTCAGAAAGACTTCGTTCTTTCGTCGTTGACTTCATCTTCCTGTCTTCTACAAAATGATGGCTAGAAATCCTCCATTTGAACGAGTTCCACTAGTCTTTGGCCCTTCTTCACTTGTAGCTAGCTTCTTTTATTGCACAATTAAGTGTCAATTCACTTCTTTCAGATGATTAACCTAATAAAACACAAATAAGAGAAAACAAGTGTAATGTACAATAATTTGCAAGAATACAAACAATTACTAGCATGGAATTAACACTAAATATATGTAAAATATGGACTTATCAAATTCCCCCACACTTGGCTTTTGCTAGTCCTCGAGCAAACTACCTAACTTAAAACAAAATACAACAACTCCATTTCGCCGAGGATACGGTTACACTTAGCATGTGAAACAAGCCTTTAAACCCCTAGGTGTCCATAGTGGACGAGTTATAGTCTTGTGAGGGCTTATGAGAGGTATACCCACAAAACCTACTCCAACTTCTAAGCGCTCCAGCGTCCCAAGCATCCAAAGAGCTATGAGGACATAAAGTTTCTGCATGCTAGTAATAAGAAGTTAGAAATACCAAAGGACATATTCATTCTTAAATCTTGAGTGATAAATAACCACACCATAATGAGAGAATGCGTGTTTGAGAGCGATCAATAAGCATTTCGCCTCGACTTCTGCCTCACTTAAAAGGATTTTATGATAATTGCACTCAATAAGATAGCTTTTTATGGGTCTCACATGTGTGCAGGTAGGAATGAAGAGAGAATCCTACACACGTTGAATAGTGGGAAGGAAACCTTCCGAATTATTTCTGGAGACCCCACAAGATCGAGGGAAATAAAAATATTTTCTGATGTTCTCTAAGAAAGGAAATCAACCACTATAGCAAGGATGGGAGTACTTACCACCTTCACATCCGATCGGCAGTGTCGAAAGCATCACTCTCACAGCATCCAATAGAAACGTAGTCTTCAGCTCGTCTTCTTCATCTTCTCGGTCTTCGTCTTCGGCTTCAACTGTTGCTGATAAACTCTTGAACTTCGCAGAACTTTGACAATTTGTAACTTTTTTCCTCAATTTCCTTGTTGTTTGAAACTTCTTTATATGTTTTTCTTCCACATGTCCTTATTGATGAAATAACAACCTAAATGCAAATCTCTTTGTATTATTATTATTTTTATTATTTTTATTTTATTTTATTTTTTTGAGAAGAGATTGCAACTAAAACAATAAATATGAAATACAATTAACATGGCCATGTGAGAAGTATGTTACCACTTTGATCTTCACAACTTGTAATGTCTTTGTATCATAAACTTCAATAATTCTCATCTTTTGATTTTCTTTGCTCTTGTAATAAGTCTTCAACATGTATATAAAAGTCCGCTCATTATATGTTGTTTTTACTTGGATATGAAATTTTTGCTCTTCCTTGAATTGTTGCTTGTAAACCTCAAACGTCTTCAACTTCCCTTGTAGATTCTGATGTCGCTCCACTTGTTGATGATGATGGTGTGTTTCTATGGAGCTGTCCTTGGCGAGAGAGAATGGTGCTAACTGCAAATCAAACTACAAGAAGGTGGTTTTCATCTATAGACGTCACCCTCATGATTGAAAAAATTAGCACTCAAGAGATCAAAAGTAGTGATTCTATTGGTGGGAGGTTGGGTATCTCACCATTCTACCCGGAATTAACGTGCGGTGACACACACTCAGAAGAAAGCTCTTTAGTCATTTATAAAAAAGAAATCTGGTCTGGTGCCTCGGTTGATATGAAAATGGGTAGTCTCCACTAATTATTGATCAGCAATTCTAATAATGCATTTCTCCCTACACCTCATTTGCATCACCGGCATGATTAAATCCATTATTTAACACTCCAATTCGTAAGAAATCCGAACGTAGTTCCCTAACACTTCCAAATTCAGTTATGTCGGTCAGAATTCTCTATGTAAACATACCTAGAAGTATGCTAGTGACTCTAAAATCTCTACAAGTTGAAAGTTTTATGCAAAAAAAAAAATGAAAAATCTATATGCAAAATACTCCCCCACACTTAAACTTCACACTGTCCTCAATGTGTAAAACCGAAAATTCTGCAGCAGATAAAACGAAAAAACTGTGCAAATTGATGAGGAATTTGGAAAAACTACGTTTCACAAAAGTTGTTCATATAAGTGTTTTCTACAAAGTGTCAAAAGGGCACAGTGTTTCGATAAACAGTCTGACAGTTATGGTCTCTGGACTGAACTACGCGCAGTCTGAATATTTCTGACGAAAAGGTATTCGTCATAATTCTCTTCTAAGATAGATTCCGGATTCAATGAAATTAAACATGGGGATGAAAATATGATATGAAAATAATAAAAACAAAGAATAAAAGGGTTTAAGATACAAAACCTATGGGTTGCCTCCCATTAGCGCTTAGTTTAAAGTCGTCAGCCCGACTGGGAAGTCTCCTTACTACTCCTCCAGAGGGAGTAAATCTTGAAGTCTAATTGCGTCCACCTTCTCAGTAGAGAAGTTTTCTTAATATGGCTTCAATCTATGGCCGTTGACCTTGGATGTTATCCCGGTTTTACTACTAGTAATCTCAACTGCACCATGAGGAAAAACATTACTAACAATAAAAGGTCCAATCCATGGGGACCTTAGCTTACCAGGAAATAAATGAAGACGAGAATTAAATAAAAGAACTTTTTGTCCCACAACAAAATTCTTTCGAGAAATCATCTTGACATGGAAAAGCTTAGTCTTTTCCTTGTATATACGAGCACTCTCGTAAGCATCGTTACGTATCTCCTCTAGATCATTGATTTGTAGTTGCCTTTGTTTCCCCGCTTTGTCATACTCCATGTGGCACATATTTAATGCCCATAAAGCCCTGTGCTCAAGTTCAACTGGGAGAGGGCACGCTTTTCCATAAACCAATCGATACGGAGACTGATTATTTATTTTCTGGGGTTGTAGTAATAGTGGTTATAAAATAGGGTTCTTTTCAGACTTGTGAAAGCAGATTTTTTTAGATTTAATAAAAATTATATACACAAAAATATTAACAATGGTGCAAGAGGTACTGGGGTTTAGGATTCCACCGAATTCATTTATTAAGGTTCAAATAATGATTCTTTTAACAATTATAGCTCAGTAAATATATAAAATATATTGACTCTTATTTTTGCCAAGATAAATTCTCCAAATATTAGTTGTAAATGTTAAGCATGAGGCATCAAATCATCTAAGCTAAGCATGCCGCATCAAATCAAATGACAACTAATTTTTTCAAATCATAATTTCAATTAAAATTAGTGCAAAAGTCATGAGAAGAATTAAATATAATTACCCAAGTGTGAAATAAGGCTTCCTCCAT
Source organism: Papaver somniferum (assembly GCF_003573695.1). Taxonomy (NCBI): domain Eukaryota; kingdom Viridiplantae; phylum Streptophyta; class Magnoliopsida; order Ranunculales; family Papaveraceae; genus Papaver; species Papaver somniferum. The sequence continues at coordinate 96,044,346 of NC_039360.1, forward strand.
CACCCCAGTGTTGGGGTTTAGCTCATCATGGTGAAAAACCTCTCAAAATATTTCATTGATGCTCAAAAGTGTTTTACAATGAAGAGAAGTACAAGAAATTGATGTAAAACAGAACTCTGCGACCCACAAGAGGCGTCCAAAATCAACGACAGAGCTGAGGTGCTGTTGTCGTTGAAGAACTACGACCCGCAAGGGACAGTCGATGTTTCTGTTGATAAACGACTGATGCTGTGAGTCCGTTCTTCGTGTTTTTCAGGCGTGTTAATGGCAGCAGCAGCAGCAGCAGGTAACTTCTCTGCAACTCCTCTTGCGCCTCTCTGCTCGCCTCCAAACCTCCCCAAACTCTCGACAGCCCCTTCTTCTCGACACTAGGGACCTATTTATACACAACGGTCACTCCAATCCTTGTAATAACTCCAAGAATATCCGGCCATAAAAGAATATTTTCCGATATTTTTTTTCTTTATTTCTCTGATTCGTTACGGATTGTTTCCTGGTTTATCTCTTTCACGCATCATCTCTGAGTTGTAGGAGAAGTTTCCAGCCAATAGAGTTAACCCATGCACGTCTCTTCCATCCAACAATTAATAGAATATCTTCCCTATTTGAGAATATCTTCCCTGTTTTGATTCCCACCGATTATCTAACCAAATTTGACCGAATCCAACACCCATACCAGCTATGTCTAGGACCTAGGAACAAACCCATTTAATTTGGGCCATTGAATCTCACTGGAACACCTTAGAATCATCAACCCTAGTCACGGCAGTTCAAGACAATTTTTTCCCGCCAATTTTGAGAATTTGAATTGTTGAAGAAGGTGCCCCTTATCCTGGACTGGGGTGCGAATAGCAGATGCCTTGGGGGTGACCTGGGGGTGCCCCTTAGTAATTAGGTTACCCCTTATCCAAACTTCGGAGTCCGAATAACACGTGTCCTCCGGGTGCCAAAATCAACTTTTCGAGCCGAATTTTCCAAAAATGTTTATTTCCTAAAAATACATAAAAACACAATATTAGTACAAAAATAGAGTTCCAACAATACTGACATTGAGGACAAATTAGACACAAAAATGTGTCTATCAGAGACATACCAATCGGTGTCTTGTATGTTGTTCTATACGCCCATAATGCATCGTTTAGTCTAAAACTCCAATCCTTTCGTGTGGTGTTAACGGTTTTCTCAAGGATGGACTTAATCTCACGATTTGAAATTTCAGCTTGCCCATTAGTTTGTGGGTGATACGGCGTACCAATCTTGTGTGTAATGTTGTACTTCTTGAGGAGAGCGTGAAAGGATTTCTTGAAGTGCGAGCCTCCATCACTGATAACCACTCTTGGTGTACCATGTATAGAGAAAATATATTCCTTCACAAACTCACATACAACTTGAGAATCATTAGTAGGGGTGGCTTTTGCTTCCACCCATTTAGAAACATAATCCACAGCAAGAAGTATATAAAATTTTCCATTCGAATTAACAAAAGGACCCATAAAATCAATGCCCCACACATCAAAAATCTCGATAGTGAGAATAGGATTGAGGGGCATTTGATTTCGAGCACCTAGATTGCATGTTCGTTGACATCTATCACAAGATTTGCAAAAAGCATATGCATCCTCAAATAGGGTAGGCCAATAAAAGCCACTCTCAAGGACTTTGAGAGCGGTACGTTTTGCACCAAAGTGACCACCACAAGCATAAGAATGACAAAAAGATAAAATAGATTGAAATTCAGAGTTAGGTACGCACCTGCGAATAATCTGATCAGCACCATATTTCCACAAGTAGGGCTCATCCCACACATACTGCTTGGCTATTTTCTTAAGCTTTAACTTTTGAAAGTTAGACATCGTACTAGGTACTTGCCTTGTAACCAAATAGTTTACTATATCAGCATACCAAGGTGTTGATTCTTCAATTGAGAAAAGTTGTTCGTCTGGAAAACGATCTTGTAAAGGAAGTGCTTCTTCGGAAACAACAAGTCTACTAAGATGATCGGCAACTGTATTCTCAACACCTTTCTTATCTCTGATTTCCATATTGAATTCTTGCAGCAAAAGAATCCAACGTATGAGTCTTGGCTTGGCCTCCTTCTTTTTTAATAGGTACCGTAGTGCTGCATGATCAGAATATACAATCACATTGGTACCCACCAAATAAGCTCTAAATTTTTCTAATGCAAATACTATAGCCAACAACTCCTTCTCAGTAGTAGAATAGTTGATTTGAGCATCGTTTAGGGTCCTTGATGCATAATAAATCACATGTGACCTCTTGTCTACTTTCTGACCCAAAACAGCTCCGACTGCATAATCACTTGCATCACACATTAACTCGAACGGCAAACTCCAGTCAGGTGACTTAATAATTGGTGCAGTAGTCAACAATTCCTTCAATTTATTAAAGGAATCCTTGCACTCCTGGTTGAAGTTAAAGGCAACCTCCTTTTGCAACAATTTGCACATCGGCATTGAGATTTTGGAGAAATCTTTGATAAACCTCCTATAAAAACCTGCATGACCAAGAAACGAGCGAATTTCCCTCACCGAAGTGGGGTATTGTAAGTTCCTAATCAAGTCTATCTTTGCCTTGTCTACCTCGAGCCCTTGAGAGGAAACGATGTGGCCAAGTACAATTCCATGGTTTACCATAAAGTGGCATTTCTCCCAGTTTAAAACCAAATTAGTGTCTATGCATCTTTTAAGCACAAGTTCAAGATTATTTAAACAAATATCAAATGAATCGCCATAAACACTAAAGTCGTCCATAAACACCTCAATGATGTTTTCCACGTAATCAGAAAATATACTAACCATACATCTTTGAAAAGTGGCAGGCGCATTGCAAAGACCAAATGGCATTCTTCTGTATGCAAATGTACCGAAAGGACAAGTAAAGGTAGTCTTCTCTTGATCCTCCGGTGCAATAACAATTTGATTGTAGCCCGAATAACCATCCAAAAAGCAATAATGAGAATGTCCCGCTAACCTCTCTAACATCTGATCAATGAAAGGCAAAGGAAAGTGATCCTTGCGTGTAGCCGAATTGAGCTTTCTGTAGTCTATGCACACTCGCCATCCTGTTTGAACTCTTGTTGGAATAAGTTCATCATCTTGATTTCTAACAACAGTGACACCTGATTTCTTAGGCACCACTTGCACCGGACTAACCCATTTGCTGTCAGAAATTGGGTAAATCACCCCACACTTAGTAATTTGAGGATCTCTTTCTTCACGACCTCCATCATTGGGGGGTTAAGCCTACGCTGAGCATCACGTACTGGCTTTACATCATCTTCCATTAGGATTCTATGCATGCACATGGCTGGACTAATTCCTTTGATATCAGCAATTGTCCAACCAATAGCCGTTTTGTGCTCTTTCAGAACCCGAAGAAGGCGTTCTTCCTGTACTGCTGTGAGATTCTTTGCAATAATGACTGGAAGCTCTTCCCCATCACCCAAGTAAGCGTACTTTAAGTGATCTGGTAGAGGTTTCAGCTCTAATTTAGGTGCCTGCACAACAGAAGGTAAAGGAACTTCATCAGTTACAGGTAAGGAGATATATGAAATATTACCTCTGGTAACTTCTTGTGATGCCGTTAAAGCACCACATGTTTCAACAAACTCTTTGGGAATATCAACATCCAAGTTAGGCATGCCATGGACGTCCATATCTATGCTTTTTGTAGCACAGATTCAAGTTCATCTTCGTTGTGCAAATCAAACATCTGTTGTGCTAATGAACCAATAACATCAACAGAAAATGCGGAATGGATATCACTTGGATAACGCATGGCTTCAAAAATATTGAAGCGTATAACCTCTTTGTCAAACTCCATAGTGAGTGTCCCAGTATCACAATCAATCTTCGTCTTAGCAGTCTTCATAAATGGTCTCCCAAGAAGTAATGAAGTAGACGAACAATTGTCCCCATTTTGCATATCCACAACAAAGAAATCAACCGGAAAGATTAGTTCATTCACTTGCACCAACACGTCTTCCACGAGTCCCTTAGGATATATGTTAGACTTATTAGCCAATTGAATGATAATCCCTGTCTCCTTTAAAGGCCCAAGATTCAATGAATCATAAACATCGGCTGACATCACACTTATGGAAGCTCCCAAATCAAGCAAAGCACGCTCAAACCGTTTTTCACCAATAGTAATTGGCACTGTAAAACCACCAGGATCTTTACACTTTGCAGGCATCTTCTTCAACAACATAGCTGAAGCACTTTCTCCCACCTGAGTGATCTCGTTAGCAATTAACCTCTCCTTCCTTGTGCACAAATCCTTCAGAACCTTGGCATACCTGGGTACCGTTCTGATGGCCTCAATAAATGGAATGTTGATATGCACCTTGCTGAAAATATCCATAATCTCCTTGTCTAGAGCTTGCTTCTTTGACTTGGAAAAACGACTAGGAAAAGGAGGTGGTGTGGTAAAGGTATGAACTTTGTCCTTAGGTTGGCCAGTTGAGGTTGGCTTTTCCTTGGACGGTTTCCACTTCTACTTCCTCTTCCAAGTCGTGACTAAACTTTTCTTGTTGTTTTGGCTCTTCTGTTTGCTTCCCACTTCTTAGAGTTACAGCATTAACGTTCGCTCTTGGATTCACGAAAGGCTGTGATGGCAACTTTGCCGAATTTTGTGCTTTTATTTCATTCATGTCTGTAGCCAATTGTCCAATTTGAGTTTGCAAGTCCTTTATATCCATATCTTGCTTCTGCAGAATTGTATCTTGACGCTGAGCATTTTCATATTGCTTTTGCATCATCATTTTCATCATCTCCTCTAAACTAGAATTCTGAGTTTGCTGTTGAGGTGGAGGTTGTGGTCGGAACTGTGGTTGTTGAAAACCGTTTTGTCGCCCATACGGATTAGGAGCTGCAGCTTGCTGATTTGCATAACTAAAATTTGGATGATCTTTCCAACCTGGATTATAAGTATTAGAGTAGGGATCATACTTTGGCCTCTGATTAGGGAACATAACATTCACCTGTTCAGACTCTTCTTCATAAGTAGGAATAATCGCTTCCGCCATTCGTTGTACTACCTTCTCTATGTTGTTCATCCGTTGCTCTGACTGTGCAGACTCTCCTATCTCTCTAACTCTTCTGACATTAGAGTGTTTCTGGTGTAGAATTGTTGAGCATTGGAAGCCATACTCTCAATCAAACTGGTTGCCTACGAGATTGTCTTCTCAGTAAGTGAACCACCGGCAGCCGCATCAATCAAATTCCTCTGTTCTGGAAGTAATCCTTCGTAGAAGTATTGAATGATAAGTATTGAGGATATATTATAGTGTGGGAAACTTGCCAACAACTTCTTATACCTCTCCCAGTATTCATATAGAGACTCCCCAGACATCTGTAGAATGCCACTAATCTCCTTACGAACGGATGCTGCTTTCGAAGCAGGTAAATATTTCTCCAGAAATAACTTTTTCATCTCATTCCATGTTGTAACACTCCCTGGATGAAGACAATACAACCATTCTTCTGCTAAGTCTGTCAATGAGAACGGGAAGGCTTGTAGCATAGCCATATCTCTGTCTGCGGTTGCATGCCTCAGACTTGTCATTGTGTTCTGGAACTGTTGAAGGTGTCGATTTGGATTTTCACCTGGATGTCCCTTGAAATTTGGTATATGATGAAGTAGATTCGACTTCAGCTCCATTGGGTTAGTGATTGTAATGCACAGTGGTTGCGAATCTAAGCATGGAGATGTCAACTCTCCTAACTTCCTCTCCACGGGTGGAGGTGGTGGAGGATTTCCCCCGTCGTCTGTATTAACCATCTTTACTGCAGAAGGTTCTTGTTGCAACTTTGGACGTGCTTTTAGTACCGTTCCCTTTCGAGTTTGAATTCCGCAGCTGGGGTAATCCCAATCCTTTGATGCCGGAGATTAAGTACCTAAAACAAAAATCTAGAAAACAAAGTTAAAAACTAAAAAGAAAATCTAAAAGAAACAAAAAAAAAAGAAACAAAAACAAAACTAAAAGAAACAACTAAAGCTACCGACTGCTCCCCGGTAGCGGCGCCAAAATTTGATGGGTGTCGTAAGCTCAACAAATTAATAATCTTATTTCCATACAATTAGTTGGTAATATAATGGAAGCAAGGATCGTTCCCACGAAGAGCAGGGAGTTTATTTGTCAAAAATGTCACGAATGGGGTTTTTTGTTTTAGATTCAAAAGATAAATAAATAATAAAGCAATGAGAAGTAATTAAGATTGCAAGCAAAATGGAGTGAGATGATCGAGGAATCCTTCTTCGTAACTAAATATTCATCAAAGTAGTATATTCATCCATTCATCATTAATCATAAATTATTACTAACCGTAAGATAACATATACGCTTAGCTATCTCCAAAATCCCTTAAGCCACTAGACAACAGGTACACTTAGTCGCCAGAGTCTATCCGTCTGAACCACCTTGAGGTACGCTTACAAGATGTAATTCAGTCGAATGCTTTATGGTCTGTGAATTTAGGTTTAATCCTAGTAGTTAGACTCAGTACGCTCGGTCTACTTTCTAGTGTTGTGTTTACACGCGATTGCTTTACGGAATCCATCCGCAAGGTCTCACGTTCTCTACTTGTGTAAGAAATTATTCAACAATTACGGATATCCTAAACCTTATTAGCTTTAGATTGAGTTAAAAAATATATTCAGTTGGCCACCTAAACAATCTATCAATCAATCATATTCATTTTTAATGATAAACACAAACAATAATCATACGAAGAAATCAGAACAGATTCATATACTAAATCAAATCATATATAGTACTTAGAATTCATCCTCAATCAAATAAGTAAATTAGCTAGACATAATGGAGTTTATAAAAAGCAAACTGTAGTTGTAGAAGAACTCTAGCTACTTCTGCTTCTGTTGCAGGAGATCAGCCACTGTCGCCTTGTTGCAAGAAAACTTTAGCTACTACTGCCTCTGTTGCAGGAGATCAACCACTGTCTCCTTGTTGCTATAACCTTTCTGCTACTAGTGCATATGTGAAGTCTTTATGCTTCTTTTCTTCTCTGGAGAATTTTATCGAGCAGTTTGTGGGCGTGAAAGTGAGGGTGAGGAGATATCTTTTGGTTGCAATTTGGACCTCTATTTATAGCAATCGAACCCTGAAAATTCGAATCTGATAACCACACAACAATTCTAAACCGCCACGAACAATCAAACACGCTTTAATCTTCACCATTCATATTGAAATTCAACGGTAAAAGCATCACTCGGTGGCTGTTTTGCAGCTGTAGTATCAATCCAAAACCATTCTCTGACTGAATTGTCGCTCAAGTCTTTACTTCCAAAGATTATCCAACCTCCAAAAACGCGTATCGATGATTCCTTGTTTATCTTGGACGCGGAAATATCCTACAGAGTCCACAATAATCACGGCAGCAACATCAGTTCCATCCTGTATTCTAGGTCGAATATCTTGCTAACAACATATCAAACTCCTCAGGTCCGTGCTTATCTGTTCCTTGTCCAGCTCGAGGTCCAAATCTTCCAAGCTCTAGCAACCAATTCTTTCTGATCAACTTATCATGAACAACAACACTGATGTCCCGCTTCTTCATTTTTTTATTGCCAACGGCAGCAGCAAAACCCGAGTCATAACTGATTTGAATTCCAGCTCGAGTTCTGATCCATCTTGACCTTATTTCATCGTGAATGGGAGCAGCATCGCCTTCTCGTTACCATTATGATGATCACTGCCAATGAGTTATCATCTTCTGCTCATCTCTTATCCATCACAGCAAAGCCCGAGCATCACTGCTTCTCTGTTCTTCAATCTCCGGTGATGCTCAAACTCCATCAACAACTCCTTCTTACCACTACCAATGGAAACAACTACTCTTTCATCTCTTTACAGCACCATCAACTCATTCCCAACAACATCAGAATCATCACGAACAAAGGCCAGCACCGGCACAAGCCCCATCCTTTCTGTTTCATCTCAATCACCATGAGCTTCTACAGCAAGACAGCATTCTGTTTCGAGCTCAAGTGTCGTGGTTGGAAGCAATAGCAACCTCAAGTTTATCATCACAGGCAACTCGAGAATCAGTCATCGACCCATCTCATCTAACAGCAACCCAATGATCTTCTCGAACTCCGAACCCATATCCTTTAGTCTCTGATCAACTCCATCGATGACCACTTCCCTGTTAATCTTCAGTACGGAAACATGAGATTGGCTGGCAAACTCATCGTGTTCTGTTGAGGGAAAGAAGATGATGGTGGCATCCCTAAACTGAATGGCCTGGTGTCCTTAACACTATTTGAATTCTAACTTCCCCTCAGTAAATGATATGACTTCCTTTAGCAGTGCCTTTGAAACAGTCACCCCTTAACAGGATGACTTCCCCTTAACGTACAATGGGATTTTAATAGCACTTCCCTTTAAAATGACCATATTACCCTTATAATCTTCCAAGTTCTTGTTTTGTTCGTAACTTCTTCATACGAACTCAGAAAGACTTCGTTCTTTCGTCGTTGACTTCATCTTCCTGTCCTCTACAAAATGATGGCTAGAAATCCTCCATTTAAACGAGTTCCACTAGTCTTTGGCCCTTCTTCACTTGTATCTAGCTTCTTTTATTGCACAATTAAGTGTCAATTCACTTCTTTCAGATGATTTGCCTAATAAAACACAAATAAGAGAAAACAAGCGTAATGTACAATAATTTGCAAAAATACAAACAATTACTAGTATCAAATTAACACTAAATATATGTAAAATATGCACTTATCATTACTCGCTACACTACCGAAGATGTTGCAATCATTAGAACGTCGCTCACGGTCAGAAAGCATGGCGAATATTAAGGCATTAACGTGGACGAAAATAATAATTCTCAATGGAACCGTGTATTTATGGTCTTTGTGGCCATAGATGGTAATAAAAATGAAATATCAATGAACCAAATAAACGAAACATTCGAGGAGATCTACCTAAAATTTGAATTTTTAAGGGGAAATTGGAAAGGTGAAGGTGAAGAGTCCGAAATGTACTTTTTCAGAAGAGTGAGTATGTGCAAAAATATTTCATGATATAAGTTTTGAATAATATATTATACTAACTTAATCTTGATTTGTTTTTTTAGAAAGCATTGGCTCTTTCTGAAAACGCGGGGGTACACCACCAACTTTTTCTTAGGCAACATGTATGAACAAACTTAAATACAATTCCGAGAGTTCAACTTAATGAATCTCAATCAACGAATAATATTTAGAGTTTTATCTCTTTCTCTCACAATCAGAAAGTTTATAGAGACTAGTCCGTGAACCTGATTTACGTGTGAGAGTTTTTGGATGATTTCAAAGATCAATATCCAAGAATCAATCAAGTCGTATCCAACAAACAAGGATGGATGTATCTACTTTGATTGATTTACATAAAATCTGTGATATTTCAATTATAAAGATAAACAGTATAATCCGGACACGAAATAATGCAGACACCAAAACAATTGTTAACGAGGAAATGACAAATGCAGAAAAATCCCGGGACCTAGTCCAGTTTGAACACCAAACTGTATCAAACCGCTACAGACAGTAGCCTACTACCAATTAACTTCGGATTGTAATGTAGTTGATACCGATTTAAACCCTAACAACAATTCAGTTACAGTCGCGCTCCTTAAGCCTCTTGAATCCCACCAGGACTCCGTGCATTTGATTCCCTTAGTTGACGTTCTTTACAACCTCAGAGTTTCTTCAACTCAATTGAAGACTTTGAACCAATCTGCCTCCCAAAGATAAGCCTATATGTGTGATTTCGTTTTTGATCATAGATGTAGATCAAGGTGAGAATGGAAATCGATAGCAATAGACAAAGTCTAGCTAACCTCAAAATCCGGACTTACGCTTCCCGAAGAGCGGCCTAGATTATTATTCACCTCACAAGTATAAAACTTGTGGAATCACAAAGTCTGAGACAAAGATAATTTTAGGTTTCTTCTCGAGACCATGTAGGTTAACGACTTGAAGACTTCATTGGGATTACGAAGTCAGACCCAACTATTTTCTCTGTATTTGCGTGATCTGATCTTGTTGTTTCTATCGTATTTGAGTACAATCGTAAGATTGGCTTGAGATTGATTTCTCCGATAGGAAAGATATAAAAGAAGTCACAAACACATTCGTCTCATTGTTTGTGATTCCGCAATATCTTCTTTCGCTAGTCGATTGAGATTATTGTGAGGTGATTGATAATTCTAGGTTTTTCTTCGGGAATATAAGTCCGGGTTATCAATTGGTTCATGTTCACCTTGATTTATCAAAAGACGGAACAAAAACTCGTAGGTATTTCTGTGGGAGACAGATTTATCTATTACCGTAGACTTTTCTGTGTGATACATATTTGTTTATTAAAGTATTCGACTTTGGGTCGTAGAAACTCTTAGTTGTGGGTGAAATCAGCTAAGGGAATCAAGTGCGTAGTATCCTGCTGGGATCATAGACGTGAGGAGCGCAACTGTACCTTGGATCAGTGTGAGATTGATTAGGGGTTAACTACAGTCCAGACCGAAGTTAGTTTGTAGTATGCTAATGTCTGTAGCGGATTAATACAGTGTGTGTTCAATCTGGACTAAGTCCCGGGGTTTTTCTGCATTTGTGGTTTCCTCGTTAACAAAACTTCTGGTTCTGTGTTATTTATTTTCCGCATTATATTTGTTATATAACTGAAATATCACAGGTTGTGCGGTGAATCGATCAATTGGGAAATCCAACCTTTGGTTGTTGATTGAAATTGATTGATCCTTGAGCATTGGTCTTTGGTACCGTTCAATTAGTTTCTCTTGTATTCAATTAGACTCGCGGATTTCTATTTGCTTGAGTAAGTATTGAATCGATAAAGTGAGATATATCTCTTTGATATACTTTTATTATTGAGTCTGACTGTCAAGTTGATTCTCTTAAAACTATATTAGAGTTTGTCCATATAGATTGCTAAGCGAAATATTGGGTGTGGTTGTTAGACCCCCGCTTTTTCAATTGGTATCAGAGCAGGCAAACACCTTTAAAGACCTTACAAGTCTATGTTTGTAGCGGTCTGACTCTGTGGACATAAATTCTATCTCCATAAACGTACCACCAGTCTTCGATGGCTCAAACTACTTATGGTGGAAAATTGCTATGCGTGCTTTTCTTCAATCTCGTGATTTTCAAACATGGGTCCGTGTTGTTAATGGCTATGATCCTCCGGTTAATACTGAAGGTGATGTATCTATACCGAAGATATTGGTAGATATAGTCCAGAAGAAATCCTTGATGCAAAGCAAAATTCTGACGGCTTGAATGCTATCATTCATTCCATTACCACATATCTTCAGCACCATAACCATTAACAGAGATAGTGTCAGGGATTGAAAGATCCCAGTTGCTTGAGGTTCTCCCTTATATTTACTTTCAGAGTATAGGTTGCTTTAGGTTTAAGCTAAGATAGCTTTGGAACCAAGCAGATAATATCCACCGTTAGGTGAATCTTTGAAATGTGATTAACATACCAAGATATACACTCTGGTTAGGATGAACCGTAACCGAACCGTGTACAAAGACATCGACGGTTAGCCGATTGAACTATAAGCTTAATCATTTTCATTAACACTTAAGACTTTTAAACTTGAGTCACAACCATAGGTTAAAATGTGATCAATCATGTCTATACAGTATTTTTAGAGATTTATTCAAATGTTAATTATCTCACAGAAATAATTATTTGTGTATCTGAAAATATTCGACAGGGCAAGTACGTATACTAGGTACATACATGTACTGGGTATGTGTACCCTTAAGACAAAAACGAGTTCAAATACTCTCAGAACTTTTCCGGTTTGCGTATCGGGTATGGATACCACATCAGTTTCAAAACCAACAGTTCCTTTACGATATGCATACTTAGTATGCGTACAATTTCTGGTTCACGAGAAACATACTTTTTATAGTATGGATACCGGTATGCGTACCAAAAATTTGTTGTCGACATATTGCTATGCCATTACGTGTACTGGGTACATGTACTGCGGCTCTGGACCTATGACAGTTCTCCAGTATGTGAACTGGTATGCATACTGTCCTGTATCAAGATTTACAGTAGTTATATATTTCTCTCTAAATTAATTCGAAACATTCCCAAATAACATCAATGACACATATTACTGTTGTTAGAGCATTGCTCGGTTGAACCCACTATCGTTTGCATGTCAACCTAGTTGTCAATTTTAGTTTCCAAAATGCATTCTTGATTTAGTATACTAAAGATAGTTTCAGACTAGATTAAGTCTAAGAAGTAGAATCGAAGCTATCCTTGACGGATGAAGTTTGAAGATTACAAGAAGACATCAACAAGGACTTCATCAACAAAGGTATGTGGTAATTGATTTCATTTGGATTCTTGTTCAATTCTACCTTTCTAATCTAACGAAACAAATGCTCACTTTATGGAACAATTCATATGACGGTAAGTGTACACTTATGTATATATACTCGAGGTTATTTGAGCCACGACTTTTATGAAAATAACCCTTATCCCTGGAAAGGTTCTCATGTTATACTGAATAAGCTTACGAATTCAACGAGCCAAGAATCACTCAATTCCGAGTTATAACGATGAAGCTATGAGTGATTTATTAAAGTAACAATTATAAGTGTTGCTGTAATTGTTACAGTTCGTTAGTAGGAAACTATCCACGAACTGTTTGTAACGGTTCACAGACTTGAGCCCAATTACGTGACTAGAAGCCATTTTTGGTCAAGTTTTTGATGTTTCCTTATCTAGGCAAGATAACTATTACTCCAAACATATTTGATTACCATATTAAAGTGTTTGTGATTCCTTCCTAATATAAATTGTGATTTATTCACATAAATACAATATTTGATAAATTAATTATTTATTTAATTATTTTGGCAAGAGTTGTAACTTAGGAAAGACTCCCAAAATTAGGAGAGTCTTGAAAAAGGAAAATATATTTGCCTAGCTTTCAAGTTACCTTTCACTGTAAATAAAGGGTTTGTGAGTGCTACACGTTTTTTATCCCCTTTGGAAAATTGGTGTAAGCTTCATAAGGTTGTTTTCCATGTCTTTTGTTCTTCATGAACAAGAGTGAGATAAAAGTCTTTGTATTGGGGATCACAAATCCGAGTTGGATTTAATCTTCGTGATTGATTATATAACTTGAAATCTGGGTTTTTCGTCTCTTGTCTATTCTAAGGTTTTGTCTTCTGATATAAAACCATTCAAGAGTTGTTGATCATAAACCCTAGGTTTTGATAGATTTCAGTTTTCGATTGTATACCAACACTTGTTAGTCGAAATCGGAAGCTAGAAAGAAAACTTCGATTAAGGTATCTCGTAAAAATCCTTAAGAAGTTTTAAACAAGATATCTCTATATTTATTCTAGTTGTTCTTGTTGTAGAATAATTAGTTCTCTAGATTAAGGTATCTCTAGATACTCTTCCTATTTTTGAAGAGTATAATAAACCCTAATCTACAAGCTTGTTTTGATATTACTTTTACCTAGTAATTGTTTTATCAAAACAAATACAAGATTTCCAAAACCTTGATTTACATCTAAAAGGAAATCGATTCGGTGTTTTGTGAAAACAAAAGATCGAAAAGTATCAACTGTGTTGTTGTATCTTTTGAAGAGAGCTTTGTTCTGCCAGAAGATTTTTGGGAATAACTTCTAAAGAGAATATGTGTTCTGTTAGAAGTTATACGAGAAGAATTCCTAAAGAGAATCAGTGTTCTGCTAGGAGTTCTATAAGTGCTTGAATACAGCTGAAGCAGGTATTACATCTAGTCCGAATAGGTAGTGGGAAATTGGTGTAACAGCTTATAATCAGTGTGTATTTATTCTGGACTAGGTCCCGGGGTTTTTCTGCATTTGCGTTTTTCCTCATTAACAAAATTCTGGTGTCTGTGTTATTTTTTTCCGCATTATATTTTGTTATATAATTGAAATATCACAGGTTGTGCGTTGAATCGATCAATTGGTAAATCCAACCTTTGGTTGTTGATTGAAATTGATTGATCCTTGAACATTGGTCTTTGGTACCGTTCAAGTTACTTATCTTATATTCAATCGGACTTGCAAATTCCTATTTGCTGATTGCAGATTGAATTGACAGATTGAGATACAAAACTCTTTGATATAATTTTCTACAGATTGAGTCTGACTGTCTAGTTGATTCTCTTGAAAATATGTTGGAGTTTGTCTATACAGATTTCCAGACGAAATATTAGGTGTGGTTGTTAGACCCTCGCTTTTTCAACTATTCCAGGCTATTTTCGAATGATAATCTTGAATCACGATTTGGATTATGAACAATAAATTGTTTTTAACCGAAACTCATCAAGTATGAACAAATGTTTATTAAGCCTAGTCATATATATTTCGAGAACTAATTACCAAGATAAACTTGACTTGAAATTCTTGATATGCTTGCAATAGTCTAATTAGTCATGTGATAATGTCTCATAGATAGAAGGATGAATATAACTTGAGAAATAGTTGGTTCAGTCTTCACTTACCTTTTGTTGAAGAAGTTCTCCAAAAGCTTCGGTTGATCTTCGACTGCAAACGGTAGATATCAGTGATGTCCGATTCTCAACTACATACTACTATCCTAGTAGGAGACTTAACTAATTATAGACTAGAAATTAATATATAGTTTTGATTAACTAAATTTGACAACAAGCTTGATTTAGCAACACTTGTGAGTTCGACCGAGCAATGCTCTAACACTTTCCCTATACCAATCTATTCGTTACAAAAAATTTGAGCATGAGAAATGCTATTGGATCACGAAATAGTTTCTTGAGCACTTCAACAAAGCTTGATTATTTAAGCGTAATACTCTAAGTTTTCTTTCTTCCATCCAGGTACAATGGGATGTAATGCAGCTTAATTATGTAACGGTATCTTTATGAATTGATGAATGAAAGTCAAAATTTTGATGAATAACGGCTAGGTAAACCATAATTCTGGAAATCACAAGTAACGTCCAAAATAACCTGCCATAACTTGTTTCCCAGCCGAACAATCAAATTCTAATCGGTGACTTATACTGGAAAACAAGTTACGGTCAGGAATGGCTTAGGACCCAGCCATAGTCTAGTTTACGATTTGGTTATGGTCCATTATCCACTTGTTATTTCCTAGCCGAAATATCAAATTCCAAGCCGTAACTTCTACTGAAAAACAAATAACATTCAAGAAAAACTAAGGACCCAGCCGTGGTCTTGCTTACGGCTTGGTCATGGTCCATTATCCAAACCGTAAATCTGATGGTTTCAGTTTTTCTTCCATTTAGGCCAAAACGACTAGGTCTTTGCTGCAGAAATCCTAGGCAAAAGTACCTATAAATTTCCAAAACTCTTATTTTTCCTTTTGTTTAGGATGTTTAGGAAATCTAACAAACATAAAACACAATACACTGAAATAGTTTTTCATTGATTGAACCGAAAAAGCATACATATTTTGTATCATTGATAGAATAGATTATAACATTTCAATTAAACGCATAATCGTATGGGGTAAAATCATAGGTAGTATTTTCTAAGACTCGGTAGAAATTATCTTGCTCAAATTCTTTCCCATGGACTTCCTTATACCAACTGTTAGAGCATTGCTCGGTCGAAATCGCAAGCGTTGCTATCTCAAGCTTGTTATCAAGTTTAGTTGCCAAACTATAAGTCTTGATTTCTAGTCTACTTATAGCTAAGTCTCGGATTAGGATAGAAAGTGTAGTTGAGCATTAGACTACACGACGTTCATCGAATGAAGACGAAGAACTACTAAGGAGAGCTTGTAGAACTTCCTCAACAAAAGGTATGGGGAGACTTGAACTCATCTATCACTCGTCTATCTACTATTTGAGACATAAGTCGTATAACTATATAGACTTCAATTATACACATTTGATAATTTGAGCTGAGTTTAACTCGCTTACATATTTCTCGAAATATGTGTTGGTAAGCTTTCTCTTTAACCAAGTTCATCTTATATTCTTGATGTTAGAGCACTGCTCGGTCGAACTCGTATGCGTTGCTATCTCAAGCATGTTTGTCAATGTTAGTGATCAAAACTATAAGTCTTGATTTCTAGTCTACTATTAGCTAAGTCTCAGACTAGGATAAAAACTGTAGTTGATCTCAAGACTTCATGGCGATCATCATACAAAGACGACGAACTACTCAAGGAACTTGTGGAACTTCATCGACTAAAAGGTATGTGGAGACTTGAACTTATCTATCACTCAAAAGTATATCTACTCTATCTCCTATCTTGAGACAAAAGTCGTATTGCTACATAGACTATGATTATACACATTTGCTATTTCGAGCCGAGTTAATCTCGCTTATCTATTTCTCGAAATATGTGTTGGTAAGATTTCGCTTTGGCCAAGTGCATCTTTACTGGTGACGAAAGTCATATTAGTTTCAATTACTTGAAAATGGCTTTGACGAAAAGTGGTTTGTGAACAAAAACTATATAACGTCCTCTAAGAATGTTTCGATGATTGAAATGAGAGTTTAGAATATTCAAACTTGGAAGGATATAAACATTGTATGGTAACACATATGTGTGTAAGTCCTTATTCCTTGAACCAAAGTATGTGTACTTTGATGCTCAGGAAAACCGGAACTAAAGTCCACGTACCAATACGCGCACCATCGGAAGTTCACGTCCCGTGAAAATCTGTTGGAGTTTGTGAACTGAAAACAAACTTATTTCGGGTACTTAAGTCCGCGTACTTAGGTCGGTTATTTTCTAAAAACGGTTATTCGTGAACTCAAACTTATATAAACTAAGGAATGCATAATTGCAAACCGTGGCTATAAATTTCATGAATTGATTCAAGTAGATCAAATAGTTTTTGCTTCAATTGTGTCTTGTATACTTCTATAATATCTGAGCAATTGAACAACTCTCTAATTAATTCATTTGAGTCATTTGAACTAGTTGTGGTAAAGAAGAATATGGTTGATATGAAAGTGCTCATATGGATAACCATTTGGTTAACTATTGTTGAACCAACTAAGTGTACATGTTTGGGTATGGTTACACAAACCTAAAACGTGCATTTCATTTGTGTGTAACAAGCTAAGTTTCGATCTAACGGTTGAAAGATATTAGCTTTAATCTAATAAGGTGTTCATCTAACGGTGAATATTGAATGCTTTGTTACTAAGCTAACATTGATTGCAAATCCTGATTTGAAAGTCTATATAAAGGAGAAATCTAGCAACTGGAAAACCAAATCCCCACACCTCCTGTGTGATACTAGTTGTATTAGCTAGAGTCGATTCTCCTTTAACCTTTGGTTTCTTCTCGAGACCTTGTAGGTTAACGACTTGAAGACTTCATTGGGATTGTGAAGTCAGACCCGACTATTTTCTCTGTAGTTGCGTGATCTGATCTTGTTGTTGCTATCGTATTTGAGTACAATCGTAAGATTGGCTTGAGATTGATTTCTATGATAGGCAAGATATAAAAGAAGTCACAAACACCTTCGTTTCATCGTTTGTGATTCCGCTATAAATTCTTTCGCTAGTCGATTAAGATTATTGTGAGGTGATCGATAATTCTAGGCTGTTCTTCGGGAATATAATTCTGGGTTATCAATTGGTTCCTGTTCACCTTGATTTATCAAAAGATGGAACAAAAAATCGTAGGTATTTCTGTCAGAGACAGATTTATCTATTACCGTAGACTTTTCTGTGTGATACATATTTGTTTATTAAAGTCTTCGACTTTTGGTCGTAGCAACTCTTAGTTGTGGCTGAGATCAGCTAAGGGAATCAAATGCGTAGTATCCTGCTGGGATAAGAGATGTGAGTTGGATCAGTGTGAGATTGATTGGGGTTTAACTACAGTCCATACCTAAGTTAGTTTGTAGTAGGCTAATGTCTGTAGCGGCTTAATACAGTGTGTGTTTAATCTATACTAGGTCCCGAGGTTTTTCTGCATTTGTGGTTTCCTCGTTACCAAAACTCTAGTGTCTGTCTTATTTCTTTTCCGCATTATATTTTGTTATATAATTGAAATTTCACAGGTTGTGTGGTGAATCGATCAATTGGGAAATCCAACCTTTGGTTGTTGATTGAAATTGATTGATCCTTGAGCATTGGTCTTTGGTACAGTGTCTGACTCTGTGGACATAAATTCTATCTCCATAAACGTACCACCAGTCTTCGATGGCTCAAACTACTTATGGTGGAAAATTGCTATCCGTGCTTTTCTTCAACCTCGTGATTTTCGAACATGGGTACGTGTTGTTAATGGATATGATCCTCCGGTTAATACAGAAGGTGATGTATCTATACCGAAGGATATTGGTAGATATAGTCCAGAAGAAATCCTTGCTGCAAAGCAAAATTCTGACGGATTGAATGCTATCATACATGCCATTACCACAGATCTTCAGCACCATGTGACTACGTGCACTAAGTCTAAAGAAGCCTGGGATATCTTAGAAACCGTATTTGAAGGAAATACCATTGAGAAAGAAGCTAGGCTTCAAAACCTAAATTCTGATTGGGAAATCCTTCGTATGACAAATGAAAAAACATTTGATGAGTTTAATCACAAAGTGTCTGATATTCTTAATGCATCTTTTGCATTGGGTAAAACCATTCCTGAAAAGGACATTGTGACGAAAATTCTCAGATCGCTGCCATCTAGATACGATTCTAAGAAGCATGCCATCGTTGAAGGGAATAATCTCGCAACGCTATCCAGCAATACGCTAGTTGGGAAGCTAAAGATCTTTTATCATGAGCATACGTCCAAGTCTAGCAAGGATGTTGCTTTCAAAGCACTAAAGAAAGCTAAATTACTTGATAAAAGTAAAAGTGTGTATATCTCTAAAGATGATCTTTCTGAGGCTGATTCATCAGATGAAGATATTGACAAGTCAGTCTCGTTGATCACAAGACAATTTAGGGATCTTCTGTTGAAGATAAGTAAACGGTTCTCCAGGGAAAATCCAAGCCATCAGATAAACCTCATAATCGTGTTCCTCCTAAAAATTAGGATAATGATGAAACTGATGACGAGGATATGCCTCAGTGATTTAAGTGGAAAGGTTTTGCTCATTTTGCTAATGAGTGTCCAAATCGAAAGAAATACACTAGGAACAAAGGTCTTGCTGCAACTCTTGATGAAATGTCTGACAACTATGACTCTAATGAAGACGAAAAATCAAGTGTTGCACTTCTGTGTGAAATTATTGATTTTGATAATTGCAGCAATACATACATCAATCTCGATATTCTTTCAGAAGAAAACTCAACCAATCTAGAAGATAAAATTGACCTTTCTATTGGAAACTCTGTATATGACGTTTCATGTACCACTGTGTGTTTAGCAGCTTGCACATCTCAGATGCCTGAATTATATCCAAGATTGACGTGCTCATATGGTACACTCAAAGGTCATGAACTATCAAAGTGTTACAAGTACAAACACAAATTGAGACATGTCAACAAACTCCAACGAAGAGCAAATCGATTAGCAAGCAAGCTTAAACTTGCTCAAAAGACCGCTGAGGTATGTAAGATTTTATATTCGTCTAAGAAGTTAGTTTCCAAGGATAAAACAAGACCATTAGAGAAGAAATTATGGTCCAATAGTTTTGATAGACAGAGGTCTATGGATTCCTCTCAAAAGGAACATAGTGGACAGATTGTTGTTCACCGTGACACAACTTGATTGTGTTGTTTTGTGTATCTTGTCTCATGTGCCTGATCGAAAGAGACAAGGTTGTGCACCTCTCAGGCTTTAAGAAAAGTTTGTTTTTCTTCTTTTCTTAGTTTTGTTTTTTTAAATCCATGTCTATCAATAAAGGAGGGTTATTCTCGACAATTCTACTCTTTCTAGGGTTCAGATTGTGCGTGCACGAACCTGTTATAGGTTGCGTAACCCTACATTCCTTTTTACTTCTCTGAAACTCTTTCCAAGACTACCCATATTCTTATGGACACTCCAAGCATCATGTCGTCTGATGGAAAAGAGGTTAATATGATTGTTAAGCCACCAATCATGAAGGAAAAAGAGAAATCTCTGATACCTTCAACTTTGAAAAGAAAAAAAAGGAATGTGAGGAAGCCAAGAGTTGTTCCTTCAAATTCTCAGAAGTTTTCTGATGTTCTTGAAGAGTTAAGGAGACAAGGAAGGAGATTCAACAAATAAAGGCTTTTGTGCTTAGGACTCATGAGATTCAGAAGGCCCTGGTTCGACATCAGTCAAGAAGGTTTATTGATATTAACTCATATCTTCATGAACCTTATGTCCCAATGGCTGTTGACGACAAGGAGTTCGGGGACGCTAAAGAATTCTTCAAAGGTATTAACATCTAGTAAATCTTCTTATGAGAATTTTATTTCTTTTTTTTAGAAGAATAACTAGTTTTTTGGAATAGCCATTATTATGATTACACATGGCTATGTCCAATGTTTTCATCTTCATTTTTTTTAGGTTTATTTGGTTAAATTCTAAAATTGTTTGGAAGATGATTTTTGCCGTATTAATCTTTATGGTTTTGTATATTGCAAATATGTTATGGGATATGTGTGTTTGCGTCCGTGAACTATGATTGTCCCATACTTTGTTAAAAGTTAAGTCTTTCGTATGTCGATATGCATGTATTGATAAAAGAATGAATGAACTTTTGACATTACAAAAGTTAAAGCCTTTTATGTCATATTTTGATGGAAGAAAGGATAAAACTTTTGTTTACGAGGATTATGTCTATTATATATCATTGTGAAAATAGTGATGGAAAATAGGATGAATCCTTGTCTATTTGGTCGATCTCCGATCCACATTTTTGTGCATATACTGTGTTTGTTCCATAAGGTTTCTTATGTTGAGCACAACCGACTGGGTTGATCATTCTCTTATGATTAACTTAGTTGTTTCTCCGTAAGGTTCCTTATGTCGAGCATAACTAGTTAAATTAATCATTCTCTTTTGGTTATTTTAGTTGCTGCTCCATAAGTTCTCTTATGTTGAGCATTTCCGATTAAATTAGTCATGGATTTTCTTGTGGTTAATTTAATTGAGTATTTTTGGATTCAAATTCATATTCCTATTCCTATGTGATTTGTTATGTCCAAGAAATCCTTCTTTTCTTGTGAAATAACTACACCAAATTCCCGGATTAGTAACAGAGATTTGTAACGGCTCACGGGCCGTTACGAATTTTGCGTTACAAATGGCCGTTACAAAAGTTTCGTAACAGGCTGCAGACGTTACTAAATTTAGGGTTAGCCGTTACTAAATTTTTTATAGGCGTGCCACTCACACGCTTCGTCACACCTGGGCCGTAACACCTAGGGTATGTGCGCGTGCCATTCACATGCGTACTATTGTGTTTCATCTACACCGTTTATACCTAAACTAATATCTCTACCCTTCATTTTATTCTCGAGATGCGCCTTAATTCTATCTAAACCTAAGTCCTCTCTCGAGAATGATTTATTTCTTCTTCCTTGGAAAATATCGAGCCAGAGAGGCGAAAACCAGAAACCTCCAACCTTCTCAGGTTCTTCCGTCGATCTCTAGATCAAACGTCATTCTCTTCCATTCTTTTGTGTTTTACCTCTTCCTTTTCTTTTATTGATATCTGCTTGTCTTGTACAAAGCGAGATAGAGAAAGTAGAAATTAGGGTTTCAATCTTTATTATATGACAAATCTGAATCGATGGCGATTGATGGATTTCAGAGAAATTAGGGTTTCAGTAGATAGTCGAATTCGGTGAAAAGGGTATTGGTTCCTCATTACTTCAAGGTGTTGATAAATCTAAATAGCTTTTATGTTCTTCCAAGGCTAAAAATTCGATCTATACGTTTTTTTTTCCTGTTTTGGATCTTAATCTTCTTTTTTTTTTTGATGATTGGTGAATCAGATGTAAGATAGGGGTGTTGTGATTGATTGATTCTGATGCTCTGAAGAACATAGGGTTCGAATTCAGATTTCTGCTGCTGATTCATGCGAGAAAGAGATGAAGAACTGAAGATTAAATAGGGATTTTGTTGGTGATTGAGTTACAAAGATGGGTTCAATTGATTTTAGGGGTTTCAACTGATTTGATTTCAACAATTGATGATGATTTAGGTTTGTAGAAGATGGATCTGTGGTGACTTATGAGAAGAAGAATTGGTAGTTTTAGGTTTGCAATTTGGTCATTGTCATATCAGGATGGAGAAGACTAATGAAGTCATGGGCTAAGTTGATTTGTAGGTGACTTGTGAGATAATTTGGTGTTGTCTTTACAGAGAATGGTGTGAATTTTGGAGACGGATTTATGGAGGTTCGACTCAGTTCAATTTTGTGCATACCTGTCTTATCAGTTATCGTCAGTTTAGATTCATTTGAATACTTAAATTGCTAAGACGGTCCTTGCTTTCTCGAATTGTTTGCATACAGGATGCGAAGAACAAAAACATCGAAATTATGGGGAACATTCTTTACAAGGCATACCTCAAGGATTTCTTTAAGTTCTGCCAGGTGAAATTCTCTTCGACAATTTTGTATAATCCTCTCCTCCTTCCATGTTTTTTACAATTTATTACCCTGGTGAGAGAGCTTATAGACTTTTGTTTGTTGCAGGACCAATTGCATTGATTTCCTGGTAGAATCTACATGAAAGACAAGAGCATAACTTCAGGTTGAACTGGGCTTCTTTAGTCTCGGGAGATAACCGTCGGGATGATGGTGCTGACTTCAACTGGATTCTCTCGCGGTTTCAGTTATGTAACTTTTGCAGAGATTGAGGATGCGAAGGTAAAACATTTTGTTACTTACGACTTCTTTCTGGTTTCTCAACTTGTATTGTTTGCTGTTATGGCTCATTATGTTGATGTGCTTTATCATGCATCTACGTCTAATCCTCTGATGATCATGTTTGCTTGCCTAACTTGTTTCTATGCACTTTTTTGGCAACAAAATGCACTAGAAAGTGAGCACTTTCTTATTAACAGAATTCTGGAAGTAAAAGTTGCCACACCAAAGGTTGTAGTGCTAAAGCTGCTATAAGCTACACTCTCTCGAAGTTGCTTACCAGCACTACTCTCTCGAAGTTTTTTGAAGAGTTAATAGCCTATTTGTTACTGTGAAAATACTAATTCACTTATATGGTTGTCTTTACAGGAAGAAATGAGAGCACATTCTAAGAAAGTAACAAGGAATTTTGTGGCCAAAATCTCAGACTGTAACAGAAGCAATATTTTGTAGGTGAGTTATTCTCTAAAAATTATGTAATAATCAGAACCCTCTTCTTAATGTAGTCTTTTCTGTTCGTTGTTGAGAGTTCTACAGTTGTGGAAAAGAAATAACTAATCCAGCTTTGACATCCTTTTCAGTTATTTTGAAACCTTGCGAGATAACAGATATACATGCCCAAGGTTAGTTTTGAAATCCCCCTATCATATTTCATTACATGCTGAAATCACATGTGGAAGGGGATTAATGCAATTGAGGAGCAGTGTTCCTATGTGTGAAGATTATTATATCTTTTATATTACTTATTCAACGATAGTTGTGCCAACTTAGCTGAAATGGGTGCTTGGTTCTGGTGATGCAGTTTGAGCTCATATAGATGTTAAAGAGTGGTTCTGTTATGTTACTGATGGCTGAGTTATGGTGGTTGTTTGGCTGTGAATTGCTGGGAATAGCAGAATGAGTTGCAGCTGGGATTGCAACTAGATGAACATTGCAGGGAAGTGATTGAAGCTGCAGAATGGATGTGGTGATATTGTTGCAACTAGATGAACAATGAAGGATGGTGCTCTTAATGGAATTGTGGAGTTGCTGCTGTGAGATGGATGGAGGATATGAAGGATAAGAGGTGGTTCTGCTGAGAAGGGTCTAGAAGCAGGCATTGCCCGGCCTACAGGTTGCTTTCTAAATTGGTACAGCCTTCTCCATTAAATGCATGTTTCTTGTTTTAAGCTGCTTCCATGGAATTACAGGGTTGTAGCTCATTGGACACCGAACACTGGTATGCAGTTATGAGATAATGAACTCCCCTGAAAGGTATGCAGCTAATACTTGTTTGTTTGGAGAAAATAGTCTTCGATAGTATTAGTTCTAAATTTTATGTCCAAAATTTCCTTGTGACTGAGCTTGTGGATTCTTTTTTGTATCCAGGGCCTGCCACCTTGCAAAGAGTGCTTTTAAAGAAGCTATAGTAAAGCTGGATACTTGAGTGAAGAATCTTATAAAGACAGTAATTGATTATGCAACTATTGAGGGATAAAGATGAAATTGCCAAGTGTAAGTCGCCTTCACTTTTTGCACTAGGCATTCATTGCAATCTTGCATCCCCTTCTTATATTCTCTAGTTTTGTACACATATGAAATGGGAAACTGGTAAACTTACTAGATGGCACATTGGATGTGTTCGACTCTCTAGTGTAGTAAGTGATATTTTGGTAGTTATACTTGAGGTTGTTTTGATAGGTATACATGGAGAAATAACAACCCTTGTTTAGCTCATGGAACTGATAATGAAATGTGTGAAAATATAATTACTGAAATCAAAGCAAGATTACCTTTTTTGTTTTATTGTAATGTGTAAGTTGTTGCTCCAGATGATGGGGATGACCCTAGCAAGCCAGCTTTCGTCAGGCCTCAAGATGGGCAGTTAGTAAGCTCTTTTTATGTAATCTACACAGTATATCGATGATATGGAAGAGGCAGTCAACACTGTAGGGAATATATGGGATTTGGCTATTAATGTCTCTGGGGACAAGTACATGCCATCTTATTTGAACACCACTGTCCTTCCTGTAAAGCATGTTAGACCTCATAAGTGTGTAAGCCAGAAATTGTGAGTTTAAATTTGATGGTTTGGTATCGATTTCTCTGAGTTACTGATGTTAACATGCATTCTAGATGATGCCAATGGATTTTGAGTTTGATGTTTCATTTCATATATATTCTTAGCTTTTCAGTTAGTTCATCAGAAACGATGTAATTCTCGTCTATGCTGATATCCAGCCTAAACTACTATACACCTCGCTTCTTGAATAAGCAGAAAAGTTTTTGCTTACTCCCAACATCTAAGTATAAAGTTTTTGTGTTTGCAGGTTTTCTGAATGATGCTCTTTTTGATTGGAAAGGCTGGAGAACAAAGCAGTTATAAGGTCCCTTAGCAGCTTAAAGTTTTGTAAGTTCTATGTAGACAGTTAGTAAGTTTCTATCTTATAAGTTCTATGTAGACAGTAAGTTTCAATGTATTCCCTTAGAAATTTGATACTTAGGAAAATTTCAGTTCTTTTTTTATATGAACCTGATATGAATGGATTGAATGTGTGAAATGAATGTGAAATGCATTAATTGAAGAAATTATCTTTGAATGTGGATGATGAACGGATTGCAAGGTATATGCAGGGTATTTAAAATCCCGGCTTATTTCTGGCAGAAAAATTACTGCCGGTCAGCCTTGACCTGGTCAAAATTGGTCCATATTGACCAGATCAAGGTTGACCGGCAGTAATTTTTTTACTGTTACAAAAAAGTTCGTAACGGCTAAGAGCTGCTACAATCTGCCACGTAGTAACGGCTTTAAGCTGTTACAATCTGCAACGTATTAACGGCTCTAAGCTGTTAGGCCAGCTTTGTTACAAAAAAATTCGTATCGGCCTAGAGCTGTTACCACGTGGCAAATTCGTAGCGGCTGAGATCTGTTACGAGGCCCGTTACAACCCAGATTTGTAACGGAGACGAAGCCGTTACGAAAATGTAACACCCACTTTTGCAACAAGCGACCCGTTTTAGTAACGGCTTTTTTCTGTTTCTAATCCTAGAATTTGGTGTAGTGAATTAAGGTCGCTCTTGTTGTTCTTTCGGGAATGACATTTTATGGGGGAGAGTTCTTAATTGAACTTGTGCTTAATTGCCAAATCTTTGTGAGGAGTGCAGCTGTGGAATATTCTAGGGGTTATCTTGTATCTTTATAAACTCCTTGATGAAAGCATTTAGCTTCGGCTTTATGATTGCATCTAAAAAGTTGATATGTCCTTGCTTTTGGTCATGAAATGTCTCTATGGAAATTTCATTAGGATCCCACTAGTTTTCGTACCTTTGCCAATTTTATTGACAAAAAGGGGGGAAATTAATATGTAATTCACACTACAAATACATATGGTTTTCGGATCATTATGTAAGGGGGAGTGGTTTCAATGTGAGATGGAGGATTGACTAAGGGAGACTGATACATATCACCATAGTATTGTTGTCGAAATTGTCTTACAATTGAACTTTGATGTTGTGTAATAATACTATGACACTGTGTAACAATGATTGGGAATTCTTATTTTCTCATTGTTATAGCTACGGACTTTCAACAACGATGATGCTAAACTTACAACCTTTGGAATCATTGGAGTACTTGGTAGTGACGAAGATTTCGACTAATATTGAAGAACCAAGGGGATCAGACATGTGGAAGAGAAGCTACAAAGTCTGTTTATTTATTTTGTATTCTATATGTGTTGATAGTTTTGTCACTAAAATTGACAGAGGGGGAGATTGTTAGAGCACTGCTTGGTTGAACTCTCATGCGTTGCTATCTCAAGCATGTTTGTCAATGTTAGTGATCAAAACTATAAGTCTTTATTTCTAGTCTACTATTAGCTAAATCTCGGACTAGGATAAAAAGTGTGGTTGAGCTCAAGA
Source organism: Papaver somniferum (assembly GCF_003573695.1). NCBI lineage: Eukaryota > Viridiplantae > Streptophyta > Magnoliopsida > Ranunculales > Papaveraceae > Papaver > Papaver somniferum. Next base: position 96,071,068 of record NC_039360.1, read on the forward strand.
CTCCATGGCGATCATCATACAAAGACGAAGAACTACTCAAGGAACTTGTGGAACTTCATCGACTAAAAGCTATGTCTATCTACTCTATCTCCTATCTTGAGGCAAAAGTCGTATTGCTATATAGACTATGATTATACACATTTTCTATTTCGAGCCGAGTTAATCTCGCTTATCTATTTCTCGAAATATGTGTTGGTAAGCTTTCACTTTGGCCAAGTTCATCTTTGACGAAATTCATATTAGTTTCAATTACTTGAAAATGGCTTTGACGAAAAATGGTTTATGAATAACAACTACATAACGTCCTCTAAGAATGTTTCAGTGATTGAAATGAGAGTTTAGAATATATAACCTTGGAAGGATATAAACATTGTGTGGTAACACATATGTGTGTAAGTCCTTATTCCTTGAACCAAAGTATGCGTACTTTGCTGCTAAGGAAAACCAGAACTAAAGTCCGCGTACCAGTACACGCACCATCGGAAGTTCACGTCCCGTGAAAATCTGCTGGAGTTTGTGAACTGAAAACAAACTTATTCCGGGTACTTAAGTACGCGTACCACTCCGCGTACTTAGGTTGGTTATTTTCTAAAAACGGTTATTCGTGAACTCAAGCTTATATAAACTAAGGAATGCATAATTGCAAACCGTGGCTATAAAGTTCATGAATTGATTCGAGTGACTAAAATTGTTTTTGCTTCTATTGTGTCTTGTATACTTCTATGAGATCTAAGCAATTGAACAACTCTCTAACTAGTTCATTTGAGTCATTTTAACTAGTTGTGGTAAAGAAGAATATGGTTATATGAAAGTGCTCATATGGATAACCATTTGGTTAACTATTGTTAAACCAACTAAGTGTACATGTTTGGGTACGGTTACACAAACCTAAAACGTGCATTTCATTTGTGTGTAACAAGCTAAGTTTCGATCTAACGGTTGAAAGATATTAGCTTGAATCTAATCAGGTTTTCATCTAACGGTGAATATTGAATGCTTTGTTACTAAGCTAACATTGATTACAAACCCTGATTTGAAAGTCTATATAAAGGAGAAATCTAGCAACTGGGAAACCTAATCCCCACACCTCCTGTGTGATACTAGTTGTATTAGCTAGAGTCGATTCTCCTTTAACCTTTGGTTTCTTCTCGAGACCTTGTAGGTTAACGACTTGAAGACTTCATTGGGATTGTGAAGTCAGACCCAACTATTTTCTCTGTAGTTGCGTGATCTGATCTTGTTGTTTCTATCGTATTTGAGTACAATCGTAAGATTGGCTTGAGATTGATTTCTCCGATAGGCAAGATATAAAATAAGTTACAAACACCTTCGTCTAATCATTTGTGATTCCGCAATATCTTCTTTCGCTAGTCGATTAAGATTATTGTGAGGTGATTGATAATTCTATGCTGTTCTTCGGGAATATAAGTCTGGGTTATCAATTGTTTCCTGTTCATCTTGATTTATCAAAAGACGGAACAAAAACTCGTAGGTATTTCCGTGGGAGACAGATTTATCTATTACCATAGACTTTTCTGTGTGATACAGATTTGTTTATTAAAGTCTTCGACTTTGGGTCGTAGCAACTCTTAGTTGTGGGTCAGATCAGCTAAGGGAATCAAGTGCGTAGTATCCTGCTGGGATCAGAGACATAAGGAGCGCAACTGTACCTTGGATCAGTGCAAGATTGATTGGGGTTCAACTACAGTCCAGACCAAAGTTAGTTTCTAGTAGCCTAGTGTCTGTAGCGGCTTAATACAGTGTGTATTCAATCTGGACTAGGTCCCGGGGTTTTTCCGCATTTGCAGTTTCCTCGTTAACTAAACTTCTAGTGTCTGTATTATTTCTTTTCCACATTATATTTTGTTATATAATTGAAATATCACAGGTTGTGCGTTGAATCGATCAATTGGGAAATCCAACCTTTGGTTGTTGATTGAAATTGATTGATCCTTGAACATTGGTCTTTGGTACCGTTCAAGTAGTTTTTCTTGTATTCAATTAGACTCGCATATTTCTATTTGCTTGACTAAGTATTGAATCAAGAAAGTGAGATATAACTCTTGGATATACTTTTATTAAGATTGAGTCTGACTGTCTAGTTGATTCTCTTAAAAGTATATTGGAGTTTGTCCATACAAATTGCTAAGAGAAATATTGGTTTTGGTTGTTAGACCTCCGCTTTTTCACTTGACGAAAGTCAAAAGAGACATTCATTTGATGTAGACTCAGAATGTTTCGTATTGATCATTCGATCACTTGAAAATTGCTTTGAAGCTAATAGTTTGTGTGAGACAGCTGTTGTCGTCTTCCGAGAATGTTTCAATGATTGAAATGGGGTTTAGAACACTTAACCATGATTGGATAAAGCATAGTATGCGTACTTGCATATATGTAATCGAAGTCCGAGAACCATAGAATGCATACCCGTATGCGTACTGGTTGGTTTAGTGAAAGTCCGAGAACCTTCTAGCGTACCGGTACGCGTACTGGCCTGAGGTTCAGGTCCGGGAATTTCTGCTGAGTTTGGAAGGTATGCGGACCCGTTCGCATACTGGCGAACCTAAACTGAGTCCGGCCACTTAGGTATGCGTACATGTTTGTATACTTGAGTAGGTTATGTTCTAAAATCAGTTTGTTCATGAATTAATACATTTATATAATAAGGAATGTTATCTTTTGCAAACCGTGGCTAAAATGTTCATGAATTGATTCATGTGAATCAAAATCGATTTTGCTTCAATTGTGTCTTGTATACTTCTATCAGAATATAAACAATTGAACAACTCTAGAACTAGTTTCATTTGAGTCATTTGAACTTAAGATGAATATGGTTGATATGAAAGTGTTCATATGGCTAACTTCGGTTAACTATTGTTGAGCCAACAAAGGTGCACACGTTTAGGTACGGTTACTCATATCTAAATGAAGTCACTTTTCATTTGTGTGCAACAATCTAAGTTCGATCTAACGGTTGAAAGATATTAGCTTGAGTCTAATAAGGTTTTCATCTAACGGTGAATATTGAATGCTTTGTTACCAAGGTAACATTGATTGCAAACCCTGATTTGAAGACTATATAAAGGAGAACTCTAGCAACTGGGAAACCTAATCCCCACACCTCCTGTGTGATACTAGTTGTGACTAGAGTCGATTCTCCTTTAACCTTAGGTTTTTCACGAAACCCTGTAGGTTAGTGACTTAAATACTTCATTGGGATTGTAAATCCAGACCCAACTATTTTCTCTATAGTTGCGTGTTTTGATCTTGTTGTTTTCTATCGTGATTGAGTACTAACTTCTCTAAGATTTGTTCGAGATTTAATCTCCGATAGGCAAGATAAAAAGTAGTCACAAACATCTTCGTCTCATCGTTTGTGATTCCACAATATCTTGTTTCGCTACCATACGATTAAGATTATTGTGAGGTGATTGATATTTCTAGGTTGTTCTTCGGGAATATAAGTCCGGTATATTAATTGGTTCATGTTCACCTTGATTTATCAAAAGACGGAATACAACTCATAGGTTTATCTAGGAGAGACAGGTTTATCTATTCAATAGACTTTTCTGTGTGAGACAGATTGGTTTATCAAGTCTTCGACTTTGGGTCTTAGAAACTCTTAGTTGTTGGTGAGATCAGATATGAAAAAGCGGGTCTCTAACAACACCACCCAATATTTCGCTTAGCAATCTGTATGGACTAACTCCGAAATACTTTGCTAAAGAATCAACTAGGCAGTCAGACTAATTCTAGATTAAAGTATCTCAAGGAGTCAAATATCTCTCACTTGTTTTGATTTACTCAAGCTAAAACAATAGCGAGTCTTTAATCAAACACAAGGAATAACTTAGACGGTACCAAAGACCAATATCCAAGGATCAATCAATATTAATCAACAACCAAAGGTTGGATTACCAATTGATGATCTTTAACGCACAACCTGTATTATTTCAATTATATAAAATATAATGCGGAAAAGAAATAACACAGACACCAGAAGTTTTGTTAACGAGGAAACCGCAAATGCAGAAAAACCCAGAGACCTAGTCCAGATTGAATACACATTGTATTAAGCCGCTACAGACACTATCCTACTCCAAGCTAACTTCGGACTGAACTATAGTTGAACCCCAATCAGTCTCCCAACGATCCAAGGTACAGTTGTACTCCTACGCCTCTGATCCCAGCAGGATACTGCGCACTTGATTCCCTTAGATGATCTCACCCACAACCAAGAGTTGCTGCAACCCAAAATCTCAGACTTGATAATAAACAAATCTGTCTCACACAGAAAAGTATATCAAAGGATAAATCTGTCTCCCACAGAAAAACCCTAGGTTTTGTTCCGTTTTAAGATATAAAATCAAGGTGAACAGGAACCAATTGATAATCCGGTCTTATATTCCCGAAGAACAGCCTAGATTAATCAATCACCTCTCAACAATCCTTCATGACTACACAAGCGGTTTGTCGAGGAATCACAAACAGTGAGACGAAGATGTTTGTGACTTCTTTATCTTGCCTATCGGAGAACTCTCACGATCTCAAGCCAATCAAATATTGTACTCGTACGATAGAAGATGCAAGATCATATCACACAACTACGATAAAAGTAGTATCGGTCTGGCTTCACAATCCCAATGAAGTCTTTAAGTCGTTAACATGGTTTTAGAGAAGTAAACCAAAGGTTAAAGGAGAATCGAATCTAGCGAGCGCACTAGTATCACACAGACGTGTGGGGATTAGTTTTTCCCAATGCTAGATGTCTCCTTTATATAACCTTCAAATCAGGGTTTTGCCTTAGTTACAAAGCAATCATATTCACCGTTAGATGAAAACCTGATTAAGATTCAAGCTAATATTTCTCAACCGTTAGATCGAAAACTTAGCTTGTCACACACACTTGGGTAGACGTTTACTGGGTTTGTGAAAACAATTCCCAAACGTGTACGTGTATGTTGGTTCAACATAGTAACCCAAAAGGTTGACCATATGAGCATTTCATATTAACCTAGTTCTTCTTCACCATAACTAGTCCAATTGACTCAAATGAACTAGTTAGAGAGTTGTTCAATTGCTATGAGATCTTATGTAACTACACAAGACACAATTGAAACAAAGATGATTCAATTCGATGAATCGGCTCATGAACTTTATAGCCACGGTTTGCATAAAGTATTCCTTAGTAATTTAAGTTTCATGTTCAGAGCACATCTTTAGATCATAACCACTTAAGCTCACAAACAAGTTCGCGGACTTAAGACAACCGATAGAGTTTTCCAAACTCAGCAGAAAATCTCGGCAAGGAGACTTCCGCCAGTTTGCGGACTAGGTTCGCGGACTAAACGCGCAAACGAGTTTTTGAAAAATCCCAGCAAAAATTCTCGGTAAGAGAACTTCCCTCAGTTCGCGGACTTGGCAAAGCCAATTCCTCCGGTTTCTCTCAATAAACAAAGTTCGAAAACTTCGGATTAAGGAATACATGGTTATGTAATCTAAACTCTCATTCCAATCATTGAGACATTCTCAGAGGACGTTATATAGCCGTTATTCACAGACCGTTTCACGTTAGAGCAATTCTCAAAGTAATTGAAACTTTTCATGACTTTCGTCACTAGGTGAAGATAAACTTGATCAAAGCGAAACGCTTTACCAACACACGATTTCGAGAAAAAGATAAGTAGTGAATACTCAGCTCGAAACGTCAAATGTGTATGATCCATTCTATATAGCGTACGACTTTTTATCTCATAAGAAGTAGGAGATAGAATATATAGACTTTTGAGTGATAGATAAGTTCAAGTCTCCACATACCTTTTTGTTGATGAAGTTCCAGGGTTCCTTGTATAGATCTTCGTGGTTGTATGATAAATCACCATGAAGTCCTTGAGCTCAACTACACTTTTCTATCCTAGTCCGAGACTTAACTATGTAGACTAGAAATCAAGACTCATAGTTTTGATCACTAACATTGACAAACATGCTTGATATAGCAACGCATGCGAGGTCGACCGAGCTATGCTCTAACAATCTCCCCCTTTGTCAATTTTAGTGACAAAACTATTAATACATATGGAATACAAAAAAGATAAACTTTAGTGGCTCCTATTCCATAGTCTAATCTTCAACGTTCCTTGAAATCTTCGTCCTTCCAAGTACTCCAATGATCCCAAAGGTTGTAAGTTTAGCACCACCGTTGTTGAAGATCCGTAGCTATAACAATGAGAGAAATCGAGATTCTCGATCATTATTATACAGTATCATAATATCATTATGTAACATCAAAGTCTAATTGCATTACGATTTTAACAACAATACTATGGTGATATGTATCACTCCCCCTTACTCCATCTCGATCATGGAAACCACTCCCCCTTACACAATGATCCGAAAACCATATGTATTTATAGTGTGAACTACATTATTTCTCCCCCTTTTTGTCAATAAAATTGGCAAAGGTAAAAGAACGGGTTCATAACGAAATTTCCACAAGAGACATTTCATAGACTAAAATAAAAATACATACCATCTTAATTTAGATGCAATCATAAAGCCGAAGCTAAATGCATTCACCAAGGAGTTTTAAGATACAAGATAACCCCTATAAAATTCCACAGCCGCACACCCCGCAAGATATTACCATTAAGCACAAGTTGAAAAGAACTCTCCCCCATTTGATGTCATTACCGAAAGAACAACAAGAGCGACCTTAATTTCGAAAGAAAAGAAGGATTTTCAATTGGACACCAAAAACCATGTAAATGATTTTCTATATCCAAAACTCAACCAAATTAATCACAAGTAAACCCATGATTAATTTAATCGGAATACGCAACTAAATCAAACCACAAAAGTGATCAATTTAATTGATTGTGCTCAACATAAGAAAACTCACGGAGCTACGACTAAGATAACCACACGGAGATGACTACCTTAATCGTTCAAATACTCAACATAAGGAAAACCTTACGGAGTATACGACTACATCAACCAATAGAACATGATTAGTATAGCCGTTCATATACTCAACACAAGAACTTGTGGAATATATGAAAAACTCAACTATATTAATTACAAGAGAGCCCATAATTAATCTAATTGGAATACACAACCAAACTAATCACCGAAGCAATCAATTTAATTGTCAAAAGATTTTGTTCGACAAAAGAAGACTTTCGGAGCAAATAACTAAATAACCAATCAAGATGATTAATTTAGTTCAAGAATGCTCATCATATATCATCTCATGGAACAACCAACAAGGCCAATATTAATCGGCATAGTTGTAAGGTGCTCAACATAAGATACACAATGGAGCCTTCACGGTAAAACATAAAAAAATTGATCAATGAAGATCAATACCGTGGATAACATACAAGGATCTATTCTATTTTCCATCACTATATGCATAACGACATAATAGACTTTATCCTTGTCAAACAAAAGATTTCATCCTATTTTCCATCAAGTACATGATTGCATAGGCATAACTTTTGTAATTGTCAAAAGTCCATTCGTCCTTTCATCAATACGAATATCAATTTATGAACGACTTTACTTTTGACACAATATGGGACCTTCAAGTTCACGGACGCAAACAATACATATCCCATAAAAATATTGCAATATTTCAAAACAGATTAATACTACAATAATATCATCCTCCAAATATTTTTAGAATTTAAAAACCAATAAACCTAAAAAATAACATAAGAAGATGAAAACAAAAATAGCTATGTGTAGTCACAATCTTCGCTATTCAAAATGCTAGTTATTCTTACAACTAATCCGAAAAGAAGACATACTAGGTAACAAACTAGAACCAAGATCAGACAAAAAAACTAAATCATGTCTGCAACCAGGGATTGAATAAGAATGAGTTCCTCAGTTGCCTTCCTTAGTTCGCCTTTTATGTAGTCAAGGTTCCTCGTTGCAATACTGAGTTATTCTCGAACGACCTTAAAGTCTCCAAGAAGATTTCCTACCAGTTGTGAAGAAATCTGAGCTGGTAGTTTGTCTTCGTTTTCATGATCAAGAGCATCAAAACACGAGATAACAATAGGACAAAGCTCAACATCATCAACCTTGTTGCTTCCCTCCATTGTGCACCAAAAAGATTTTTAGAAAATCTTTTTGCACTTCTGGAACACATTATATATATAAGGAATTCCATCAAACCCTAGTAAACATGCCGTTCGTGAGGGTTGGTGCGTGTAATGGAGAAACGGGCCTAAGATAGACCAATGAAGCCCAAAACGTAAAAAGAAATAAATGTTGAGGAGCAAACGGAATAAAGTAACACCGAATGCAGTACAATCCTGACAGATTTCTCAAGATGAAAATCCTGAGAATCATGAGCATCCCTTTTTAACTAATCATAATTGACTAATCATGAACATTTCAGGGTGTAATAAGACGAGCATCTTGCTCAGCATTATTTACTTCTTCTTTTTCCTTTTCATCGGTATTTATCAAGCTACCTGGTATAGTTGAAGAAGCATTATCAAGAGAAGATTTAGAAGTACCCGTGTTAGCAGCATTCCATGTTTTCTTGATATTCCGTCTTAGGTTGTTTATACAGATCTTCAGATCAGACACCCTATTGTTGACGTGTAGAAAATCTGAGTTGGAGGAATTGAAATCACAGTCCTTTTTGAGAAGATTAGAGGAACTTAACTTGTTTTTCTTTCTCCTGTTCCTTTTTCTCCTTCCATACTGATTTACAACACCTGTCACACTTTTGCTGTTTTTCCTTCCACTGTTGTAGGCATCCTTCGATTTGAAAACATGATTAGGAAAAGCCTTATCACAGTATACCCCTTGAGGCCGAGCAAGGTTGATTCCAATCTGTTATATAGGTTTAACAACTTCTTTAGACATCCAAGTAAGAATGTTGTGAAGTTTTTCATTCCTTATCCGAAGACGACACCTTCGCTCAGAGTGTCCTTTGTTTCCGCAGTAATAGCAGTTGAAGGACTTACGTTCAGTAGTTCTCTTTTGAGCAGGTATAGAAGAAGTAGAATCCTTATTTTTGCAAGCTGACACAGGTTCTTCACATGGAGAGTTATTAACAGCTTTAACAAACTTAATCTTACCACTGTTAGGAGCGTCTATTCCTTTATATCCCAGACCACGTTTATCATGATGTTCTTTACAGGCTCCCAGCATAGAAAACAGTTTTGTAGAGATAAAACCGAACCTATTTAGATTCTCTTCCAGTGATTTTACCTTATTAAGAGCAGTAATGAGTTTGGTTTCCAAGGATTTCTCTTTGGTAAGAAGACTGCGTTCTTTGTCATTGAAATATTTCTGTTGAGATTCACATCTTGCTTCAGTTTCGGCAAGTCTCTCTTTTAACATACAGAGGTTACCAAGAAGATTATCACAATCAAATTTTTTTGAGCGAACCTCTTCTTCATGATCTTTAACGGTAGACTGTAACAGTTTGTATCCACCATCATAACCTTTGAAGAGTTTTCTCAACTTTCTGTTTTCTTGACAGAGAGGACCCGTGTACTTTCTAAAGCAAGCAGTTGTCCTTGTTTCTTTTAATTCACGATTAAACAACTTGATGTATTGAGAAACTTCCTCACCAAGACTCTGTCCTTCTTCTGAATCACTATCATCCGAGATATCATCCAACTGCTCATCAAGAGATTTTCTCCAGTTGAATGCAGATTCAGCTGAAGGAGACGTGAAGGAGTTTTCTCAGTGGTTTCAGATCTTTGAACCTTATCTGAGCAATCATGTACTGATGTTGTGTTGTCAGAGATAATACTCTTGTCCATAGAGTCAGATCGCTACAAACACGGACTTGTTAGGTCTTAAACGTGTTTGCCTGCTCTGATACCAATTGAAAAAGCGGGGGTCTAACAACACCACCCAATATTTCGCTTAGCAATCTGTATGGACTAACTCCGAAATACTTTGCTAGAGAATCAACTAGACAGTCAGAATCAATCTAGATTAAAGTATATCAAGGAGTCAATATCTCTCACTTGTTTTGATTTACTCAAGCTAAAACAATAGCGAGTCTTTAATCAAACACAAGGAATAAATTGGACGGTACCAACGACCAATATCCAAGGATAAATCAATATGAATCAACATATAAAGTTTGGATTACCAATTGATGATCTTTAACGCACAACCTGTATTATTTAAATTATATAAAATATAATGCGGAAAAGAAATAACACAGACACCAGAAGTTTTGTTAACGAGGAAACCGCAAATGCAGAAAAACCCCGATACCTAGTCCAGATTGAATACACATTGTATTAAGCCGCTACATACACTAGCCTACTCCAAGCTAACTTTGGACTTGACTATAGTTGAACCCCAATCAGTCTCTCAACGATCCAAGGTACAGTTGTACTCCTACGCCTCTGATCCCAGCAGGATACTGCGCACTTGATTCCCTTAGCTGATCTCACCCACAACCAAGAGTTGCTGCAATCCAAAATCGCAGACTTGATAATAAAAAAATCTGTCTCACACGGAAAAGTCTATCAAAAGGATAAATCTGTCTCCCACAGAAAACCCCTAGGTTTTGTTCCGTCTTAAGATAAAAAATCAAGGTGAATATGAACCAATTGATAATCCGGTCTTATATTCGCGAAGAACAGCCTAGATTAATCAATCACCTCTCTACAATCCTTCTTGACTACACAAGCGGTTTATCGAGGAATCACAAATAGTGAGACGAATATGTTTGTGACTTCTTTATCTTGCCTATCGGAGAACTCTCACGATCTCAAGCCAATCAAAGATTATACTCGTACGATAGAAGATGCAAGATCAAATCACACAACTACGATAAAAGTAGTATCGGTCTGGCTTCACAATCCCAATGAAGTCTTTAAGTCGTTAACCTGGTTTTAGAGAAGAAAACCAAAGGTTAAAGGAAAATCGACTATAGCGAGCGCACTAGTATCACACAGAAGTGTGGGGATTAGTTTTGGCCAATGCTAGATGTGTCCTTTATATGACCTTCGAATCAGGGTTTTTCCTTAGTTACACAACAATCCATATTCACCGTTAGATGAAAACCTGATTTAGATTCAAGCTAATATTTCTCAACCGTTAGATCGTAAACTTAGCTTGTCACACACACTTGGGTAGACGTTTACTGGGTTTGTGAAAACCATGCCCAAACGTGTACGTGTATGTTGGTTCAACATAGTAACCCAAAAGGTTAACCCTATGAGCATTTCATATTAACCTAGTTCTTCTTCACCATAACTAGTTCAATTGACTCAAATGAACTAGTTAGAGAGTTTTCAATTGCTACGTGATATTATGTAACTACACAAGACACAATTGAAACAAAGATGTTTCGATTCAATGAATAGGCTCATGAACTTTATAGCCACGGTTTGCATAAAGTATTCCTTAGTAATTTAAGTTTCATGTTCAGAGCACATCTTTAGATCATAACCACTTAAGCTCACAAACACGTTCGCGGACTTAAGACTACCGGCAGAGTTTTTCAAACTCAACAGAAAATCTCGGCAAGGAGACTTCCGCCAGTTTACGGACTGAGTTCACGGACTAAACACGCAAACGAGTTTTTGGAAAATCCTAGCAGAAATTCTCGGTAAGATAACTTCCGTCAGTTCGCGGACTTGGCAAAGCCAATTCCTCCGGTTTCTCTCAATCAACAAAGTTCGAAAACTTCGGATTAAGGAATACATGGTTATGTAATCTAAACTCTCATTCCAATCATTGAGACATTCCCAGAGGACGTTATATAGCCGTTATTCACAGACCGTTTCACGTCAGAGCAATTCTCAAAGTAATTGAAACTTTTCATGACTTTCGTCACTAGGTGAAGATAAACTTGATCAAAGAGAAATGCTTTACCAACACACAATTTCGAGAAAAAGATAAGTAGTGAATACTCAACTTGAAATGTCAAATGTGTATGATCCAGTCTATATAGCATACGACTTTTTGTCTCATAAGAAGTAGGAGATAGAATAGATAGACTTTTGAGTGATAGATACGTTCAAGTCTCCACATACCTTTTTGTTGATGAAGTTCCACAGTTCCTTGTATAGATCTTCGTCGTTGTATGATGAATCACCATGAAGTCCTTGAGCTCAACTACACTTTTTTATCCTAGTCCGAGACTTAGCTATGTAGACTAGAAATCAAGACTCATAGTTTTGATCACTAACATTAACAAACATGCTTGATATAGCAACGCATGCAAGGTCAACCGAGCTATGCTCTAACAAGCTAAGGGAATCAAGTGCATAGAGTCCTGTTGGGATTCAGAGACGTAAGAAGCGCAACTGTACCTTGATCGGTGTGAGATTGGTTAGGGCTCAACTACATTCCAGTCTGAAGTCAACTTGGAGTAGGCTAGTGTTTGTAGCGGCTTAATACAGTTTGGTGTTCAAATCTGGACTAGGTCCCGGGATTTTTCTTCTTTTGCGGTTTCCTCGTTAACAAAATTTCTGGTGTATGTATTATTTCTTTTCCGCATTATATTTGTTTATATAATTGAAATATCACAGGTTGTGCGTAAGTTCGATCAATTGTGAATCCAACCTTTGGTTGTTGATTAATTGATTGACGCTTGGATATTGGTCTTTGGTACCATCCAAGTTGTTTCACATAATAATCAGGCTCACGGATTTCTACCTATTTGATTTGTTGATTACATTGTGAAACAAAGATACAACTCTTGGATATATTTCCATTGATTGAGTCTGACCGTCTAGTTGATTCTCTTGGAATTATATTGGAGTTTGTCCATACAGATTGCTCAGAGAAATATTGGGTGTGGTTGTTAGACCGCCGTTTTTTCAATTGGTATCAGAGCAGGCAAACACGTTTAAGACCTCATAAATCTGTGTTTGTAGCGATTTGATTCTATGGAAAATAGTGCTATCTCTGATAAATGCATCACCAAAGATAAAAGTTATGTTTCAATAAAATCTATTAAAGAGAAAGATTCATCTATCTCGAATTTAGATGAACATTATGTTCCAACGAAACATGATTGCACTGATAAGTGTTTTCCCGATCACCTTTCGAACGAGTCTGACTCTGTTGAAGAAAGGGATGCAGCCGAAGAGAGTAAAATGATTCTAAATCTTGTTAGAATTCAGGCTAATAGAATCAATCGGTTGAAAAACAATGTCAATGCACTCATCGGTATAGTAAAAGATCGCGACTCTAATTTAAAGGCTCTTAGCGAGGAAAACAGCAAAGTTTGCTCCTCACTCGAGGAGAAACTCGAAAAGGATTCCTTGGAAATTGAACATCTTTTAAGTAAACTTTCTATTCGAGGATTTTCTAAAGAGTCCAATGTACCAATCGCTTATATCCCAACTGAAAATTCAGTTCCAAAAGTTAAATCGCAATCCCTTCTGATTGGAAAAGATGTGCCTGTATCTTCCTCTAATCAAGGAATCTTCACATCACACGGAAGGAAGAAATCTCCCAACGATTGTGTTAAGTCTGTTCACTCAAATCACTCAGGTGATCAGAAAGTGCGTCTCTTTTGTGATTCAAAAGAACATGTTGAACAAATGAGGAAATCGAGGTTGAATGACAATTCTATTGTTCGACTTCAACACACCTTAGATTTAATTCTCAAAGGTGTTACTGATATTGATATGTCTAAACCAATTGGTTTTAGTACTCACCCTGAGAATCCTACCAGGAAAGTCAGTTCGAATTGTTCCTTGAATGTTCATGCATGTAACAGTGATCTTAACACAATTCGTCCAAGAAGAGTTCAAGGATCTTCTTCATATAAAAAGGGAGATACTGTTGTTTTTGATGCGAATAAGGTTTCAGGAGAAGGAATTAAAAATGGAGGTATGAAAGACAACCTAAATTTGGTAATTGAAGGATATAAATAACTCATCAACAGGATGTCGATTCCCTCTTATCAAAATCCTTCAGGTAAGAATCCATACTATGCATCGTATTTTGATGATAGTAAGTATTATGATAACTTTTCGCATCAAAAAGGTTTTCCTCCAAAGATTAAGAAAAATAGGGTTAACCGAAAACAACATTCATTTAATGAGCTCAAGTCTCATACTTGTGCTAAATAATCACAAGGTTGAAATCACACTCACAAAAATCTTGGTTGGGTGAGATATGATCAGGTATACTTGATTGCAAAATGTTTTCCGATTGTCTAGCTGTTTTCTTATCATTCTTAGCTGGATTATCATTCACAAACATTCTTGCATAAGTATTTATGTTGATCTTGTCAACAAATTTTTTTTGATTTTTTTTTGTTTTGAGTCAAAATGCTACTCTTATGCTCTAATTTTTTCTACTAAGAATATAAAATTTATTGAGCTAAGACTTGTGAAAATCTTCACGTAGCAAAATTATACTGTTGAGTCTTAAAGTACGCTCTATATTAGTTGGTTTTCCGTTTGGGTTCGGATTACGTTCGTACGAGTACCTATGACTTACTTGTCACGAACTGTCTTTAGAAACCCTAAAAGTTATTTTCCCTAAAATACCAAACCTATCAAGTTACGTACGCATACTTTAGGTTTTTATGGTTCTGTCAAGAATATCTTCTCCTTCTCGCACTGGTGATTTTGCAAGAGGTTTTCTTGATAAAGGTATTGGTTTCGAGTCCAAGGGGAGGAAGAAAAGAACCCTAGTAGAAGATGATCAAAAGCCTAATACCTCATGCTCCTATGTCTACACTCATCAGGATGTTGAAAATGAGGATATGGTTTCTGCTGAAGTGGTTCATGATTTTCTTAAATACTTTGAAGAAGCAAAACTACAACTTATTGATACTATGACGGGTCTTGATGCGTTAAGAACTGAGTTGAAAAAGGTTAATTCATACCTTATTCTCATGAAGACACATGTTAAAGATCTTCTCAATGAGGATATCTTCTCTGAAGAAGCAGTGGATGATGTCAATCACAATCTCAAAGGACTCAAGACTCGTATGGGTTCCAGTAGTGATCCGTGAGTTTCGTTCGTGATCAGTTTTGTTGGTTTATGAGTCTTTTGTTTTGTTTTTTTTGCTTGTTGACTTGATTTATTTTATCTAGGAAACTTCTTATGAGAATTTATTCTTGTGTTTTAAGAAGGATAACTAGGGTTTGTAATAGCCATTATTGCGAGTACACATAGCTATTTCCAATGATTTTCATCTTGCAACGTTTTTTAGATTTATTTATTTAAATTCTAAAATTTATTTGGAAGATGATTTTTGCAGTATTAATATTTATGGTTTCATATATTGCAACTTGTTATAGGATATGTGTGTTTAAGTACGTGAACTATGATTGTCCCATATATGTCAAAAGTTAAGTCTTTCATATGTCATTATGCAAATATTAATAAAAGATTCAATGAACTTTTGATAAACAAAAGTTAAGCCTATTATGTCATTATGCAAATATTGATGGAAGATAGGATGAACTTTTGTTTACAAAGATTAAGTCTATTACATGTCTCTATGCAAATATTGATGAAAAATATAATGAATCTTTGAATATTCTGCAGTATTGGTCCTTCCCTGATTCACATCTTTATGTGTAAATATTGTGCGTCTCCATAAGTTCTCTTATGTTGAGCATTTCCGATTAAATTAATCATGGGTTTTCTTGTGGTTAATTTAGTTGAGTATTTTGGATACAAATTCATGTTTCATGTGATTTGTTAATGTCCAAATAAATCCTTTTTTTCTTGTAAAAGTAAGGTCGCTCTTGTTGTTTTTTCGGGAATAACATTTTATGGGGGAGAGTTCTTAACTGAACTTGTGCTTAATTGCCAAATCTTTTTGGGGAGTGCGACTGTGGAATATTGTATGAGTTTTCTTGTATCTTTATAAACTCCTTGATGAATACACTAGTTTCGACTATGTGAAATCATCGAAACAAAGTTGATATGTTGTTCTCTTTTTGTCATGAAGTATCTCTATGGAAATTTCATTAGGATCCCACTAGTTTTCGTACCTTTGCCAATTTTTATTGACAAAAAAAGGGGAGAATTAATGTGTAGTTTACACTACAAATACGTATGGTTTACGAGTCATTATATAAGGAGGAGCGGTTTTCATGTGAGATGAAGTATTGACTAAGGGGAGTGATACATATCACCATAGTATTGTTGTCAAAGTTGTGATACAATTGTACTTTGATGTTGTATGATAATACAATGACACTGTATAACAATGATTGGGAGAAATTATTTTCTCATTGTTATAGCTGCGGATCTTCAACTACTATGATATTGAGTTGAACACATTCAGAATCACTGGAGTACTTAGAAGTGACGAAGATTTCGAGTAATGTTAAAGAACCAAGGAAATCAAGCATTTGGATTGAGAGCCAGTTTATTTATTTTGTATTTCATATGTATTCATAGTTTTTTCACTAAAATTGAAAAAGGGGGAGATTGTTAGAGCACTGCTCGGTCGAACTCGCAACCGTCGCTATCTCAAGCTTGTTGTCAAGTTTAGTTTCCAAAACTATAAGTCTTGATTTATAGTCTACTTATAGCTAAGTTTCGGATTAGGATAGAAAGTATAGTTGAGAATTAGACTTCACGACATTCATCGAAGAAAGACGAAGAACTACTAAGGGGAGCTTGTGGAACTTCATCAATAAAAGGTATGTGGAGACTTGAACTCACATCACTCAAAAGTCTATCTACTCTATCTCCTATTTGAGACAAAAGTCGTATAGCTATATAAACTTCAATTATACACATTTGATGTTTCGAGCTGAGTTTAACTCGCTTACATATTTCTCAAAATATGTATTGGTAAGCTTTCGCTTTAACCAAGTTCTATATTCTCCTGGTAACATCTTACATGGTTTGTGTGAGACAATCATTTGATGTAGACTCAGAATATTTTGTATTGATCATTCGATCACTTGAAAATTGCTTTGAAGCTAATAGTTTATGTGAGAAAGCTATTGTCGTCTTCCGAGAATGTTTCAATGATTGAAATGGAGTTTAGAACACTTAACCATGATTGGATAAAGCATAGTATGCGTACTTGCATATATGTAATCCAAGTCCTGGAACCATAGTATGCATACCCGTATGTGTACTGGTTGGTTTAGTGAAAGTCCGAGAACCTTGTACGCATACCGGTACGCGTAATGGCGTAAGGTTCAGGTCCCGGAATTTCTGCTGAGTTTGGAAGGTATGCGTACCCGTTCGCATACTGGCGAACCCAAACTGAGTCCGGCTACTTAGGTATGCGTACCCATTTGCATACTTGAGTAGGTTATGTTCTAAAATCGGTTTGTTCATGAACTAATACATTTATATAAGGAATGCAATCTTTTGCAAACCGTGGATATAATGTTCATGAATTGATTCATGTAATTCAAAATTTATTTTGCTTCAATTGTGTCTTGTATACTTCTATGACAATATAAACAATTGAACAACTCTATAACTAGTTTCATTTGAGTCATTTGAACTAGTTATGGTTAAGATGAATGTGCTTGATATGAAAGTGATCATATGGCTAACTTCGGTTAACTATTGTTGAGCCAACAAAGGTGCACACGTTTAGGTATGGTTACTCATATCTAACGAAGTCACTTTTCATTTGTGTATAACAAGCTAAGTTCGATCTAACGGTTGAAAGATATTAGCTTGAGTCTAATCAGGTTTTCATCTAACGGTGAATATTGAATGCTTTGTTACTAAGGTAACATTGATTGTAAACCCTAATTTGAAGACTATATAAAGGAGAACTCTAGCAACTGGGAAACCTAATCCCCACACCTCATGTGTGATACTAGTTGCGACTAGAGTCGATTCTCCTTTAACCTTAGGTTTTTCACGAAACCCTGTAGGTTAACGACTTAAAGACTTCATTGAGTTTGTAAATCCAAACCCAACTACTTTCTCTGTAGTTACGTGTTCTGATCTTGTTGTTTTATATCGTGATTGAGTATTATCTTCTCTGAAATTTTCTCGAGATTTAATTTTCGATAGGCGTGTTTATGGGTAAAAACTATTTCTGTCGGTTTTGATAAATTTGGGTGTGCGGATGAGAAACGAATCTATACCTTAAACAAATGCACTGCATGGGAGTAATTTATATTCGAGAGATCAATCTGTGCAATCCTGGCCTCAACCAAGAAATGGTCGTTCCAGTCTTGCTTCGGTCACAAAAAGAAGGAGAAAGGTTGGTATTAGGGAGGGAAGCGAAGAAGGTGTTGAGACCAGAATAGTTAATTCTGAAGATGTGGTTATTTTATGACTTGTATCATAATTTGGAACTGGCTTGCAGAATGAAAGCTATCAGTTCTTTGGTATTTTTCTGGATATTGTGTTGTTGTTAACCAGAACTTGTTGTTTGGTTGAAATAAGTAAAACCTATTTTTACAAGTCATATTGAACGCACCATGATCTCGTAGAAAGTGGGAATGATGGAGTGATGGAGAAGTGGGGTCATGGGTAAATGCCAGAAACCACGTTCCCACTAGGAAGGAAACGGGTTAGTTTACACCCACTACTTATTTCCGCCACTAACTGCCATGCTTTCTGACACTTTCTTATAATGGGCGTGTTGCACGCCGCACGCTGTAAACCGCCAGACCAATACCCTGATGAGAATCCCCCAGTTCGTGACATGTTTGATGTCTCGAGTGTTTTCGTGGAAAACGTGTAACAGATTGCTATGTGTGTCAAGTCAAAGTCAGGAGACTTGCCACAGGAGAATAGCATGTGATGCTATTAGGCTTGCTTAAAAGGCGAGGGTACCCAAATATACCTCAAGCTAAAACTTTATGTTAGAGCATAGCTCGGTCAAGCTCGCATGCGTTGCTATATCAAGCATGTTTGTCAATGTTAGTGATCAAAACTATAAAGTCTTGATTTCTAGCCTATTAGCTAAGTCTCATACTAGGATAGGAAAAGTGTACTTGAGCTCAAGGACTTCATGGTGATTCAACGACAACGACGAAGATCTACACCAAGGAACCGTGGAACTTCATCAACAAAAAGGTATGTGAAGACTTGAACTTATCTATCACTCGAAAGTCTATCTATTCTTCTCCTACTTCTTATGAGACAAAAGTCGTATACTATATAGACTAGATCATATACACTTGATATTTCGAGTTGAGTATTCATTGCTTATCTTTTACTCGAAATCATGTGTTGATAAAGCGTTTCGCTTTGATCAGGTTTATCTTCACCTAGTGACGAAAGTCATGAAAGTTTCAATCACTTTTGAAATTGCTCCGACGAGAAAGGTCTGTTGTTATTCACGACTGAATATCGCCCTCTGAGAATATTTCAATGATTGAAATGAGAGTTTAGATTATATAACCATGTATTTCTTGAACCGAAGTTTTCGAATTTTGTTGATCAAGAGAAATCAGTAGGATTGTGGAATTGGCTTGCCAAGTCCGCGAACCCATTCCGCAGACTCAGTTCGCGAACTGACAGAAGTTCTCGACCGAGAATTTCTGCTGGGATTTCTAAAACTCGTTTGTGTGCTAAGTACGCGAACTCAGTCCGCAAACTGGCGGAAGTTCTCGACCCGAGAATTTCTGCTGAGTTTGGAAAACTCAACCGATTAACTTAAGTCCACGAACTTGTTTGTGAGCTTAAGAGGTTATGATCTAAAGATGTGCTCTGAACATGAAACATTAATTATTAAGGAATGCTTTATGCAAACCGTGTCTATAATGTTCATGAGCCGATTCTAATCGAATCAAATCGAATCATCTTTGTTTCAATGGTGTGTTGTGTAGTTACATAAGATCTCATAGCAATTTAACAACTCTTAACTAGTTCATTTGAGTCAATTGAACTAGTTATGGTGAAGAATAACATGATTAATATGAGATGCTCATATGGTTGACCTTTTGTGTTATCATGTTGAACCAACATACTTGTACTCGTTTGGGCATGGTTTTTCTCAAACCCATTAAACGTGTACCCAAGTGTGTGTGACAAGCTATGTCTTTCGATCTAACGACTGAGAGATATTGGCTTGAATCTAAATCAGATTTCCATCTAACAGTGAAAGAGTTTGCTTTGTACCTAAGGCAAAACCCTGATTTGAAGGCTATATAAAGGAGACATCTAGCATTGAGCAAACCTAATCCCCACACGTCTGTGTGCTACTAGTGCTCTCGCTAGAGTCGATCTCCATTAACTCTTGAGTTTCTTCTCTAAAATCGAGTTAACGACTTAAAGACTTCATTGGGATTGTGAAGCCAGACTGATACTACTTTTATCGTAGTTGTGTGATCTGATCTTGCATTTTCTATCGTACGAGTACAATCGATTGATTGGCTTGAGATCGTGAGAGTTCTCCGATAGGCAAGATAAAGAAGTCACAAACATCTTCGTCTTACTGATTGTGATTCCTCGACAATCCGCTTGTGTAGTCAGGAAGGATTGTAGAGAGGTGATTGATTAATCTAGGTTGTTCTTCGGGAATATAAGTCTGGATTATCAATTGGTTCATGTTACCTTGATTTTATATCTAAAGATGGAACAAAACCTAGGGTTTATCTGTGGGAGACAGATTTATCCTTTCGATAGACTTTTCTGTGTGAGACAGATTCGTTTATTATCAAGTCTGTGATTTTGGGTTGTAACAACTCTTTGTTGTGGGTGAAATCAGCAAAGGGAATCAAGTACGCAGTGTCCTGCTGGGATCAGAGGCGTAGGAGTACAACTGTACCTTGTATCAGTGGGAGATTGGTATGGGTTCAACTATAGATCAGTCCGAAGTTAGCTTGGAGTAGGCTAGTGTCTATAGCGGCATAATACAGTGTGTATTCAATCTGTACTAGGTCCCGAGGTTTTTCTGCATTTGCGGTTTCCTCGTTAACAAAAATTCTGGTGTCTGTGTTATTTCTTTTCCGCATTATATTTTATATAATATAAATAATACAGGTTGTGCGTTCGTGATCATCAACTTCTCTAATCCAAATTTTGGTTGTTGATTGTAGTTGATTGATCCTTGGACATTGGTCTTTGGTACCGTCCAAGTTATCTCTCTTTGATAAAGACTCGCTATTGATTTTAGCTTGAGTAGAAATCAAATCGAGAGATTGAGATAATAACTCCTTGAGATACTTTTTATCTAGATTGAGTCTGACTGTCTAGTTGATTCTCTAGCAAAGTATTTCAGAGTTAGTCCATACAGATTGCTAAGCGAAATATTGGGTGGTGTTGTTAGACCCCCGCTTTTTCAATTGGTATCACAACAGGCGAACACATTAAAAACCTCAAAAGTCTGTGTTTGTAGCGATCTGAATCTATGGACTGAGGTGCTATCTCTATTAACGTACCACCAGTCTTCGATGGATCAAATTACTTATGGTGGAAAATTGTTATGCGAGCTTTTCTTCAATCGCGTGATTTTCAATCGTGGGTATATGTAGTCAATGGCTATGATGCGCCAGTCGTTGCAGCCGGAAACAGAATTGTTCCCAAGAATATTGGTGAATATAATTCTGTCGAGATTCTTGCTGCAAAGTAGAATTCTGAAGGGCTGAATGCTATCATACATGCCATTGCCCCAAGTCTTCAACACCATATGTCTAATTGCACTAGGTCTAAAGATGCTTGGGATATCTTAGAAACCGTATTTGAAGGAAACTCCAGTGAAAAGGAAGCTAGGATTCAAAACCTTAATTCCGATTCGGAGAACCTTTGTATGGAAGATGAAGAAACATTTGATGAGTTTAATCACAAAGTGTCTGAAATTGTTAATGCATCTTTTGCATTGGGTAAGACTATTCCTGAAAAGTACATTGTGATGAAAATTCTCAGATCGCTGCCATCCAGATACGAGTCTAAGAATCATGCCATCGTTGAGGGGAATAACCTTAATAATCTCTCCAGAAACACCTTGGTTGGGAAGCTAAAGATCTTTGATCATGAGCATACATCCAAAGTCGGTAAGG
Organism: Papaver somniferum; assembly: GCF_003573695.1. Lineage (NCBI taxonomy): Eukaryota > Viridiplantae > Streptophyta > Magnoliopsida > Ranunculales > Papaveraceae > Papaver > Papaver somniferum. Next base: position 96,092,979 of record NC_039360.1, read on the forward strand.
ATGTTGCCTTTAAAGCACATAAGAGAACTAAATTACTTTCCAAAGGTAAAAGTATTCATGTCTCGGAGGATGATCAGTCTGAGAATGATTTTTCATATGAAGACCTTGACAAGTCGGTCTCCTTGATCACAAGACAGTTTAGGGATCTTCTGTTGAAGAGAAGTAAACGGTTTTCGAGAGACAAACCTAGGTCATCAGACAAACCTCACGATCGCGTACCTCCTAAAAACAGGGATACTGACGAGGCTGATGACGAGGACATGCCTCAGTGCTTTAAGTGTAAGGGGTTTGGACATTTTGCAAACGAATTCCCTAATCGCAGAAAATACACTGGGAACAAAGGTCTAGTTGTAACACTTGATGAAATGTCTGAAACCTATGATTCCGATGAAGATAGGAAATCAAGTGTAGGGATCCTTGGTGAAAACATCGATTTTGATACTTGTAGCAATACATATATCAACCTCAATGGGTTCAGGGAAGAAGGAAACCCAATCAAGCTGGAAGATTCGATTGATTTATCCTATGGAAACTCTGATCGTGATGTTTCAGGATCTAATATGTGTTTAGCCGTCGTCGCACCACAGATACCTGAATATTATCCAAGATTGATGTGCTCGTTTTGTTCGATGAAGGGTCACGAACTATCAAGATGTTACAAGTACAAGCATCAAATGAGGCACGCCAACAAACTTTAACGAAGAGCAGATCGATTAGCAAGAAAGTTGGAACTTGCTCAGAAGACCGCCAAGGTATGTAGGATCTTATCTTCTTCAAAGAAGTTGGTTTACAGAGATAGAATTAGACCATTTGAAAAGAAAGTATGGTCAAATCGTTTGATAGACAGAAGCCTGAAGATTCCTCTCTTGAGGAAAGTGGTGGAAAAATTGTTGTTCACCACAGCACAAATTAATTGTGTTGTTATGCAAATCTTGTCTCATGTGCCTGATCAAAAGAGACAAGATCACAAACGTGCAGGCTTGTGGAAAAGTGTTACTTTAGGATTGTTGTTTTTGTCTATCAAACAAAAGAAAGGGTTATTATCGACAATTCTACTCTTTATAGGGTTTAGAGTTGGACGACCACGAACGTATGTTTAGGTTTCGAACCCTACATTCCTTTTTCCTTCTTGATATCCTTTTTATCTCTAGACCTGATGAGATTGTGAATTCCATCCACAAAAATTCAGTTGGTTATAACTGTTCTCAAAGCATGTCTATGGAGATAAGTGATGTCAACATGATTGTTAAGCCATCAATCAAGGAAAAAGAAAAATCTCTTGTAACTCCGTCCCGAGAAAGAAAAAGGAGGAATACAAGAAAGCCAAAGGAAGTGTCTTCTAACTCTCAGAAGTTTTCCGATGTTCTTGATGAGTGTAAGGAAGTAAGAAAGAATATTCGTGAAATAAAGGCTTTTGTGTCAAAGTCCTTAGAAATTCAGAGAGCCCTGGTACGACATAGTCATCCAAGACAGTTCGTTGATATAAACTCCTATCTTCGTGAACCGTATGTTCCAATGGTTGTTGACAACAAGGAGTTTGGGAATGATGCTGAATTTCTCAAAGGCATTGTCGCCTAGGATGTCTTCTTTTTGGATAGTTGGAAGAATAACTAGTGCTTTGAATAGTGATGAATGTGACTACACATAGCTATTTTTTGTTTTCATCTTCTTATGTTATTTGTTAGGTTTATTGGTATTAAATTCTAAAAATATTTGGAGGATGATGGTTACTGCAGTATTTTCTTGGTTTGTTATATTGCAATATTTTTATGGGATATGTATTTTTTGCGTCCGTGAACTTGAAGGTCCCATATTGCAGTCAAAAGTAAAGTCATTCATGAATTGGTATTCGTATTGATGAAAGGACGAATGGACTTTTGACATATACAAAAGTTATGCCGATGCAATCATGTATTTGATGGAAAATAGGATTAAATCTTTTGTATGACAAGGATAAAGTCTATTATGTTGTTATGCATATAATGATGCAAAGATAGAATAGATCCTTGTATGTTATTCACGGTATTGATCTTCATTGATCCATCTTGTTATGTTTTACCGTGAAGGCTCCATTATGTGTCTTATGTTGAGCACCTTACAACTAAGTCGATTAACCTTGGCTCTGTTGGTTGTTCCGTAAGATGCTATATGTTGAGCGTTATGAACTAAATTAATCATCCTTGGTTGTTTAGTTTTGTACTCCATAAGTTTTCTTTCTTATGTTGAGTACATGTGCGATTAAGATGGTCATGTTCCATGATAATCTTAGTTGGGGTTCCATAATCTCTTATGTTGATCCCAAAATAATTAAGTTGATTACCTCGGTGATTAGTTTGGTTATTTGTATTCCGATTAGATTAATTATAGGTTCTCTTGTAATTAATCTAATTGAGTTTTCATATATTCTACAAGTTCTTGTGTTGAGTATATGAACGGCTACACTATCATGTTTTATTGGTTAATATAGTCACGCATTCCGTAAGGTTTTCCTTATGTTGAGTACTTGAACGGTTAAGATAGTCACCTCCATATGATTAACTTAGTTGTAGCCTGTTGCTCCATGAGTTTACTTATGTTGAGCACTTTCAATTAAATTGATCACTTTTTTGGTTTTGATTTAATTGCGTATTCCAATTCGAATATTCATGGGTTTACTTGTGAGTATTTTGGTTGAGTTTTGGATATGAAAAATCATTCACATAGTTTTTGGTGTCCAAATAAAAATTATTATTTTTATTCCGAAATCAAGGTCACTCTTGTTGTTCCTTTGGGAATGACATCAAATGGGGGAGAGTTCTTTTGAACTTGTGCTTAATGGTAATATCTTGCGGGGAGTGCGGCTGTGGAATTTTATAGGGGTTATCTTGCGTATTAAAACTCCTTGATGAATGTTGTTAGCTTAGGCTATAAGATTGCATCTAAATTAAGATGATATGTTGTTTTTCTTTTGGTCATGAAATGTCTCTTGTGGAAATTTCATTATGAACCCGTTCTTGTACCTTTGCCAATTTTATTGACAAAAGGGGGAGAAATATTATAGGTCACACTACAAATACATATGGTTTTCGGATCATTGTGTAAGGGGGAGTGGTTTCCATGATCGAGATGGAGTATTGACTAAGGGGGAGTGATACATATCACCATAGTATTATTGTTAAAGTCGTGATGCAATTGGAATTTGATGTTCATAATAATACTATGACACTGTATAATAATGATCGAGAATCTCGATTTCTCTCATTGTTATAGCTATGGATCTTCAACAACGGTGATACTAAACTTACAACCTTTGGGATCATTGGAGTACTTGGAAGGACGAAGATTTCAAGAAACGTTGAAGATTGGACTATGGAATAGGAGCCACTAAAGTTTATCTTTTTTGTATTCCATATGTGTTAATAGTTTTGTCACTAAAATTGACAAATGGGGAGATTGTTAGAGCATAGCTCGGTCAACCTCGCATGCGTTTTTATATCAAGCATGTTTGTCAATGTTAGTGATCAAAACTATAAAGTCTTGATTTCTAGCCTATTAGCTAAGTCTCAGACTAGGATAGGAAAAGTGTAGTTAAGCTCAAGGACTTCATGGTGATTCAACGACAACGACGAAGATCTACACCAAGGAACCGTGGAACTTCATCAATAAAAAGGTATGTGAAGACTTGAACTTATCTATCATTCGAAAGTCTATCTATTCTTCTCCTACTTCTTATGAGACAAAAGTCGTATGCTATATAGACTAGATCATATACACTTGATATTTCGAGCTGAGTATTCATTGCTTATTTTATACTCGAAATCATGTGTTGGTAAAGCGTTTCGCTTTGATCAGGTTTATCTTCACCTAGTGACGAAAGTCATGAAAGTTTCAATCACTTTGGAAATTACTCTGACGAGAAAGGTCTGTTGTTCTTCACAATTGAATATCGGCCCCTGAGAATGTTTCAATGATTGAAATGAGAGTTTAGATTATATAACCATGTATTCCTTGAACTGAAGTTTTCGAACTTTGTTGATCAAGAGAAATCGGTAGGATTGTGGAATTGGCTTGCCAAGTCCGCGAACCCAGTCCGCGAACTGACCGAAGTTCTCGACCGAGAATTTCTGCTGGAATTTCCAAAACTCGTTTGTGTGCTAAGTCCGCGAACTCAGTCCGCAAACCCAGTCCGCGAACTGGAGAAAGTTCTCGACCCGAGAATTTCTGTTGAGTTTGGAAAACTCAACCGATTAACTTAAGTCTGCGAACTTGTTTTTGAGCTTAAGAGATTATGATCTAAAGATGTGCTCTGAACATGAAACATTAATTATTAAGGAATGCTTTATGCAAACCGTGGCTATAATGTTCATGAGCCGATTCTAATCGAATTGAATCGAATCATCTTTGTTTCAATTGTGTCTTGTGTAGTTACATAAGATCTCATAGAAATTGAAAAACTCTTAACTAGTTCATTTGAGTCAATTAAACTAGTTATGGTGAAGAAGAACATGATTAATATGAGATGCTCATATGGTTGACCTTTTAGGTTATCATGTTGAACCAACATACATGTACTCGTTTGGGAATGGTTTTTCTCAAACCCAGTAAACGTGTACCCAAGTGTGTGTGACAAGCTATGTCTTTCGATCTAACGATTGAGAGATATTGGCTTGAATCTAAATCATGTTTTCATCTAACGGTGAATAGAGTTTGCTTTGTACCTAAGGCAAAACCCTGATTTGAAGGCTATATACAAGAGACATCTAGCATTGAGAAAACCTAATCCCCACACGTCTGTGTGCTACTAGTGCTCTCGCTAGAGTCGATCTCCATTAACTCTTGAGTTTCTTCTCTAAACTCGAGTTAACGACTTAAAGACTTCATTGGGATTGTGAAGCCAGACCGATACTACTTTTATCGTAGTTGTGTGATCTGATCTTGTATCTTCTATCGTACGAGTACAATCGATTGATTGGCTTGAGATCATGAGAGTTCTCCGATAGGCAAGATAAAGAAGTCACAAACATCTTCATCTCACTGATTGTGATTCCTCGACAATCCGCTTGTGTAGTCAGGAAGGATTGTAGAGAGGTGATTGATTAATCTAGGTTGTTCTTCGAGAATATAAGTCCGGATTATCAATTGGTTCCTGTTACCTTGATTTTATATCTAAAGACGGAACAAAACCTAGGGTTTATCTGTGGAGACATATTTATCCTTCCGATAGACTTTTCTGTGTGAGACAGATTCGTTTATTATCAAGTCTGTGATTTTGGGTTGCAACAACTCTTTGTTGTGGGTGAGATCAGCAAAGGGAATCAAGTACGCAGTGTCCTGCTGGGATCAGAGGCGTAGGAGTACAACTGTACCTTGTATCAGTGGGAGATTGGTAGGGGTTCAAATATAGATCAGTCAAAAGTTAGCTTGGAGTAGGCTAGTGTCTATAGCGGCATAATACAGTGTGTATTCAATCTGGACTAGGTCCCGAGGTTTTTCTGCATTTTCAGTTTCCTCGTTAACAAAACTTCTGGTGTCTGTGTTATTTCTTTTCCGCATTATATTTTATATAATAGAAATAATACAGGTTGTGCGTTCGTGATCATCAACTTTTCTAATCCAACTTTTGGTCGTTGATTGTAGTTGATTGATCCTTGGACATTGGTCTTTGGTACCGTCCAAGTTATCTCTCTTTGATAAAGACTCGCTATTGATTTTAGCTTGAGTAGAAATCAAATCGAGAGATTGAGATAATAACTCCTTGAGATACTTTTTATCTAGATTGAGTCAGACTATCTAATTGATTCTCTAGCAAAGTATTTCGGAGTTAGTCCATACAGATTGCTAAGCGAAATATTTGGTGGTGTGGTTAGACCCCCGCCTTTTCACTTTTCCTTCCTATAAGTCCTTTCTCCAAAGTGATTGTCTGTAGACTGAGTCGAGACCATACAAAAAATCGGTTCACAATAGGATTGCTTATCAAGTAAATAGGAACTAATGTTTGTGTAATTTACTTTAATTAAAATAAAACAATTATAATGCGGAAATATAAAGTAAATGACACAACAAGATTTTGTTAACGAGGAAAACCGCAAATGCAGAAAAACCCCGGGACCTTGTCCAGAATTGAATACTCTCAGGATTAAGCTGTTATACAAAATAAACCAACTTTGTATAGTTGAGACCAAGCAACTAAACCTATAGTTCACCTAGTTCGGACTGTATTCCCACGCCTCCGACCTGTAAACAAGTCACGTACTTGGACCAATTCCTTTGGTTCGTATTCCAAACAGTAAAGGAACAACAAATCTGTTTGGTATCAACTTTCTTCAACCAAGTGATATGAGTTGGACAAAGGCTCTTCTGTTTATCTTAACATAAACTCCTTTGCTAGGTTCCAAGATCTATCTTATGTCCAATCACCGAAAGGTAATCGTTAAGATTTTGCTATCAATACCTTTAATCCCAAGGAAACGTATTGATGCCGATCTACACAACTATTCTATCAAAATACCACAAGGATAGATCGATTATAGTTGGATCCTCTTTTACCGAAACAAGTATTGTGCACACAAAAGATTTATATAACCAAGTCAGAAATCTTCTATCTCTTCTTTGTCTTCAAATCTTCTTAGATCTTCAATAAACACCTGCACACAACTACTTAAATCTCTTGTGATCAATCACACACAGAACGTAGTCTGTTAACAATAGATTATCACAAGATCGTCTTTAACACTAAAAACAGTCTAAAGATCCATGTCGAAACCTTGAACTAGTTTGAGTGAATCTTATATCAGAAGAGAAGATTCTCAATCATAAACAAACTAGGTGCAAACAAAGTTCAACCACCGTTAGTCAATCAAATCAATATGAAAACAAAAGATAAACCGAAATTATCTAGCTTCCCACCAACGGTACGTGCTAATGCTTCTCAATCCCAAAGAAGACTTTAAACTGAGCGGCCGTAAGAGATTTCGCCTAATTAGGTTACTCTCCTCTCTGAATAGGCCGCTTCACCAGTAACAATACAACAGAGGAAGTTTACTGTCACAAAGGATTAGTTTGCTAGAAAGGAAAACTTCAAGTATTTATAGACAACGAAGTTCGGACACCAAGGAATTTCCAAAACCCGAAAAATATTCTCAAGATATTCTATAATAATTTCCATATTCGATTTTCATAATTCCTGAGAATGCTTTGTCCAAAATAATGATCGAAAATCTCCTTGGAAAATCTTTAACTAGCAACTGCACATTACTGATTCTTATTTTCCATATATAATTAAAAACCTTAATTAAAAGATTCTTAACTTATTTAATTTCGATCTTGGGATTTAATTCCTTCTTAGCCGTTAAGGAATATCTTTGAACAATAAAAAATATACACATTACTGCATGTGTTCAAAGTGTGTCGACATCCTTTCTTTATAAGTCCTCTTTCATACTTACTCACTTGAAACCGATTTACCACACTTCCAAACAAGTTTAGAATTGGTTCATCTGAATTTCAAGAGCTATGCGATTGATCAAGAACTTATCAATCACAAATCATGGGTTTAATGGTTCTACCAAAACAAAGTTTCGGTTCTACCTCCATGTGAGTACTGTGCATAGTTACACTAGCTTCCCAAAATTCGGTTGACTAGGTACTAGGATCGGTTCCCCACATATATATGGTATCTAACTCATATGTGTTGCACATGTCCATAGGATTGGTTCTCATTTCTGCTATAAACCTTGATGCACCCTATACAAGGATTGATTCCCCTTTGTGACGTGTTGCACCTCTTACTAGGATCGGTTCCCCTTTACCCAATGTTAGTCCTTACAAACTACACAAACTCGATCATACCAACAGGTGATTACTTAAGATCGGTTTCACTAATAAAAGTCATACCAATACAAAAGTTAGGCCTCGTGTGAATAGTTTTACCAAGAACACAAACAAGTCATGAGCGGTTATACTAATCACACATATTGGTCATTCATAATATATGCAATGAAGAACAACCCCAATAACGCCTGGAGATTTCCTTTTTTGGTTCACAAACAAAGTTCATGAATTTACTTCCTTAAAACACATGTAACAACATTGTTTCCTAGGATGAAATCCTCACCTCATACCCATACATAATCACAATAGCATTCATACGATTATGTTGATGTCTTATCTACAAAGTTTAATGGTTAAGCAATAAACCTCGTATTGAATTCCTTAATACTATGTCTATCTAGAGTGTTCATGCTTCGCAGTTTTGTTTTCAATATGCACGACTTGAAAGATACGTTAGGGAATGAAACAGTTCAAGTCAAATATCACTAACCTCAAGTGGAAGGATGATGTTGTGGTTGTAGCTCCGTACTTCTTCAGTTCTTCAAGTCTTCGCAATACTTGTAATGTCTCATATCCTAATACTTTCAAGATAACCTATACGAAGTTGACTCTAGTACATTTAATCAAGCGACTCTTAAATGAGTTTTGGTTCACCAAAATATGACAACCAAACTTGACATACCAACGCTTGGTGGGTTCAACCGAGCTATGCTCTAACAATCTCCGCCTTTGTCAATTTTAGTGACAAAACTCTTACAATCATATGGATAAACAAATTAGAAGAATTCATTACACATACGCTTGATTCCCGAATTCAACAGCACATAACCTGCATACATTCAATCCTTAAAAATGCAACAGTTGTTGACATTATAATAACAAAGCTCATACCCCCCCTAAAGGTGCGATAGGTAGATTTGCAATCCTCACGTCTTTGTTATACCAAATCATATGATATGTTACTCCCCCTTAGTCTGTGCTTTTCCTCATTCGTTAGATAAACGTTCAAGCACCATTGTCCTCTTCCCTAGTGACACCAATCAATATAATTAACACCAGCATCACTTGTTTACTCCATATATTTCGCCCCCTTTTTTTTACAAAATGACAAAGAAACGGAAAAATAAAGGACAACACGAAAAGGATCTTACAAATCTCAAAATAGACTTGCAACCTGTTGAGTCAAGCACGAGGGTTCCACACACCATTTTTGATAACCAATATCAAAACCGAATCTACAAAGTAATTATGTTTTGATATGTTATCATGGAAACAATTTCCCAAAGAAATTTCCCCAACTAGTTTAGCAAACCAAAAATCAACTACTCACATTAGTTCCCTTGCTAAACCGATTGTATAAATACAACCGCTTCATTCGATAAGACCAAAACAAAGATAAACTCTATTTTTCTCATCAGGTTATAATTATCCATATAACCTTTAAATTTTAAACAAGCCAAATACTAGGTTAGTTAACTAGCATTTCCTTGTTTAGGCATTCGATTAGACTTGAATAACCGAAACCTCCACTTTGATAAGTCTAACTAAGATCAGAATTAACTTAGTTTATCTTATCCAGAATCGAATTGGACTAAACAACTCATCTCGTCAACATATTCTTTTGTCAAGCCATAAATAATTCATACAAACCAAAACAAAACAACTTGCATAATTATTCACCTCAACCGGAAGCAATTGAAACAACATAAACATTAAAGTACTGCAATTGCACCGTAAAATTTTGTAAGCCTAGACGATTGATACCACACAACAAAGTTATATAACAATAGTTTTTCTTAACCGGAACCAATTGAATCACACACACATCCATACACACATAATGGAATAAAAGCATCAATTGTACCGAAATTTTGTTAAGCAAAAGCAAAAAGATATAAGCAATGACATTAGGCTTTTCTTAAACAGGAAAATAATTAACTAACAAGATTGTTACCTCAATTTCACATCCAACTTCTCCAATATGATCGCATATTCTTCTTCCAGGGAGAATTGATATCGAAATACCATTATGTTGTCATCCTTATGCAAAACAAAAGAATAACAACAACCAACCTTTACCAGAGAAAGGTTGAAAATCGGTTTTTAACTATTGCAAGCAAAAGTTGAAAACCTGCGAAACACATATGCTTTTATGCTAAACGAAAACCGATTCAACATATTGTGACTTTTTCACATATTGTTTCTATCAAAACCCCTCATGATCCTTTGATAAAGCCTACCAACATGGGATAGAACTTAATCCTTCTAAATCAAAAAGTCACCCAAACCAAAAGGGTTCACACCATATTATGAGATCGAATACCAAGGTAATGAAACCGAAATCAAACATCCCATAAACATTCATAGCAATAAATAAAGCATTCAAGCACAGGCTATGAAAATCAAAAACTATCACAAGAAAAATTACCAATCAAATAATTTTATTCATAATAGACTTAATAAAATCAATGAAAGAAATCAAAAATTTATGTCTATTTTTCTGGAAGATTTTTCAAAGATCGTCTTCAATATCCTCAATTTTTCAGGATCTTCATCAACAGCATCTCGACTGATATCTCGGATTTTACACAAAATACCTTGATTATGTTCACAGGCTAAAGCATTAACCTTCTGATTAATATTCCGATCGTACTCCCTATTACCGATTCCAAGATTAATCAGCTTTCTTTGGTTAAGGATAACAGTTCTTAGTAGTGCTGCCTGTCTATGATGAGTCTATATGGTACTGAGGAGAACTTGACGAAGATTGATAATATAAATCTTAGCGTCCAAACTGTTTTGGACAAGAAGATTAGTAACATTTTCCTTTTTATTTTCTGTATCTTCACAACCAGATTTCTTGAAGGTATCATCAAGATGAACTGTTTCCTTGGAAGTCATTCCACTCAGAGCTTTTAGAAGTTTTGCTTGAGATCGGGTTGAGAATACATCCTTTCGTATAAGTTTTTCAGACATGCTGAGTACATATACATGAAATACCTTTAACACATACCAAACATATATATCAGCCTTAAATAAATAATGTTGATCAGATTTGAAAAGATTTTCGAATCTATTGTGTTACTTTTTCTCAAAAAGAGATTATCTTCAAAATCGGTATCAAGAGATACTTCAGACAACTGCTCAGATCCTTGTTACACGAGTTGTTGTAAGACAACCTTTCTACACATAAGGATAGTAAATAATACTTAAGGTAGATAGTGTATTCTCTCTATGTTGAATAAGAGATATTGATAGGAATCTGAATGCACAGATATATGTGCTTCCTTACATCCGAAGATTTGGCAAGGTAAGGATGCACATTCTAATGCGATTAAGCATTAGGATGAGGTTCTAACTCATCAAGTCCCTTTTTAGAAGATACATCTTCCTTTTCATGGATTTTAAACCCCTCCTCTTTATTAGGAAAATTTCGAGATGCAATCTCTTCAACAATATCCTGAGCCCAGGATGGAATATTCTCTGAACTAGAACCCGTGTTATCAAGGTTTGTCATTCGAAAAATTCCTAATGTCTCTTAATCTAGACATTCTATATGTCCTTTTAAGGTATCCATTCCTTGTTGGAAATAATTTTCTAAACATTTGTCTAGATATACCTTTCGACATGTCCTTGTAAGAAGATCTTCAATAAGGACCTTATTCCTTATTTGTGAATGCTCCAGCGAATGAGTAAGAATTTCACACTCTGTAGCCTGCTGATGAACTTTGTTGCATAAGTCCACTTTTTGTTCCTTGCAATCAATAAGATTGTTTTGAAGAATGAGTGCAAATTGCTTTTCTTCACAAATTCTTACATTCATTTGAACAATAAGTTCTATGACATCGTCTAGACTGTCAATGGTCTTTCCCTCTTTGAAAATTTTTGGACATGTTTGAAGAATCTCTCCATCATCTTACTAAATTCAGAACTTGGACAGACTAGTGAATCAAATCTCTTTTCAGATAATTTTTCACTAGAAATCGGAGTCGAACCTAAACAGGTTTCTTGAGTTTTGAACTCATTCCCTTTTGATCAATGACCTGATATGCAATCGAGTCATTAGTCGTAGACTTTTCTTTTGACTTCCGAAAAGACTTTCGAGACCAGTTTCCATTGACCTTCTCTGAGATGTTATTCTCATTATCTTGACATACGTTAACTGAGTTCTTCATAAGTTTAGCTTTGCTTTTCTTATTTTGACTCATATCTTATAAGATGGATCGTACCAAACCCAGATTGTTAGATATTTTCGTGTTTGCCTGCTTTGATACCAATTGAAAAGGCGAGGGTACCCAAATATACCTCAAGCTAAAACTTTTCCTTCCTATAAGTCCTTTCTCCGAAAGTGATTGTCTATGGACTGAGTTGAGACAATACAACAAATCGGTTCACACTTCGTGTGATCGTCTATGGATACGAGATCGAGACAATACAACAACGAAGTATGTTTACTTGATAAAAAGGTTCGGACTTAAGCAAACACAATAGGATTGCTTATCAAGAAAATAAGAATTAACGTTTGTGTAATTTACTTTATAATGCAGAAATAAAACAATTATAATGCGGAAATATAAAGTAAATGACACAACAAGATTTTGTAAACGAGGAAAACAACAAATGCATAAAAACCCCGGGACCTTGTCCAGAATTGAATACTCTCAGGATTAAGCCGGTATACAAAATAAACCAACTTCGTATAGTTGAGACCAAGCAACTAAACATATAGTTCACCTAGTTCCGTCTGTATTCCCACGCCTCCGACCTGTAAACAAGTCACGTACTTGGACCAATTCCTTTGGTTCGTATTCCAATCAGTAAAGGAATAACAAATCTGTTTGGTATCAACTCTCTTCAACCAAGTGATATAAGTTGGACAAAGGATCTTCTGTTTATCTTAACATAAACTCCTTTTCTAGGTTCCAAGATCTATCTTATGTTCAATCACCAAAAGATAATCGTTAATATTTTGCAATCAATACCTTTAATCCCAAGAAAACGTATTGACGCCGATCTACACAACTATTCTATCAAAATACCACAAGGATAGATCGATTATAGTTGGATCCTCTTTTACCGAAACAAGTATTGTGCACACCAAAGATTTATATAACCAAGTCAGAAATCTTCTATCTCTTCTTTGTCTTCAAATCTTCTTAGATCTTCAATAAACACCTGCACACAACTACTTGAATCTCTTGTGATCAATCACACACAGAACGGAGTCTGTTAACAATGGACTATCACAAGATCGTCTTTAGCACTAACAACAGTCTAAATATCCCTGTCAAAACCTTGAACTAGTTTGAGTGAATCTTATATCAGAAGAGAAGATTCTCAAGCATAAACAAACTAGGTGCAATCAAAGTTCAACCACCGTTAGTCAATCAATTCAATATGAAAACAAAAGATAAACCGCAATTATCTAGTTTCCCACCAACTGTATGCGCTAGAGATTTTCAATCCCAAAGAATACTTTAAACTGAGCGGCCGTAAGAGATTTCGGCTAATTAGGTTACTCTCCTCTCCGAATAGGCGGCTTCACCGTAACAGTACAACAGAGGAAGTTTACTGTCACGAAGGATTAGTTTGCCAAACTTCAAGTATTTATAGACAAGGAATTTTTGACACTAAGGAATTTCCAAAACCGAAAATATTCTCAAGATATTCTATAATAATTTCCATATTCGGTTTTCATAACTCCTGAGAATGCTCTGTCCAAAATAATGATCGAAAATCTCCTTGGAAAATCTTTCACTAGCAAATGTACATTACTAATTCTTATTTTCCATATATAATTAAAAACCTTAATTAAAAGATTCTTAACTTATTTAATTTAAATCCTGGGATTTACTTCCTTCTTAGCCGTTAAGGAATATCTTTGAACAATAAAAAATATACGCATTACTGCATGTGTTGAAATTGTGTCGACATCCTTTCTTTGTAAGTCCTCTTTCATACTTACTCACTTGAAACCGATTTACCACACTTCCAAACAAGTTTAGAATTGGTTCATCTGACTTTCAAGAGCTATGCGATTGATCAAGAACTTCTCAATCACAAATCATGGGTTTAACGGTTCTACCAAAACAAGTTTCGGTTCTACCTCCATGTAAGTACTGTGCATAGTCACACTAGCTTCCCAAAATTCGGTTGACTAGGTACTAGGATCAGTTCCCCATATATATATGGTATCTAACTCATATGTGTTGCACATGTCCATAGGATCGGTTCCCCTTTCTGCTATAAACCTTTCTGCACCCCATACAAGGATCGATTCCCCTTTGTGACGTGTTGCACCTCTTACTAGGATCGGTTCCCCTTTACCCAGTGTTAGTCCTTACAAACTACACAAACTCGATCGTACCAACAGGTGATTACTTAAGATCGGTTTCACTAATAAAAGTCATACCAATACAAAAGTTAGGCCTCATGTGAATAGTTTTACCAAGAACACAAACAAGTCATGAGCGGTTATACTAATCACACATCTTGGTCGTTCATAAGATATGCAATGAAGAACATCCCCAATAACGCCTGGCGATTTCCTTTTCGGTTCACAAACAAAGTTCATGAACTTACTTCCTTAAAACACATGTAAGAACATTTTTTCCTAGGATGAAATCCTCACCTCATACCCATACATAATCAAAATACCATTCATACGATTATGTTGATTTCTTATCTACAAAGTTTAATTGTTAAGCAATAAACCTCGTATTGAATTCCTTAATACTATGTCCATCTAGAGTGTTCATGCTTCGCAGTTTTGTTTTCAATATGCACGACTTGAAAGATATGTTAGGGAATGAAACAGTTCAAGTCAAATATCACTAACCTCAAGTGGAAGGATGATGTTGTGGTTGTAGCTCCGTACTTCTTCACTTCTTCAAGTCTTCGCAGTACTTGTAATGTCTCATATACTAATACTTTCAAGCTAACTTATACGAAGTTTGACTCTAGTACATTTAATCAAGCGACTCTTAAATGAGTTTTGGTTCACTAAAATATGACAACCAAACTTGACATACTAACGCTTGGTGGGTTCAACCGAGCAATGCTCTAACACTTGTCTTGGTTGGTCGCCTAAGACTTGCCAATCAATTCTGTGGCGATTTTAGACGGCTGAGATTGTAACCGTAGATGGGGAAAAACGATTTGCTGGTTTTTAAGGAATTGAGGAGACGACCGTACGGAGGAGACACCTCGAACCGAGCGAAATGTTAAACCTCACACAGATGCACCGCTGCAAAGGGGGTGCTTTAGATTCGAGAGATCAATCTGTAGTACTCCGGCCTAAATCAAGACAATGACCGTTCCAGAGTAAATTCGGTCAAAGAGAGGATGGGTTGATCTGTAGGAGGGAAGCTAAGAAATTTGTGGAATCAATGGTAATCAAAAATTGTGGGTGTGTGAATTCTGAATATGATAAGCTCTGAGTGATTGAAATTGCTCAATTGAGAGTAGTCGCTCAATTGATGAGTTGATGATCTCGTGTTGTCAGTTTGACGTGAGATTGATGATACTGTTGATGCTGATTCAATCATGATTCAGAGACTTATTTATATTGCTGGAATTTTAGACACCATGATTTCATGAAGTGTGACAGTTGATGGAATCAAGGAGTGGGGAAGTGGATATCGTGTTTGAAACCAGTTGCTCAACGTGTGGAGACTTGGTCGATTTTCCACCCACTACCTCGTGAATTCCTTCAACTGATTGCACGACTTGCTCACATTCCATCGTGTGTTTGAACACACGTGCCGTAGACCGCCAGACCAAAAACCCTAAGTGATATCCCCCCAAGTGACACGATTGACGTCTCGTGGTTTGTTAGTCAATTGATGACTTTGTGGTTTGATGGGACGATGAGCCCATGTAGTCGTTGAGTTGAACATGATGTTCTGAAACTCATGAATTGAACATGTCATGAGACAAAGGTATAGTTCTTACGATGAAGTGATCAAGTATTGCTCATTCGATGGATCGTTGAACCAATATTGAGCAAATATTCCTCATCCGAGCAAGTGCTGCTCATGTGATGAATTGTTGAATATTTGATCGTATGAGCATGTATTGCTCATCTGATGGATTGTTGGAAGCATACCAAAAATATTAATTAGAATACTGGTCGTTGAACCGAGCATAATTAATGAAATTAATGATCATGAGGTCGTCGTAATATTATTAAGGTTGGAATCTGGAATGATGATCCTTGGATTCAGAAACCCTAATTTGATCAATTGATGATCAATTCATGGTTGTCAGAATTTCAACCATGGGACGAAGGAGGGAGCGAATACATGGGACCGTGGATCAACCATGTAGTGTCTATATGCTCACGAGGGCAAATACAAAGAACTCCTGAAGAGTTGACGATTTGTTGGTGGAAGAATGATTAAATGCAGGTTTAATCATTTATTCAAAAAATGCTCGTCTGAGCCTTAGGTGAGAAAACCTAATTAATTATGACGAGGCGAGGGACCGACCATGGAGTCATGAAACCGTACCTGGGTTATCCCGTGACCGCCTGACGATCACTTCATGAAAATCTAAAGTGTTTGGGAGAGTTTTGGACCTAATACGAGCAATTGTGCAAATTAGGTCAAAACTGTGAAAATTGATGGGACCGGCTTCCGTGAGCCAAAGAGCCAATCTTGGTCGATCAAGATAGCGTGCTCATGTCCCCAAGGCGTCCGTGAGCCAATTTTGATATTTTCTGGCGTGCAATTGAGCATCCATTCGAGAAAATATGCCAAAATTAGAGTTTCGACGAAACTGGGGAAAAACACCATGGGATGATGAAAAAGTAATTATAAAATAAGAAATGAGGAGGCGTGGGACCGCCGTGGTCAAGGCATGGTCGGTCGGTCGTGACCACGGTCCCGTGGTGCCTTTTCCTTAATTTTATAATATTTTGATGATTTATAAAAAAATTCATGAATTTTGAGAAATTTGATGAATTTTGGGAGTTTTCATGAGTTCAAGGAAGCAAAAGATATTAAAATAATAAAAAAAAAAGGGCGTGTGGGACCGTGGAAGGCATGATTGTCCGTCCAGGTCCCGGTCCCACAAGTTTTCCTAATTTTATAATGATTTTATGAAAAATTCATGAATTTTGAGAAATTTGATGAATTTAGGGAGTTTCCATGAACTAAAAGAGTTTTCATGAGTTCAGGGAAGCAAAAAATATTAAAATAATAAAAACAAGGGAGTGTGGGACCATGGAGGCATGGCCGGCCGGCTTGGGCCCGGTCCCACGAGTTTTCATAATTTTTTAATATTTTTTAGGTATTTTTGATGTTTTGAGGGAATTTTTCCTAATTTGAGAGAAATACCATGAAATCAAGGAATTTGATGAATTCAAAGAAAACTAATAATAAAATAATAAAACAAAGGGACGTGTGGGACCGGCTAGGGAATGGCCGTCCGGCCAAGGCCCGGTCCCACAAGTTTTCATAATTTATGTTATTTTAGTATTATTTGATGATTTGTGCAAAAATACCATGAAATCAAGGAGTTTTTTCATGAAATTAGAGAAATAATAATAATAATAAAATAATAAGGAACCGTGGGGTGTGGGGCTGGTTGGGACCAAGGCATGGACGGTTGGCCAATGGTCACGCCCACACTCCTTTCCTTAATTTTATATTATTTTTTATGGATTTATGGAAGTACCATGAAACCGAGGAGTTTCCTCGAGACGAAGGAGATTTGATAAAATGAGAGAATCTTCATCAAATCATGGAAAATAATAAAAATGCGTTAAAAATATAAAACTGGCGTGGGATTGACCATGACACGGTCGGTCGGTTGTGTGTCCGTGCTCCTAGCACCCCGGTCAATATTTGTAATTATTTATTATTTTCTTCTCTATTTTGCATAGGTTCATCGTTTCGTTGTATTTTTGAAATACTCGTTCGTGCAGTGACTGTTAGTGTATCGTCGTTGAATACACCTTCACCATTTGAATCGGGGCTTACTTAGAGGTAGCTCAGACTCCCGGTTGTTGATTATTTGTTACTAATTGTGGAATTCAGTGGAGAATAATTCACAAAACTGAGTAATAAGATGTTTATTATTAATTCATAGGATCAGCTGAGGATTCGACTACGAATTCAGAATAATAAATTGAGCATTACCATTCCATGGGATCGTAGATTCGACCATATAATCGGAGTAATTAAGGTTTATCTATTACCATTTATGAGACCAGTTGTGGATTCGATCATGAAATTGGAGTAATGAGATAATATAGTTATTGTTATTCTATGAGATCAAGCGGTGGATTCGATCATAGAATCAGAACAATTGTTATTGTCATTCCAAGGGACCAGATTCGACCATGGAATAGGAGTAATTGTTATTGCCATTCCATGGGACCAGTTGTGGATTCGACCATGGAATAGGAGCAATAATAGATTATTCTGGGAATTCAATAGTGAATGTCACGGCAGAATCAATCTTAATTAGGAATAATTAACTTTGTGGCTCTATACTGGCAGAGCAAGCTGTCTAGGAGCATTAATTATCCCGATATGAGCTTGTCGGTAAGTCATATCCTTTATATAATCAGGGTAAACTCGTTGTTTGTTCCTGAAGATGTTATCGCTCTATACTAGCAGAGCAAGCTGTCTAGGAGCTGTCCATCTCGTGATGCTATATAGAAATAATCACTGAAAGTAATCAGTATTCATGAGATATGCCGTTGTCCAGTCGTGAGACTACATATCTACATGTACTCTGAGAGAAAGTACTCTCCGTTGAGAATTCGATGAGAGACTCATATCTCGATACTCACGTCCGATTGCTGAATCAGAGTTTCGTATAATTATGAGTTTACGAATTTAGCCTTTGTCGAAAATCCACCATCTACACGTGGGACCAGTCGCAGATTCGACCATGGAATAAGATCAATTGTTATTGCCATTCCATGGGACCAGTCGTGGATTCGACCATGGAATAGGATCAATTGTTATTGCCATTCCATGGGACCAGTCGTGGATTCAACCATGGAATAGGAGCAATTGTAATTAGGAATAATTAACTTTGTGGCTCTATACTGGCAGAGCAAGCTGTCTAGGAGCATTAATTATCCCGATATGAGCTTGTCGGTAAGTCATATCCTTTATATAGTCAGGGTAAACTCGTTGTTTGTTCCTGAAGACGTTATCGCTCTATATTAGAAGAGCAAGCTGTCTAGGAGCCGTCCATCTCGTGATACTATATAGAAATAATCACTGAAAGTATTCAGTATTCATGAGATATTCCGTTGTCCAGTCGTGAGACTTCATATCTACATGTACTCTGAGAGAAAGTACTCTCCGTTGATAATTCGATGAGAGACCCGTGTCTCGATACTCACGTATGATTGCTGGATCAGAGCTTCGTGTAATTATGAGTTTACGATTTTAGCCCTTGTCGAAAATCCACCATCTACATTAAGTCCCCTGCTTACTTAATGTGGAACAAGGTAAAAGAAAGCAATACTAGATTGCTATCAACAAGAAGAGAAGAGAATTCAAGCAAGAAGAGAAAAATAAGTTTTGTGTTTAATAATTTGATTGAGTAATAGATAGATCTTACATGAATCAATATAGCCTTTATATAGGCTTGAAGAATAACTAAACTAGGAAACAGAAAACTAAAAGGAAATCTAAAAGAATCCTAAAAATAAGAAAGACTAAAACTAGGAAACCATGGAAGCCAAACCTCTAAGCGGAATCTTCTGGAATTGTAGTATGCCCTGCATCAGTCCCCCCCTTCTAGAGTAAAGCTCGTCCTCGAGTTGTCCAAACAAACCAGAAGTTCATTGTCACCATGAAACGTAAAAATCTCTTGAACATTAAATGTGTTGGAGATATTCCAATCATTTGGTAGATCAATAACATAAGCATTATCATTGATCTTCTTTAAAACCTTGAAAGGACCATATTTCTTCATCTTGGTTTTGTTATAAGTACCCACTGGAAATCTCTCTTTTCTTAGATGTATCATCACGAGCTCCCCTTCCTTGAAGGTTTTAAACCTCTTGTGTTTATCAGCATCCTCTTTATATTTAGAATTGGACTTCTCCAGTTTAGATTTTACTTCATTATATAATTCAGTTGCTTTGACTACAAAAGAGTCGGTTGCAGTGTTTGTACTCTGTGTGGTGGGTAAGGCTACCAAATCAAGAGTATGATTAGGTACTTTAGAGTACACAATCTCAAATGGAGTTTTCCCAGTAGAACGATTCACATAAGTGTTGAAAGCGAATTCCATATGTGGCAATAACACATCCCACTGCTTACTATTATCCAGGCACTTAGCTCTAATCAAATTCCCAAGTGATCTATTAACAACCTCAGTCTGTCCATCAGTTTGCGGATGTGAAGTTGTGCTGAATTGTAGAACTGTGCCTAAGCGCATCCATAAACTTTTCCAGAAATAACTCAAAAATTTGGTATCTCTGTCAGAAGTGATAGACTTTGGAACCCCATGCAATCTTACTACTTCTTTAAAGAACAAAGAAGCAACATTAGAAGCGTCAGTTGATTTCTTACAAGCCACGAAGTGAGCCATTTTAGAGTAACGATCAACTACGACCATAACAGAATCATTACCTCTAGCAGTACGAGGTAAACCAAGTATAAAATCCATACTTATATCAACCCAAGGTGCATCAGGAACTGGTAAAGGAGTATACAACCCGGTATTTTGAATTGTACCCTTTGCTCTCTGACAGACCATGCATTTTTGTACGAACTTTTGTACATCACGTTTCAAAGATGGCCAGAAATATCTTTCTTCAATCAGGGCAATGGTTTTATCTCTCCCAAAATGACCACCAAGACCACTGCCATGTTCTCGCATAAGATGTAAACGTAAAGACCCTTGAGGAATACATAATCGATTCCCTTTAAAAAGAAAACCTTCTTGTATAAGAAAATCATCAACCCCATGAGTTTGAGAACTGCATTGATCCCATAGTTTGCCAAAATCTTCATCTTCTGGATAAATGTCTTTGATATAGTCAAATGCATAACTCTCATTACGAATTGTAGTTAATAGATGACTTCTTCTACTTAAGGCATCAGCAACTTGATTCAATTTGCCACTTTTATGTCTCACGGAGAAAGTGTATTTGTTGAGTGTGGAAAGCCATCGATCATGCATTCTGTTAACTTTAGCAGAAGTATTCAAAAACTTCAAAGCATGGTTGTCAGTGTTGACAACAAATTCCCTATGTATAAGATAAGTATGCCACTGCTTAAGAGATTGAACAAGAGCCAATAACTCTAATTCATATGTAGACCATTTCTTTTGTGCATCTGAATTCTTCTCACTGTAATATGCAATTGGATGACCCTCCTGTGATAATACTGCACCAATACCAACAACAGATGCATCACAATCTATTTCAAAAGGCTTGTTGAAATTCGGAAGTGCAAGAATTGGTGCCGTACAAAGCTTTTCTTTAAGAAGAATAAAGCTTTTATCCATTGCTTCCGTCCACTCAAACTTCTCCTTCTTGAGACAGTCAGTCAAAGGTGCAGAAATAGAGCTAAAGTTCTTCACAAATCTTCGATAGAAAGAAGCCAAACCATGAAAACTACGAACATCACGAATAGAAGTAGGAACTGGCCAATCTTCAATTGCTTGAACTTTAGAAGGATCGACATGAATACCATCAGTAGAAATCACATATCCCAAAAATGTTACTGAAGAAGCCATGAAGGTACACTTCTTCAAATTAACATATAAAGAGTTGTCAGCAAGAACTTGAAACACTTGTGAAAGATGTTGGAGGTGTTCTGGCTCACTGCGACTAAAAATTAGTATGTCATCAAAATAGACAATAACAAATTTACTGAGAAAGGGTTGGAAACCTGATTCATAAGTCGCATAAAAGTACTAGGTGCATTAGATAACCCAAATGGCATGACCAGCCATTCATATAAACCTTCACGTGTCTTGAATGTTGTTTTCCACTCATCTCCACATCGAAATGCGTATTTGGTGGTAACCACTGCGTAAATCCACTTAGTAAAAATAATAGAGCACGAAGTAATCAATCATATCATCAATACGCGGGATCGGAAATCGATAAGGAATGGTGATGCGATTTAATGCTCTGCAATCGATACACATCCTCCATCCATTGTCTTTTTTACTAACCAAGAAGGCAGGACTGGCACAAGAATGTTGCTAGGTCTTATCAAACCCTTTGTAAGCAAATCATTTACCTTCCCTGTAATATCTCATGCTCAGCAGACTCAAGCGATAGTGTGCTTGGTTTGGTAAAGAGGCTCCAGGAATAAAATCGATGCAGTGTTGAATATCCGTAAAGGAGTAATGCAGTTGGTAGTTCATCTGGAATAAAACATTATATTGAAATAATAAGGCTTCACCTTTGCAGGCAACTCAATCATAGGCTTAGAATCTTCATTGGAATGTAAAGAATGTTATGGGTGCAAAGAACTAAATACAGTGGCTACGACAGCATCAGTCTGCGCACAAGAGTTTGAAGTGGAATTGGATGGACGAAGAACCTTGGTTTTCCCATTATGAACAAAAGTGTAAGTATTCTCGAATCCATTGTGAACCGCGTGAAGATCGTATTGACAAGGTCTGCCAGAAGAAGATGGGTTGCTGTCAATTAATGACATCACATAGAACTGTGTCTTCATAACCCTCAAAAGAGAATGACACTAACACTGAAGAGTAATCTTCTGTGCTAGAGGCATTAACCCATCCTACAGTGTAAGGTTCTGGATGAGAAGTTACTGGTAGTTCAAGCTTCTTAACTACGTGATCAGCAATATAATTATCCACACTGCCACTATCAATTATCATCTTGCAGATTTTACCCCCATATAACATCTTGATTTAAAAAACTGTGTCCTGAGACTTGCATTGTTGAGTAAGAAATAATGGACGAATCATCACAACAAACTCGTCGTCATCACCAGGTGAGTCTTCATCTCGAACTCATTAAGCGCACCAGTGAATTCATTAATGACTGAGGTTCACCAATCAAGCATTGATTTCCGACAATCACTAGAAGTGTACCCCGATTGCTGACATTTATTGCACTTATCTCCACGAAATTTTGTATAAGCATTATTAGCTCGCTGTTGCGGTGGAAATTGTTGTTGCCTGTTATGAAACCGATTCCCTGTCGTAGAGGAGTTGGTTGCAGAGAGTGAGACTGCTGACCCGGCTGAAGATCAACTGGATTGGCTAAGATAGGTGTAGCCAGAGGTGGAGTATAAGGCACAATATGGCTAGGTTGTCGATGTGAATGGCTAACATCATCATAAGGAGGCCTGGGAATATTCAAAACAATATCTGGAGAAAAGTTTTGAGATGAATTGGTACCCCTGTAAGTATTTTGATAACGCCCTTGTCTGGATGGATAAATCCTAGAAGAACGAATAAGACGATTTTCTATCTTAATAGCTTGCTGCACAGCTTCGACCATAGTAAAAACTAAATGAGTCATACCATTTTGTATTAATCTATTCAGTCCCTCAATGAATCTTACAACTAACTGTTCCTCAGATTCTTTGAGTTGATTTCGTGCGACCAAATTATAAAAATCTGACACATATTCTTCAAAAGTTCGTGCCCCCTGCTGAATGTTTTGTAATTTGATGAAAAGTTGCTGCATAAAGTCTCTAGGTAAGAACTTATCCATGATCAAAGTTTTCATACGTTTCCAAGTACGTATTTTCGGTTTGTTAGCGTTTCTACGATCATCACAGATCTTATCCCACCAAGCTGCAGCTCATCCTTTGAGTTTGTATGTCACAAGTTTAACCTTAGAATCTTCAGGGACCTCCATGAATTTGAAAAAATCTTCTACCTCAAAGAACCAATCAGTTAGTTCTTCAATACGAAAATTTCCAGAGAAGTTGGGAATATCAGCTTTTAGTTTATATTCTGGTAAAGAACTGTAAGGGTTGTGACCAGTTTTTAAACGTCGTTCTTCAATCCAATTCTTCTCTAAATCGTTCTCACGTTCATCTTCATCATCACTGTCAAGTGCAGGAGAAACTATCTTCTTCTTTGAATGACCTATGAAACCTTCATACGGTTTCTTAATGTTTAAAGTACGCAATACATCTTCAGGTACTTCATCATTCTGTAAAAACTGAAGTATATCTTCTTTAGTTTTTCCTTCTAAGTCTACAAGCTCAGGCATATCCAAATCTAGATTTATATGTTTTGCAACCTTCAAAAGTTGATTCTGCATGGTTTCAAGCTTGGTATCTCTTAACCCTAATTTGTCCTCCATGGACTTCTCAAGAGCTTCAGTAATGTTTTTTGCCAAAATCTCGGTATGAGATTTGATGAGAGCTTCGATTGCTGCTAGAGTAACTGGTTGAGCAGTCATTTTTTTTTTGTATACGAAAAGGAACTAAAAAAAGGACTGAAAGGTGTTGCGGAAGCGATGTAAAGGATCAAGTTATAGGATGAAAACCTAAAACTAAGCGGTTGATACCAACTAATGTGGAACAAGGTAAAAGAAAGCAATACTAGATTGCTATAAGCAAGAAGAGAAGAGAATTCAAGCAAGAAGAGAAAAATAAGTTTTGTGTTTAATAATTTGATTGAGTAATAGATAGCTCTTACAAGGCTTAATCTAGACTTTATATAGGCTTGAAGAATAACTAAACTAGGAAACAGAAAACTAAAAGGAAATCTAAAAGAATCCTAAAAATAAGAAAGACTGAAACTAGGAAACCATGGAAGCCAAACCTCTAAGCGGAATCTTCTGTAATTGTAGTATGCCCTGCATCATTACTGAGGAAAGCTGTGTTCCTCAGTCAGCATTAAATGGTGATTTTCCGGCCATAAATAATAATACCAGTAATTGAACTTAGTCGTAAGTTGAGACGTTACCGGATTTAAAGAGCATGAGCAAACCACGACTTGATGAAGTCTTCAATGTCATGATTGGAGCATCGTTTGATGAGCATAAATTGGTGTTGATCCACTGTTTTGGATGACAAGTCCATGGTCGATTAGGATTCACGGGCCGAGCCCAATAAGGAAATCCTTATTTTAGGAATAAACGCTCGTTTGTTCATTAGTTTAAAGAACAAACAAAATAGATTTGAGTCTGTAGATGGGGGAAAACGATTTGCTGGTTTTCAAGGAATTGAGAAGACAACCGTACGGAGTAGACTCCTCAAACCGAGCGAAATGTTAAACCTCACACAGATGCACCGCTGCAAAGGGGGTGCTTTAGATTCGAGAGATCAATCTGTAGTACTCCGGCCTAAATCAAGACAATGACCGTTCCAGAGTAAATTCGGTCACAAGAGAGGATGGATTGATCTGTAAGAGGGAAGCTAAGAAATGTGTGGAATCGATGGTAATCAAAGATTGTGGGTGTGTGAATTTCGAATACGATAAGCTCTGAGTGATTGAAATTGCTCAATTGAGAGTAGTTGCTCAATTGATGAGTTGATGATCTCGTGTTGTCGATGAGACGTGAGATTGATGATACTGTTGATGCTGATGATTCAGAGACTTATTTATATTGATGGAATTTTAGACACCATGATCCCATGAAGTGTGACAGTTGATGGAATCAAGGAGTGGGAAAGTGGAGATCGTGTTTGAAACCAGTTGCTCAACATGTGGAGACTTGGTCAATTTTCCACCCACTACCTCGTGAATTCCTTCAACTGATTGCACGACTTGCTCACATTCCATCGTGTGTTTGAACACACGTGCCGTAGACCGCCAGACCAAAACCCTAAGTGATATCCCCCCAAGTGACATGATTGACGTCTCGTGGTTTGTTAGTCAATTGATGACTTCGTGGTTTGATGGGACGATGAGTCCATGTAGTTGCTGAGTTGAACGTGATGTTCTGAAACTCATGAATTGAACATGTCATGAGACAGAGGTATAGTTCTTACGATGACGTGAGCAAGTATTTCTCATTCGGTGGATCGTTGAATATTGATTGTTGAACCAATATTCCTTGGTTTGAACAAATATTTATCATCTGAGCAAGTGTTGCTCATGTGATGAATTGTTGAATATTTGATCGTCTGAGCATGTGTTGCTCGTCTGATGGATTATTGGCAGCGTACCAAAAATATTAATTAGAATACTGGTCGTTGAACCGAGCATAATTAATGAAATTAATGACCATGAGGTCGTCATAAAATTATTAAGGTTAAAATCTGGAATGATGATCCTTGGATTCAGAAAACCTAATTTGATCAATTGATGATCAATTCATGGTTCATCAGAATTTAAACCATGGGACGAAGGAGGGAGCGACTACATGGGACCGTGGATCAACCATGTAGTGTCCATATACTCACGTGAGCAAATACGAAGAAATCCTGAAGAGTTTACGATTTGTTGGTGAAAGAATGATTAAATGTTGGCTTAATCATTTATCCGAAAATACTCGTCTGAGCATTAGGTGAGAAAACCTAATTAATTATTACGAGGCGAGGGACCGGCCATGGAGTCATGAAACCGGCCCTGGGTTGTCCCGTGACCGCCTGACGATCACTTCATGAAAATCCAAAGTGTTTGGGAGAGTTTTGGACCTAATACGAGCAATTGTACAAATTAGGTCAAAACTGTGAAAATTGATGGGACTGGCTTCCCTGAGCCAAAGAGTCAATCTTGGTCGGTCAATATAGTGTGCTCGTGTCCCCAAGGCGTCCGTGTCTCGATCCTGAGAATTTTGATATTTTCTGGCGTGCAATTGAGCATCCATTCGAGAAAATATGCGAAAAATTAGGGTTTCGACGAAACTAAGGAAAACACCATGAGATGATGAAAAATAATTATAAAATAAGGAATGAGGAGGCGTGGGACCGCCGTGGTCAAGGCATGGTCGGACGGTCG
Source organism: Papaver somniferum (assembly GCF_003573695.1). NCBI lineage: Eukaryota > Viridiplantae > Streptophyta > Magnoliopsida > Ranunculales > Papaveraceae > Papaver > Papaver somniferum. Next base: position 96,119,658 of record NC_039360.1, read on the forward strand.
TGACCACGGTCCCGTGGTGCATTTTACTTAATTTTATAATATTTTGATGATTTTATGAAAAATTCATGAATTTTGGGAGTTTTCATGAATTGAAGGAGTTTTCATGAGTTCAAGGAAGCAAAAAAATTAAAATAATAAAACAAGGGCGTGTGGGACCGTGGAAGGCATGGACGGCCGGCTAGGGCCGGGTCCCACGAGTTTTCCTAATTTTATAATGATTTTATGAAAAATTCATGAATTTTGAGAAATTTGATGAATTTAGGGAGTTTCCATGAACTGAAGGAGTTTTCATGAGTTCAGGGAAGCAAAAAATATTAAAACAATAAAAACAAGGGAGTGTGGGATCGTGGAGGCATGGTCGGCCGGCTTGGGCCCGGTCCCACGAGTTTTCATAATTTTTTAATATTTTTTAGGTATTTTTGATGATTTGAGAGAATTTTTCCTAATTTGAGAGAAATACCATGAAATCAAGGAATTTGATGAATTCAAGGAAAACTAATAATAAAATAATAAAACAAAGGGGCGTGTGGGAACGTCTAGGGCATGGCCGTCCGGCCAAGGTCCGGTCCACAAGTTTTCATAATTTATATTATTTTATTATTATTTGATGATTTGTGCAAAAATACCATAAAATCAAGGAGTTTTTTCATGAAATTAGAGAAATAATAATAATAAAATAATAAGGAACCGTGGGGTGTGGGGCCGGTTGGGACCAAGGCATTGTCGGTTGGCCAATGGTCACGCCCACACTCCTTTCCTTAATTTTATATTATTTTTTATGGATTTATGGAAGTACCATGAAACCGAGGAGTTTCCTCGAGACGAAGGAGATTTGATAAAATGAGAGAATTTTCATCAAATCATGGAAAATAATAAAAATGCATTAAAAATATAAAACTGGCGTGGGATTGACGATGACACGGTCGGTCAGTCGTGTGTTCGTGCTCTCAGCACCCTGGTCAATATTTTTAATTATTTATTATTTTCTTTTCTATTTTGCATAGGTTCATCGTTTCGTTGTATTTTGAAATACTCATTCCTGCGGTGACTGTTAGTGTATCGTCGTTGAATACACCTTCACCATTTGAATCGGGGCTTACTTAGAGGTAGCTCAGACGCCCGGTTGTTGATTATTTATTACTAATTGTGGAATTCAGTGGAGAATAATTCACAAAACTGAGTAATAAGATGTTTATTATTAATTCATAGGATCAGCTGAGGATTCGACTACGAATTCAGAATAATAAAGTGAGCATTACCATTCCATGGGATCGTAGATTCGACCATAGAATCGGAGTAATTAAGGTTTATATATTACCATTTATGAGACCAGTTGTGGATTCGATCATGAAATCGGAGTAATGAGATAATATAGTTATTGCTATTCTATGAGATCAAGCTGTGGATTCGATCATAGAATCAGAACAATTGTTATTGTCATTCCAGGGGACCAGATTCGACCATGGAATATGAGCAATTGTTGTTGCCATTCCATGGGACCAGTTGTGCATTCGACCATGGAATAGGAGCAACAATAGATTATTCCGGGAATTCAGTAGTGAATGTCACGGCAGAATCAATCTTAATTAGGAATAATTAACTTTGTGGCTCTATACTAGCAGATCAAGCTGTCTAGGAGCATGAATTATCCCGATATGAGATTTTCGGTAAGTCATATCCTTTATATAGTCAGGGTAAACTCGTTGTTTATTCCTGAAGATGTTATCTCTCTATACTAGCAGAGCAAGCTGTCTAGGAGCTGTCCATCTCGTGATGCTATATAAAAATAATTACTGAAAGTATTCAGTATTCATGAGATATGTCGTTGTCCAGTCGTGAGACTACATATCTACATGTACTCTGAGAGAAAGTACTCTCCGTTGAGAATTCGGTGAGAGACTCATGTCTCGATACTCACGTCTGATTGTTGAATCGGAGTTTCGTATAATTATGAGTTTACGAATTTAACCTTTGTCGAAAATCCACCATCTATATTAAGTCCCCTGCTTACTGAGGAAAGCTGTGTTCCTTAGTCAGCATTAAATGGTGATTTCCCGGCCATAAATAATAATACCAGTAATTGAACTTAGTCGTAAGTTGATACGTTACCGGATTTAGAGAGCATGAGCAAACCACGACTTGATGAAGGATTTAATGTCATGATTGGATCATCGTTTGATGAGCATAAATTGGTGTTGAACCGCTGGTTTGGATGATGAGTCAGTGGTCGGTTAGGATTCGCGGGTCGGGCCCAATAAGGAAATCCTTAGAAAATTAGGTTTTGGAAATAAAATTGATATAAAAGGGATTAATCCTCTTTTTTTCTTCCTCACACATGACCAGCACTTTCATCACCTTCACGCCAGGTAAGGAGAGTTTTCCCGCCGCCGCCGGTCGCCGTCGTTGTCGTCGTCGGCCAATTTCCGGCCGACGCTCCCAGGTACGTTTTTTTTTTGTTTTCTGATGTTTATGATCCTCATGAGTTTTTCATGCTTTTATCATGATGAAGTTATATACATGTTTGTATATTAGTGTGAGTTTTATGAAAAAAACCTCGTTTTTTGAAAACGTATGTTCGTTCGATCGTTAGTTTTGAAAACTAACTATAATCCCTGATTTAGGAGAGATTTTTTTTTAATATGAACCTAGGTCCAGTGATAAAACTTAGTGTATGAGATTTCATGTATACCAAGGTTTCATCATAAAAGAAGTGAATTTTCATGAAATCGGAATAATCCTTCGTTTTAAAGACACGAAGGAAAATATGTATGATGAACTTGTGTCCAGTGATAAAATTTTGCTTATGAGCTTTCATGTAAATACAAAACTTTATCATTGGTATGAGATGTGAGCTTTCACAATATTTTTTGAAATAAACCTTCGTTTTAAAGACAAATAACGACGATACGAAGGAAATTTATATATATATATATATATATGTAGCCGTGACATATATTGTGTAAAATATGATGGTATATTTTATTTGCATGAATTTATTTTCATTAGATAAAATTCTTTGAGAATTTATATATGCAAGTTGCATTAATTGCTGTTTTTTTTTTCCGAAAAATCAGAAACGTGGGTTTTGAGGAACCTTCGAAGATAGACAATATATTTATGATGAAATATTTTATTATTGTAAACTTCATAGGTCAGTTGTGTGAATGTTCACATTATGGAAATTGTGTCCGTGATTTCATGAAAAATCAGTTTCGGAAATTAAATAAAGTTTCGTTCGTTTTTGCAGTTTTCGAAGAGACGAACGATTTTGGGGTGTTAACTCTAGCATTACTATCACTATTGTTAGTGGAAGTATAAAAGGTAAGAGTTAAGAGTTACCATTTTTGCTCGTATTTCCTTGATTTATATCTGGACGGCATACTGAAGTAGAATGTAGTGTGAACCTTTTCAGCTACTTAGCAAAGATGTCCAATTCCCAAGCTGACGACGCCTCGAGGGAAGAGATGTGCGTTGATGATGGTATCTCCAGAGATGAGACATGCATGGATGAAACTTCCGTTGGGGGAGACGAAGACGAAATCCCTGGGATTAAGAATGTCCCGAACATAGATGATGCATTCTTTGAAAAAGATATTCCAGGAGCTGAGCAACATTTGAAATCCCCAGTGTATCGTCTTTTGATAAATCCCAGAACTGTTACTCAGAAGAAATTGGTGACTCCTAAGACAGTGATTCGATTTTGTCTTGAACGAGGGGTCTTCGCCTCATCAATCATAGAGTTTAAGCTTTCTCGACGACCTTTGGAGAAATTTGCCGGCTGGGCGAGGCATATGTTGGGTTTTCCTCATGTGAGGACTATGCTCGACCAGGCGCAGGTGACGAGAGCTATTCAAGCTTCTGGAGAGTTGTTCATTTATCATGACGCAAGTGGTATTGTGGCTCTGTTTGCTCGCTGGTGCATTCCCACTCACACTTTCATATGTAGATGGGGAGAGTTTACCATTACCTTGGAAGACGTGGCGGCTCTGATGCATCTCCCGATCACGGGCAATCTTCCTGGGGATCTTTCAGATGAGGAGACCGCCGTTTCTCATGTCTTGACAGCTGCAATGGAGAAAGCGAATAAGGCTGGTAGTAAAGGATGCTATGCTTCCTGGTTGACACACTGGTGGCCCAAAGACGAGGTTTCTGATAAACCCATCGACGGTATGTTACCCATTGCTGCTTTCTTATGTTTATGGTTGTCCAGAGACGTTTTTGAAGACAGTGGAAACTTGTTGAAGCCTTTTGTGATTCCCTTTGCTATTAAGATGGCTCAAGGTGAGCAACTTCCGATAGGTAGTTTATTCTTAGGCTCCTTGTATTACAACCTGGACTCCTTGATTATAGACTCCAGTGTGTCGAACGGCTCTATGAAGATTGAGTGTTATGCCAACACGATGTTTCTTCAAGCTTTGATGTGGGAGCATTTTAAGAATTATGCACCTACTCCACGTAATGTTGCAAGGACCGAATACTGATGCGCGCCATACTTTCCCTGAGAAAGATAATGCTAGGATCATGCGTTGGTCCACCAAGCAGCCTCGTTCTAAAATACGTTTTATTGATGTGTTAGATGAAGAATCTGAGTTCAATTTTCGCCCGTGGGTGTCAGTCCCTGATTATGTTTCTCAGCCGATGACTTTCAATACTGGAGAAGGCACGAGTTTGACGTCTGGTGCGCATCTGAGTGATGGCGAAAGATCTTTCATGTTGAGTTGCACTCCTGGTCATTTGCTATCAGTCACGTTTGGAGAGCTTTCAGTGGAGGAGTATAATATTGATAGAGCAGCTCGACAAATGGGTATGGATCAGTGTGTTCCAACCATACGGAGAAGGACCATCAGTTGAGCAACTCAGGACTCATTTGGATCATACTCACGTGGAGGGAGTAGCTACTGGTTTCCTGGTTCTGATAGATTCGCCTATGTAACCCCAGGTTATGTAGAATTCTGGGACCAACTTGGGCGTTTGCGTGGCTTTGTAAGATTTCCCAGACCTCCATTCAAGGATCTTCCTTCGGCTGAGATGATTTCCAGTCGACCAAGATTGAAGTATCTTTCTGGTGATAAACGAAAGTCGTCTCCAGGATGCTCTCAGGTATGTTTCTTCATATAATCTTCACGAAATTATAAGAACTGTATTCTGATTATATTACTGGATTTCACCACAGGACGGTCGTAATATACGACCTCGAATCGGTGTAGATTTCTCAGAGACTGAGGCGGTTATTCATGGCGGAGAAGGCAGGCATAAAGGTTATAAGTGTTACCTAATACCGTAAAGTCCCCAGTTGGTGCTTTGGTGAGTTCCCAATATTTCTCACCGTGACTTTCATTGCTATTAATTAGAATCATGAAGCCAATGTTGTTAATTTTGTTGCAGAATTTTACTCCATCAAGTCTTGAAGGTCTTCAATTTTCTGCTACTGAACAAGCAATCGCTGATTTGAGTGACGAAGAAACTGTAAGTATTTCTTCACATGTTCAAATGTTGCTTCATGATGAAAATATTGATTGTAAAGGACGTGTACAGGAGGATGTCGTCATGGAGATGGAGAATTCTGGAACTCAATCATCCTCTGGGAAAATGGAGGTAATTCCCAAGATTCGGAGCCGGATGGAAGTGATGTTCCTCTTGTCGTTGATGTGGACAATTCCAACCCCTTGGACACTTTGGAGACTCCTCAAGTAAGTATATATCCTGTATATTCTTCATAGAAGTATAAAAGTGCTGACTTGTGAATGAATGAATGAGAACCCATGTGAATATATGAAAACTTAGTCGAATTTCGTCGTCAGAAAATTCAGAACCCAGCTTTTAGTAGAAACGCTGTAGAATCTTCGTCCGGAGTCGGATTTTGATGATCTGCATGTGCAAATTCAAGCCCGGAAAATTTCCAAGCTTTACAAAGAAGATTTTTAAGTTTTGAGCACGTTCAGAGCCTGAAAAAGGCGAAATAGTAAACTTCCAGGAGACTTCCAGAACTTTTTCAGATTGCGCATCACTTGATATTTTGGCCACATCTACTGCTCGTTCATCGGATTGTCATGAAATTTTGACATGTCATAGAGGACATCCATACGAAGAGAATGGAATATGACCCATCCTCGATTCCTTGTAGATTGCTCCCAGTTCGTCTCCTAGTACAGGGCAGAGTTCAGTTTCTTCAGACGGACTCATCGTAAAATGTGTTTTCATGACTTTCATGTTATTTGCTCGTGCCTTGAATGTAGTATGATGAACCTTGATGATGTTGCCTTGCTGGTATACTGTGTTTCATAATCTCCTTTGGATTCGTGACTCTAACCTCATGTAATCTTCGTATTAGGTGCTAAATACCGAAGTTGAGGATACTGGAGCCAACGATGATAACTCTAACCATTCCGGAGTTATTGATGAAGAGACAACCATCCCTGCATTCAAGGCCATGAGAAGGTCGCTACTGCTGTTATGGAAACCAGATGGTTGTTGCCTCAGTGATAGAAGAAACCGAGACAGCAGCGGAGAATACCGAAGGAACTGTTGCTTTGTCGTGGAGCCACTCCAGTGACCGAGAACCGTATAATAGTGTATGAATATCCAACTGCAGGGGTCGCTTTCGATCCTCCCTTTAACACTTCACTCCCGTATCATGAACTGGTCGGTGGATTCAGCGTTCCCATTGGATATGCACGCTTGTATGAGACGATATGGAAGAAGTTCGGCCATATGATCGTTGACAGGAACCCTGGGCGTGCTTATGCTTTAATCATGCAAGTAGGCGTTATCTTGCGTGTCGTGAGTGATATGCATACGAGACCCAGGAATACCGTGACTCCAGATATACTCTTTGATTGGGAGTTTAACTTGGAGAATTCAGAAAGACTTGGCCTCAACGTGAAATGGCTTCGTAAGCAAATAAACGTTATCAAGGATTCATGTGAGAAGAACATACCCTTTCCAAACGATGTGTGAAGGAGAAGGAGGACAAGATTCCATTTCCAAGCTGACCGAGGAGTTGAACAAGGAGAGGGCGGCTTTGCAATCTTGAAATTGAAGGATGCTGATGAGCGAAAGCCTTTTCTTGCTGATCTCTTGAACTTCTGAACTTCTGAGAGATGTGAGGTTTATACTTGGGTTTTTGATATTTAGATGGTTTTGGATTGACTGATGGTTGAGGATTTTCTTGTAGATTTGATAGAGATTTTCTTTTACGAAATATGAACTGAATTTTGATAAATTGCTGAATTCAAATACTGATTGCAAGTATTGCAAATGTTTTGGAGGAATTGAAATACAAATGAAAGAAAATCCTAAATGTTAAATCCCAACACCATGAGTGCTTCAAACGCCCAATACCTTAAATGTCCAATAATTTCAGATAAACGCCTTGAGCCAATTTTCGTGAATTACTGGTAGGGTTCTGCCATCTGTGTTGGTCAATTTGTAGTATCCTCCGGCCACGGATTCAGCGACCATGAATGGTCCTTCCCAATTGGAGTTCCTTGTAGAATGAAGACCGCGCTGAACTGCTTTGAGAACCAGGTCCCCTTCATGAAACTTGTTAGGCTTGGTCGATCGTGCCTTGAATATCTTCCGCTGATTCGGAATTCCCTGTTTGATGGAATTCCTCGATTGTGGCCCGTATGGACACTCGCGGAAGAGAGTATCCAGCAGTGTTGATCATGCTTAGCCAAGTCTTCAGCAATAACCTCTCGATGGAGTGACCGATTTGAAGAAGTTCTGAACCCAACCATTGAGTGTAATATTGCTGAGGTGAAGTTACCCACTCGTAGCTTTTGATGACTGCTAAATTATTCATGGGGAGAAGTCCCTGGACCATAGTAGCGTATTTGAACATTGGTAATATTGGAGCAAGAGGAGGAATAAGACTTGCCTGAGCTCGAAACCTTCTGACAAAGGTGTGCGGATTATCTCCAAGTTCCTGCGTAAGTCCCATCAGAGTTTTTACTTCTTCCAGATGCTCAAACGGTGGTGCGTCCTCTGCTTCGTCTTCCGACTCGGAATCCTTGTCGATGACAGGATGTGTTGAAGGCATCGTTGTCCTTTCAGCATGAATCCAAGTTCTCCCAAGGACCATGTCGTATCCAGGGTCTTCCCGGATTATGAAAAACTTGGCCTCAGTGCAGATCGATCTTTCCGTAACTTTGAGAGTGATGAAGCCGTATGCGTTTCTGGAGATTCCTTCGTGGTCCCTGATTGCTATGGGAGCGTGGGTGGCTTCCCGTCGAGTAATACCAGCAGCTCTGAGAGTTTTCAAAGGGATGATGTTGACGGGGTACCAACATCGATGAACCCTCTTGAACTCATTTCCTTTAATGTGCACTGTGGTGAGCAGTCCCCAGTCATATTTCTGTGTCGGTGGCTGAAGGTCCGGTGGTGGTATCTCTTGGATCAGCGGACGTCTTCCGGACACGATGTGGTTCAGTGCAGCAAACATGTCTTTCCTTTGAGCTTTCGAAAGATACAACAGCTCGCAGACATGTTCGATCAGAGATTGGACCGTTTCCTTGACAGGAGGTTCGGAGATGGTAAAAGTTCTGACTGGGAGGGGGTTTTTGTGCACCCCTCAGTCCCCAGGTTGAGCTCTCCTGATTCGACCTTTTCTTTGAATATGCGCTTCAAAATTTTGCAATCACTCGTGGGATGGCTGACGTATCTATGGAAGCGACAATACCGAGGATTTTCCATGGCCTCTTCAGTTGGTTCCTTCTTGACATAAGGCAATTTGATTGCGCCGTCTTGAATCCACATCGAGTAGTTCATTAACTTCTTCCATTGAACAGGGAAAATCAGGTGCTTCTGGATCTTCCGTATGCTGAGGAGGGATTTTCGAATTCTCCTTCTTGTGTGTCTTTGAAGGGGTGGAGGAAGTCTGCTTGTGTTGTGGTTCTGCTTTTCGCTTACTCCCTTCCGCGACAATTTGTTGAAGGTTGCAGGTTATACTGCTTGTTGATCAGACGCCTGCTTCCTCGAGTGTTTTGAATCTTCAGTCTTTGTAGACTTTGCTCTTTCCAAAAGAGCGGGTGCAGTGGTTGCCGACCTCTTCGCAGCTTCGTGAAGCTCTGAGAAAGTCTGGAATCGAAGGTTTTCTAGCAAGGCCCTGTAGACCGGGAGCATGCCATTGATGCACAAGTCCACCAGTTGTTGCTCCGTGACGTTTGGGTCATGACAATCCAGGGCTTGGACTCTGAACCTTTTCACATAATCATTGGGATTTTCACTGACCCTCTGAAACATTCTTCCAAGGTCGGAGAGGGTGACTTGTTCTGACACGAAGAAGTATTTCCTGTAAAATGCGTTAACCATTTCTCCCCAATTGTTGATGGTCCCTGGTGTGATGCTGTTATACCAGGTGTATGCCCTGCCTTTCAGAGATTTTGAGAATTCCTTGAGACGGACGACATGATTATGTTCATGTTCTTCCAAGGCTTCGAGAAAATAAGAGACATGTTCCCGAGCATTGCCAGTTCCATCATACAAGGTGAAAGTTGGAGAAACGTAACCTTTGGGGAGTGGAATCCTCTGCGTAGCGGCAGGGTAAGGAGGTTGATGATGATGGTCATGCGATGTCTTGCCTTTTCCATGGTTCTCAAAGAGGTGCTCCATATCCTCGCGAGTGATGAAATTCGGTGATCCCTTCGCTGATGAGTTGTCAGCAGCAGTTTTGTGGACTTCGTCGTCTTCTACTGTATGGATTGGAATTACTTCAGAACCGTCGTCCGAGGATTTCTCCTTATCCTTTCCCTTCTCTTGAGTCTTCTCTGACATCTTGTCAGTAAGAGTTTTGAGATAATTACACATCTCCTTCTGTGTAGCAGCCATGTCAGTCTGGTTCTTTGCAAGAGTCTCCTGCGCTTTGATGAGATCATCAATGGTAGGCGGTGGATATCCTCTGACTTCTTCAGGGTGTCATCCGGACAGTGGATGACCTTCGGCGTGAGGAGGAGTAGTGTCACCACCATCAGTATTGGAAGTCGGAATTGTCTCCAGGATATTCTGATTGTTGTTGTTGTTAGTGCTATCACGGTTTGTGTTAGGATTTGTAACTGAACCTGACCTAAGATCAACCATCTTGTGAAATTGTGAGATTGCAACCGAGAGAATGACCTCCCACTGTGGTCGCCAATCTGTAGATGGGGAAAATGATTTGCTGGTTTTTAAGGAATTGAGGAGACGACCGTACGGAGGAGACTCCTCAAACCGAGCGAAATGTTAAACCTCACACAAATGCACTGCTGCAAAGGGGGTGCTTTAGATTCGAGAGATAAATCTGTAGTACTCCGGCCTAAATCAAGACAATGACCGTTCCAGAGTAACTTCGGTCACAAGAGAGGATGGGTTGATCTGTAGGAGGGAAGCTGAGAAATGTGTGGAATCGATGGTAATCAAAGATTGTGGGTGTGTGAATTCCAAATTCGATAAGCTCTGAGTAATTGAAATTTCTCAATTGAGAGTAGTTGCTCAATTGATGAGTTGATGATCTCGTGTTGTCGATGAGACGTGAGATTGATGATATTGTTGATGTTGATGATTCAATCATGATTCAGAGACTTATTTATATTGCTGGAAATTTAGACACCATGATCCCATGAAGTGTGACAGTTGATGGAATCAAGGAGTGGTAAAGTGGAGATCATGTTTGAAACCAGTTGCTCAACATGTGGATACTTGGTCGATTTTCCACCCACTACCTCGTGAATTCCTTCAACTGATTGCACGACTTGCTCACATTTCATCGTGTGTTTGAACACACGTGCCGTACACCGCCAGACCAAAACTCTAAGTGATATCCCCCCAAGTGACACGATTGACGTCTCGTGGTTTGTTAGTCAATTGATGACTTCGTGGTTTGATGGGACGATGAGTCCATGTAGTTGCTGAGTTGAACATGATGTTCTGAAACTCGTGAATTGAACATGTCATGAGACAGAGGTATAGTTCTTACGATGACTTGAGCAAGTATTGCTCATTCGGTGGATCGTTGAATATTGATTGTTGAACCAATATTCCTTGGTTTGAACAAATATTTATCATCTGAGCAAGTGTTGCTCATGTGATGAATTGTTGAATATTTGATCGTCTGAGCATGTGTTGCTCGTCTGATGGATTATTGGCAGCGTACCAAAAATATTAATTAGAATACTGGTCGTTGAACCGAGCATAATTAATAAAATTAATGACCATGAGGTCGTCATAAAATTATTAAGGTTAAAATCTGGAATGATGATCCTTGGATTCAGAAACCCTAATTTGACCAATTCATGGTTCGTCAGAATTTAAACCATGGGACGAAGGAGGGAGCGACTACATGGGACCGTGGATCAACCATGTAGTGTCCATATGCTCACGTGAGCAAATACGAAGAACTCCTGAAGAGTTGACGATTTGTTGGTGAAAGAATGATTAAATGCTGGCTTAATCATTTATTCCAAAATACTCGTCTGAGCCTTAGGTGAGAAAACCTAATTAATTATGACGAGGCGAGGGACCGACCATGGAGTCATGAAACCGGCCCTGGGTTGTCCCGTGACCGCCTGACGATCACTTCATGAAAATCCAAAGTGTTTGGGAGAGTTTTGGACCTAATACGAACAATTGTGCAAATTAGGTCAAAACTATGAAAATTGATGGGACTGGCTTCCGTGAGCCAAAGAGTCAATCTTGGTCGGTCAAGATAGTTTGCTCGTGTCCCCAAGGCGTCCGTGTCTCGGTCCTGAGAATTTTGATATTTTCTGGCGTGTAATTGAGCATCCATTCGAGAAAATATGCCAAAATTAGGGTTTCGACGAAACTGAGGAAAACACCATGAGATGATGAAAAATAATTATAAAATAAGGAATGAGGAGGCGTGGGACCTCCGTGGTCAAGGCATGGTCGTCCGGTCGTGACCACGGTCCCCTGGTGCCTTTTCCTTAATTTTATAATATTTTGATGATTTTATGAAAAATTCATGAATTTTGAGGAATTTGATGAATTTTGGGAGTTTCCATGAATTGAAGGAGTTTTCATGAGTTCAAGGAAGCAAAAAAAATTAAAATAATAAAACAAGGGCGTGCGGGACCGTGGAAGACATGGCCGGCCGGCTAAGGCCCGGTCCCACGAGTTTCCCTAATTTTGTAATGATTTTATGAAAAATTCATGAATTTTGAGAAATTTGATGAATTTAGGGAGTTTCCATGAACTGAAGGAGTTTTCATGAGTTCAGAAAAGCAAAAAATATTAAAATAATAAAAGCAAGGGCACGTGGGACCGTGGAGGCATGGCCGACCGGCTTGGGCCTGGTCCCACGAGTTTCCATAATTTTTTAATATTTTTTAGGTATTTTTGATGATTTGAGGGAATTTTTCCTAATTTGAGAGAAATACCATGAAATCAAGGAATTTGATGAATTCAAGGAAAACTAATAATAAAATAATAAAACAAAGGGGCGTGTGGGACCGCCTAGGGCATGGCCGGCCGGCCAAGGCCCGGTCCCACAAGTTTTCATAATTTATATTATTTTATTATTATTTGATGATTTGTGCAAAAATACCATGAAATCAAGGATTTTTTTCATGAAATTAGAGAAATAATAATAATAATAAAATAATAAGGAACCGTGGGGTGTGGGGCCGGTTGGGACCAAGACATGGCAGGTTGGCCAATGGTCACGCCCCACACTCCTTTCCTTAATTTTATATTATTTTTTATGGATTTATGAAAGTACCATGAAACCGAGGAGTTTCCTCGAGACGAAGGAGATTTGATAAAATGAGAGAATTTTCATCAAATCATGGAAAATAATAAAAATGCATTAAAAATATAAAACTGGCGTGGGATTGACCATGACACGGTCGGTCGGTCGTGTGTCCGTTCTCCCAACACCCTGGTCAATATTTTTAATTATTTATTATTTTCTTCTCTATTTTGCATAGGTTCATCGTTTCGTTGTATTTTTGAAATACTCGTTTGTGCGGTGACTGTTAGTGTATCGTCGTTGAATACACCTTCACCATTTGAATCGGGGCTTACTTAGAGGTAGCTCAGACGTCCGGTTGTTAATTATTTATTACTAATTGTGGAATTCAGTGGAGAATAATTCACAAAACTGAGTAATAAGATGTTTATTATTAATTCATAGGATCAGTTGAGGATTCGACTACGAATTCAGAATAATAAAGTGAGCATTACCATTCCATGGGATCGTAGATTCGACCATAAAATCAGAGTAATTAAGGTTTATCTATTACCATTTATGAGACCAGTTGTGGATTCGATCATGAAATCGGAGTAATGAGATAATATAGTTATTGCTATTCTATGAGATCTAGCTGTGGATTCGATCATAGAATCAGAACAATTGTAATTGTCATTCCAGGGGACCAGATTCGACCATGGAATAGGAGCAATTGTTGTTGCCATTACATGGGACCAGTTGTGGATTCGACCATGGAATAGGAGCAATAATAGATTATTCCAGGAATTCAGTAGTGAATGTCACGGCAGAATCAATCTTAATTAGGAATAATTAACTTTGTAGCTCTATACTAGCAGAGCAAGCTGTCTAGGAGCATTAATTATCCCGATATGAGCTTGTCGGTAAGTCATATCCTTTATATAGTCAGGGTAAACTCGTTGTTTGTTCCTGAAGATGTTATCGCTCTATACTAGCACAGCAAGCTGTCTAGGAGCTGTCCATCTCTTGATGCTATATAGAAATAATCACTGAAAGTATTCAGTATTCATGAGATATGTCGTTGTCCAGTCGTGAGACTACATATCTACATGTACTCTGAGAGAAAGTACTCTCCGTTGAGAATTCGATGAGAGACTCTGGTTCGATACTCACGTCCGATTGCTGAATCAGAGTTTCGTATAATTATGAGTTTACGAATTTAGCCTTTGTCGAAAATCCACCATCTACAGAGTCTAATGATATAAAGTTTTGTTTATGAGCTTTCACGAAAACCAAAATTTTATCTTTCTGAGATTTCACAAAATGGAATAAACTCTCGTTCCAAAGGTGATTGCTCGCACGAGAGAAAAGTTTTTTTTTTATTTTTGAAAAGACGTGCGTCTGCTAATAAAAATTTTGTCTATGAGCTTTCATGAAAATTTTTATTTTCGATATGTGAGTGTTCACAAATTTTTGAAAATATACTCTTGCTTCAAAGACAGTTGCTCGCGCGAAGGTGAAAAAGTATGTAGATATATTTTTCAAATTTACATGGGTTTCACGTTAAATATTTACATATTTTGTAAAATCATGTTTTGATTTTGAACAACCGTTGAAAGTAGACAATTATACATGGTGAAATAATGTCTGTATGAGTTTGGCGATATTATAGTGTATGCACACATGTAGAAAACCAGCGAATGTTCATATGAAAGGTTATGTGAATTATTCATAGTTTCATGAAAAGTCAGGTGCTGGTTTTAAATAATGAATTTTGCTCATTTTGGCAAGTTTGAAGAGGCGAGCAAGTTTTTCGAGGGTTTTACGTTATTATCACCAAGTTCGTGAGACGTAAATAGGTAAGAGTGGAGGATTACCATTTTTGTAGATGCTGTTATGAGCACCTTTAATCCATGATTCATTGTTCTGTCGAATCATGCGCTTTGTATGAACGATGTGCTCTGAGTGGTGAGAGATCCTTCATACTGAGTTGTATTCCTGGTTATTCCGTTAGCTTTACCATATGATGATCGTGTAGTGAGATCCCGGATAAATGTAGACTCCATGGAAATGGAGGAAAATCTACGGGAGCGGAGAACCCAGAAGTAAGGACTATAGGGTGTTAGCAAATGACGTGCAGTCCCCAGCCGCTCCTTGTGTCATGACTTTACCCGTGTAATTAGGATCATGAGATCAAGGTTTGTTACTTCTTTTCAGACTTTTGCTCCATCGATTGACGGTCTTCAACTTGTTCCCGGGTAAACAATTCATGAATCCATCACTGATGAAGAAGTCGATGTCAGTACCCTTTTTCGTGCACGTGATTGTGGCATCTCCTTGAATGACATAATAATAATTGTTGTTGACAAACCTAGGAAGAAGTCATGGCATATAAGCATTATGTTTATGAAGCGTGCTCTTCTTTGGGATATGAGAATATGGAGAGTTCCCAAAATCCCGAACCGAATGAAGATAATGGAGTCGCCAACGGAGATTCCAACATTGTCGAACCCTCAAATGGTTTAGAGACTCCCCTAGTAAGTATATCTCCTGCGACCTCTTCATAGAAGTGTGAAATTCCTGATTTGTGAGTGAATGAATGAAAACCCATGTGAATACACGAGTAATTTTGCCGAAATACGTCACCAGGAAATTTCAGACTTCAGCCTTTAGTAAAAACGTTGTAGAATCTTCGTTTGGGTTCGTATTTTCGACATCTGCATATGTATCCCCAATCCCAGGAAATTTCCAAGCTTTAGGAACGAATCTTTTTGAGTTTAGAGCTTGTTTAGGATCCGAAATCGACGAAACAGTAAACTTCCAGGAAACCTTCAGAAAATTTACAGCTGGCATGGGATCCAATGTTTTGGCCACAACTCTTCGCTTGTTTCTCCAATTGTTGATTATTTTGTATATGTTGTATAGGACATCCATACGAAGAGAAGGGTATATGACCCATACCTAGATTCTTCACCAATTTCTCCCAGCTCGTTGGTTTGTACAGGACAGCATAAAATTATTTCAGACGGGCTTGTTGTAAAACATCATGTTGCGTCTTTAAACCATTCACTTGTGTCTTGAACGGTTGGTGAAGTATTGATGTCATTGATTCAATTGAGATCGGGACTCCTTGATTGGCACATGAGCATGGTGCTTGATTACCACCTTGTTTCTGTCAGTCATAGAAACATTACTTCTGAAACCCTGGTCATGGGACCATAACTGAGGTTGCTCTCAAGATGGGATGATGTAATGACCATGGTTTCATGTCCCGATGGTAGCATTCCTTTTATGATGAATGATTAGCACTGGAGAGCCCGGCACCACGAGTGTTGGGATGTGAAATTGATCGTCATGATCGGTGGACCGACAGTCCCCAGTATATTGTTGAATCTCCCTCTTTCGTTTTCCCTTCTTCTGTCAAGACCTAGATAGAGGACCCGGGTAGAAAAATCGATGTAAAGACCTAGGTGGTCGAAATTGGAGGTACCTTGATGAAGGACTTAGCGAAAAGACCTAGTGGACACCGATCGACTGTGGAAGTTATGAATCCCGTCCACGAATCTCTAATTGCGCGTTGTATGCTCTGGAAGATGTAGAAACCTCATACGACGTTGAAATTCGATGCTTGACCCCAACTTTTGAAGCTAAGAGATTGATTTATCACATGGGAAAAGAATCACTTAATTTGGAGTTGTAGAAATCAGCCAAAGAGGCGTGAAAATTTGTAATTTGTAATCTCGTACAGATTTTTCAGATCTCGTAGACCTGACAGTAAAGGCCATATCTTTTAGCTCGTATGTCCGATTGATTCGCCCTTTTAGTATGTTGTATAAGAGACATAGACGAACATCTTTTTTGAGGAAGTATTGTCTTATTCCTCACTCATTGGTACGTTTTTGTAAACCCATGGGCTGAAGTAAGTTGTACTTTATCTGTAGAACATCTTGTAGAAGACTTTGGCTTGTGACCGTCCACCATGCAAGCTTCCGGAAGATGCTCATGCTATCGTGTTTTCAAGTCTAGATATATTGATATGAATCATTAGTGATTGGAGAAGCCCGCTTCATGTGTAACACTTCAGAGAATGATAAGTTGATGAAGCCATGTCATGAGGATGTTTCTCCCGTTGTTGATGCTAAGATCACGATTTAGTTTTCTCCATACATTCTTATTGATGCTGAGATCATGGAAGGATTTCCACCATATATCCTTGTTGATGTCGATGTTATGGCCAGAGCTGCTCCAGAGATCGAAAAGGCTGGAACCATGATTATTCGTTGCTCCTCCATTCAGTGAGCATTTATATTGACGAACTGAGTTGAGAATCCAGTATATTTGGAGTTCAACCTGAGTGCTCTTGAAAGCATGACTGTATCGTGAAGCGGCTTTGTAAGTGAATCCACGTTGTTGTGGAAGATATCAGCAGAAATCTTCGTTCTCAGGTTTCCCAGTGTATGTTGAAGGAGTTGGTGACATTCATGTATGAATGATGTTGCATCTGCTTCAGAAGTCTTATAATGAGATAATGAAGACTTATCGAATGTAGTGTCGATCGTGCTGGTGTTGAATCTGTCGAGATATTTGTGTCGAAGCCAGAGGTGCCATTATCGAAGGTGTACTCTTTGATTGGGAGTACAATTTGAAGGCTTCTTGAGTGTTGAAGCGTCATACCCCTTGAGCATGTCTTAGGTTTGATCTTCTGGGCCCCGACTATCTTCTGTTGATTCAGCATTCCTTTCGTTACAGCAGTGGGATTCAACACTTGTGCAGAAATCAGAGCTTTCTAATTTTGTGGCACACATGGACAATCCTGTAAGGCTATGTAGAAACTCCCAAAGTGTTCTTTGCCATGTTTTGACATTATCTCAGCAATGAACGTCTCAGTGCTCGATTCAGAGAAATGTTAGATTCAACCAGTTGGTAAAATGCTAATGCGGTGAAGTTACCATTCATAACGTCTTACAGAGTTGCTAGCAGAATTAAGTCCCCATACTAGGATAGCATGTGAGGAAATAAATGACGTAGACACGGGAGTAATGAGACTTTCCTGAGTGTGGAACCTCTTGATGAATGTCTATGCATCTTTTGCAGGTTCTTGCTTCAATCTCGTCAAAGTTCGAAATTCCTCCAAGTGCTCTGATGATGGGATGTCCGTGATGTGCAACCAAAGACGCTTTGTCAACATGGATCCACACTCGTTTGAAGAACATGTCATATTCTGGATCATCCTGATTATGTGAAACTTGGTTTCTGTCCAGGTTAAGCTTATTTCCACCTTGAGAGTGATGTAGCCATAAATATTTCTAAGCGATCCTTCAAGGTCTCTGATTGAGATGGGATCACGACTAGCTTGTTTTCGAGTGCTGCCTGCGGCTCCGAGGGTTTTCAATGGAATGGTGTTGATAGCGGTGCCAGCATGGACCAACGTTCTCCCGAATTCGTTTCTTCTGAGATTGAGTATGGTAAGCAGTCCCCAGTCGAACATCTCTTGATCTGTGGCTGGAGGCTCAAGAAGTATTTCCGGAATGAACTTCTTGATACGATGTGGTTTAGTGTTGTGAACATGTCTCTCCTTTGTGCCTTCGACGGATAGAGAAATCCACATTCGACCAAGGATTGAACTGCCTTTTTGACAGGTTGTTCAGAGAGTTGAGGTATTGATTGGGAGAGGATCTGTGTACTCCTTCAGTCCCCAGTTGAATCTTGTGTAGATCAGCCTTCTCTTTGAAGATGTGCTTCAAAATATTGCAGTTACTTGTTGGATGATTGATGAATCCATGAAGATGACGGTACCTGGGGTTCTCCATCTTGCTTCAGTTGGCTCTGTTTGATGAACATCAAGTTGATTGTATCATCTTGCACCCAGACTTTCGGTAACTCGATCACTTCAGGGAGGTTTGGGTCTGTCCAATCATTTCCCGTTTGTTGATGCTAGGTCGAGGTTTGTGCATCTTGGTTATCCTTCCTTTGTGCTTTTGAAGGAGCTGAGGTATGCTTGCACGGCGGTTCGACTTTTCATTTGCTCCCTTCTGCAACAACGTTTGTGGAAGGCTGGAGGTTGTACTGCTTGTTGATCAGACGTATGCTACCTCGAGCGTGGTTCTTCAGCCTTTGTAGCTTGTGTTCTTTCCAGCAAAGCGGGTGCAATAGTCGCTGATCTCTTCGCCGCTTCATGAAGCTCTGAGAAGGTATGGAAATGTAGATTTTCCAACAAAGCTCTGTAAACCGGGATCATGTTGTTGATATAGAAGTCTACCAGTTGTTTCTCTGTGACGCTTGGATCATGACAGTCCAGGGCCTGGGCTCTGAATATTTTCACATAATCATTGGGATGTTCATCACTCCTTTAAAGCATCCTTCCTAGATCAGAGAGAAGCATTAATCATCTCTCCCCAATCGGTGATACTTCCCGGTGCGTTGTACTAGGTGTATGCTCTGCCTCAGAGACTTCGAAAATTCCTTCAGACAGACGACATGGTTGTGCTCGTGTTCGCCCGAAACTGAGAAATGTGTTTTTGAGTATTGCACGTTCCATCATAAAGAATGAATGTTGGAGCGGTATAACCTTTTGGGAGAGGAATCCTCCGTATGGTAGCGGGATATGAAGGTTGACGAAGATGGACAGATGATGTCTTGTCTTTTCCTCGATCTTCAAAAGAGTGCTCCAGGTCTTCACGAGTGATTGATGAAACTTGCAGGTTTCATTGCTGGAGAATCATTTGCAGCTTTGCGGGATTCTTCATCATGTAAAACATGGATTGGAGAGATTTCAGGATCAGCAGTTGAAGATGTCTCTTTAACTTTTCCTTTCTCGCGCTGAGGCCAAGTTCGTTCAGACGCAAGCTTTTCTGTGAGAGTTTTGGGATAAGCACACAACTCTTTCTGTGCTGCAGCCATGTCAATCTGAACCTTCATGAGATCAACAATGGTAGGCTGATTGGTAGACCTAAGACCGTCCATCCTTGTGAGAATTGAGATTGCAACCGAGAGAATGATCTCCCACTGTGGTCGCCAATCTGTAGATGGGGAAAAACGATTTGCTGGTTTTCAAGGAATTGAGGAGACGACTATACCGAGGATACTCCTCGAACCGAGCGAAATGTTAAACGTCACACAGATGCACCGCTGCAAAGGGGGTGCTTTAGATTCGAGAGATCAATCTATATTACTCCGGCCTAAATCAAGACAATGACTGTTCCAGAGTAAATTCGGTCACAAGAGAGGATGGGTTGATATGTATGAGGGAAGCTGAGAAATGTGTGGAATCGATGGTAATCAAAGATTTTGGGTTGTGAATTCCGAATACGATAAGCTCTGAGTGATTGAAATTGCTCAATTGAGAGTAGTTGCTCAATTGATGAGTTGATGATCTCGTGTTGTCGATGAGACGTGAGATTGATGATACTGTTGATGCTGATGATTCAATCATGATTCAGAGACTTATTTATATTGCTGGAATTTTAGACACCATGATCCCATGAAGTGTGACAGTTGATGGAATCAAGGAATGGGAAAGTGGAGATCGTGTTTGAAACCAGTAGCTCAACATGTGGAGACTTGGTCGATTTTCCACCCACTACCTCGTGAATTCCTTCAACTGATTGCACGACTTGCTCACATTCCATCGTGTGTTTGAACACACGTGCCGTAGACCGCCAGACCAGAAACCCTAAGTGATATCCCCCCAAGTGACACGATTGACGTCTCGTGGTTTGTTAGTCAATTGATGACTTCGTGGTTTGATGGGACGATGAGTCCATGTAGTCGTTGAGTTGAACATGATGTTCTGAAACTCATGAATTGAACATGTCATGAGACAGAGGTATAGTTCTTACGATGAAGTGAGCAAGTATTTCTCATTCGATGGATCGTTGAATATTGATTGTTGAACCAATATTGAGCAAATATTCCTCATCTGAGCAAGTGCTGCTCATGTGATGAATTGTTGAATATTTGATCGTCTGAGCATGTGTTGCTCATCTGATGGATTGTTGGCAGCCTACCAGAAATATTAATTAGAATATTGGTCGTTGAACCGAGCATAATTAAGGAAATTAATGACCATGAGGCCGTCGTAAAATTATTAAGGTTGGAATCTGGAATAATGATCCTTGGATTCAGAAACCCTAATTTGATCAATTGATGATGAATTCATAGTTGTCAGAATTTCAACCATGGGACGAAGGAGGGAGCGACAACATGGGACCGTGGATCAACCATGTAGTGTCCATATGCTCACGTGAGCAAATACAAAGAACTCCTGAAGAGTTGACGATTTGTTGGTGGAAGAACGATTAAATGCTGGTTTAATCATTTATTCAAAAAATGCTCGTCTGAGCCTTAGGTGAGAAAACCTAATTAATTATGACGAGGCGAGGGACCGACCATGGAGTCATGAAACCGGCCCTGGGTTATCCCGTGACCGCCTGACGATCACTTCATGAAAATCCAAAGTGTTTGGGAGAGTTTTGGACCTAATACGAGCAATTGCGCAAATTAGGTCAAAACTGTTTGGGAGAGTTTTATGAAAAATTCATGAATTTTGGGTGTTTCCATGAATTGAAGGAGTTTTCATGAGTTCAAGGAAGCAAAAGATATTAAAATAATAAAACAAGGGCGTGTGGGACCGTGGAAGGCATGACTGGCCGGCCAGGGCCTGATCCCACAAGTTTTCCTAATTTTATAATGATTTTATGAAAAAGTTCATGAATTTTGAGAAATTTGATGAATTTAGGGAGTTTCCATGAACTGAAGGAGTTTTCATGAGTTCAGGGAAGCAAAAAATATTAAAATAATAAAAACAAGGGCGTGTGGGACCGTAGAGGCATGGCCGGCCGGCTTGGGCCCGGTCCCACGAGTTTTTATAATTTTTTAATATTTTTTAGGTATTTTTGATGATTTGAGGGAATTTTTCCTAATTTGAGAGAAATACCATGAAATCAAGGAAAAACTTATAATAAAATAATAAAACAAAGGGCGTGTGGGACCGGCTAGGGTATGGCCGGCCGGCCAAGGCCCGGTCCCACAAGTTTTCATAATTTATATTATTTTATTATTATTTGATGATTTGTGCAAAAATACCATGAAATCAAGGAGTTTTTTCATGAAATTAGAGAAATAATAATAATAATAAAATAATAAGGAACCGTGGGGTGTGGGGCCGGTTGGCCAATGGTCACGCCCACACTCCTTTCTTTAATTTTATATTATTTTTTATGGATTTATGGTAGTACCATGAAACCGAGGAGTTTCCTCGAGACGAAGGAGATTTGATAAAATGAGAGAATTTTCATCAAATCATGGAAAATAATAAAAACGCATTAAAAATATAAAACTGGTGTGGGATTGACCATGACACGGTCGGTCGGTCGTGTGTCCGTGCTCCCAGCACCCTGGTCAATATTTTAAGTTATTTATTATTTTCTTCTCTATTTTGCATAGGTTCATCGTTTTGTTGTATTTTTGAAATACTCGTTCGTGCGGTGACTGTTAGTGTATCATCGTTGAATACACCTTCACCATTTGAATCGGGGCTTACTTAGAGGTAGCTCAGACGCCCGGTTGTTGATTATTTATTACTAATTGTGGAATTCAGTGGAGAATAATTCACAAAACTGAGTAATAAGATGTTTATTATTAATTCATAGGATCAGTTGAGGATTCGACTACGAATTCAGAATAATAAAGTAAGCATTACCATTCCATGGGATCGTAGATTCGACCATAGAATCAGAGTAATTAAGGTTTATCTATTACCATTTATGAGACCAGTTGTGGATTCGATCATGAAATCGGAGTAATGAGATAATATAGTTATTGTTATTCTATGAGACCAAGCTATGGATTCGATCATAAAATCAGAACAATTGTTATTGTCATTCCGGGGGACCAGATTCGACCATGGAATAGGAGAAATTGTTATTGCCATTCCATGGGACCAGTTGTGGATTCGACCATGGAATATGAGCAATAATAGATTATTCCGGGAATTCAGTAGTGAATGTCATGGCAGAATCAATCTTAATTAGGAATAATTAACTTTGTGGCTCTATACTAGCAGAGCAAGCTGTCTAGGAGCATTAATTATCCCAATATGAGCTTGTCGGTAAGTCATATCCTTTATATAGTCAGGGTAAACTCGTTGTTTGTTCCTGAAGATGTTATCGCTCTATACTAGCAGAGCAAGCTGTCTAGGAGCTGTCCATCTCGTGATGCTATATAGAAATAATCACTGAAAGTATTCAGTATTCATGAGATATGCCGTTGTCCAGTCGTGAGACTACATATCTACATGTACTCTGAGAGAAAGTACTCTCCGTTGAGAATTCGATGAGAGACTCGTGTCTCGATACTCACGTCCGATTGCTGAATCGGAGTTTCGTATAATTATGAGTTTACGAATTTAGCCTTTGTCGAAAATCCACCATCTACACGTGGGACCAGTCGCAGATTCGACCATGGAATAGGAGCAATTGTTATTGCCATTCCATGGGACCAGTCGTGGATTCGACCATGGAATAAGATCAATTGTTATTGCCATTCTGTGGGACCAGTCGTGGATTCGACCATGGAAAAGGAGAAATTGTAATTAGGAATAATTAACTTTGTGGCTCTATACTAGCAGAGCAAGCTATCTAGGAGCATTAATTATCCCGATATGAGCTTGTCGGTATGTCATATCCTTTATATAGTCAGGGTAAACTCGTTGTTTGTTCCTGAAGACGTTATCGCTCTATACTAGCAGAGCAAGCTGTCTAGGAGCCGTCCATCTCGTGATACTATATAGAAATAATCACTGAAAGTATTCAATATTCATGAGATATGTCGTTGTCCAGTCGTGAGACTTCATATCTACATGTACTCTGAGAGAAAGTACTCTCAGTTGAGAATTCGATGAGAGACCCGTGTCTCGATACTCACGTCTGATTGCTAGATCAGAGCTTCGTGTAATTATGAGTTTACGATTTTAGCCCTTGTCAAAAATCCACCATCTACAGTAACCCATGAGAAAGGGTGGCCATTGATTATGGCCACACTTTGTTGGCGCCAGTAGTGGTATAGTGGTGCAGTGGCGCCTGCCTAAATTAGGGTTTGGCATGCCGCAATCCTAATTAGTGTTTGTGGCGTGTGTCGTAGCGGCCCTGCCTAAATTAGGGTTTGGCATACCGCAACCCTAATTAGCGCGTGTGGCATGTGGCCGCGGCACGGTGACGTTTTTTGTGTAGATGGTCCCATGGCCGCGTCAAAGGAATTATAGTAGGGCCATAATGTGGGAACGACCACAGGCGCAAGGATATCCATGGGTGGCCATGGCATGTTGTTGTGGCAGGTTTAGAGCGACCTGATTGGTCAATAGAAAGAGGGCCGACAAGCACTATGGATGCGGCCTCATTTCAAATGTATGTGGCGCATTTAGAGCGACCTGATTGGTTGATGGAAAGAAGGCCGACAATAACTATGGGCGAGACCTCATTCCAAATGCGTGTGGCGCATTTAGAGCGACCTGATTGGTCGATGGAAAGAGGGCCGACAAGCACTATGGGCGCGACTTCATTCCAAATGCGTGTGGCACATTTAGAGCGACCTGATTGGTCGATGGAAAGAGGGCCGATAAGTATTATGGGTGCGGCCTCATTCCAAGTGCGTGTAGCGGATTTAAAGCGACCTGATTGGTCGATGGGAAATGGGGGCCGGTCAGGAAACATGGGGTGTGGCCACTTGCAAGTGGCGTTGGCTGGCCTATGGCATGGCCACACCTCCCTTTGTTGTTGCTCCTATCCCGCGACTCCTTTTATTCCTTTTTTTCTGATTTTGGGTAGGATTTTGCACCTACTAATCCATGGCAGATTAATTGCCTAGTTCGCCTAAGCTTAATTTCGATCAGTGGGGTCTAATATATTGCGCAGGGCTCAAAACCCTAATTTTTGCAAATTATTCAGGGTAATATCTGAATCTTGTGAATTGTCACAAAATTTATTGAATTCTATGTGTTGAAACAGAGTTCTTTTAAGTTTATTGTCAGAGAGAAGTATGTTTTCCGATTGAGTACTTTTATGCAAGGACCTTAAAATTGATACTTGGAAATTCGTGTTATTCTGCTGCGAGTGAACACAAATTGTCATGCCATATCAATATTAAGGGTTCATCCGGGGAACATAGCACAGAAAGCATTCAAAGAAACTTATATTAATTGAACAATATAGGCAGGGTGCCGAAATTTACAGAATATATGGGATTGTTGCTACATGCACCATTATGGATAAATTTCATGAAAAAATATTGAGTTGCTCAATAAATGCGCCAGTGGAGAGGTTGAACATTCATAACTTTTACATGGCTCCGCTTATTTGCAGAGTGACGACATATCAAATGCGAGGGCTTTATAATTTTAACCTGAACTAAAAACCACCATCAACAGCAAGATAAAAAGTAGTCACAAACATCTTCGTCTCATCGTTTGTGATTCCACAACATCTTGTTTCGCTACCATACGATTAAGATTATTGTGAGGTGATTAATATTTCTAGGTTGTTCTTCGGTAATATATGTTCGGTATATCAATTGGTTCCTGTTCACCTTGATTTATCAAAAGACGGAACGAAACTCATAGGTTTACCTGTGGGAGATAGATTTATTTATTCAATAGACTTTTCTGTGTGAGACAAATTGGTTTATCAAGTCTTCAACTTTGGGTCGTAGCAACTCTTAGTTATGGGTGAGATCAGCTAAGGGAATCAAGTGCGTAGAGTCCTGCTGAGATTCAGAGACGTAAGGAACGCAATTGTACCTTGATCAGTGTGAGATTGATTAGGGCTCAACTACATTCCATCCCGAAGTTAAATTGGAGTAAGCTAGTGTCTGTAGCGGCTTAATACAGTGTGGTGTTCAAATCTGGACTAGGTCCCGGGGTTTTTCTGCTTTTGCGATTTCCTCGTTAACAATTTTTTTGGTGTCTGTGTTATTTCTTTTCCGCATTATATTTGTTTATATAATTGAAATATCACAGGTTGTGCGTAAGTTCAATCAATTGTGAATCCAACCTTTGGTTGTTGATTAATTGATTGATGCTTGGATATTGGTCTTTGGTACCATCCAAGTTGTTTCACATAATAATCAGGCTCACGGATTTCTATCTGTTTGATTTGCTTATTACATTGTGAAACAAAGATACAACTCTTGGATATATTTCCATTGATCGAGTCTGACTGTCTAGTTGATTCTCTTGGAATTATATTGGAGTTTGTCCATACATATTGCTAAGCGAAATATTGGGTGTAGTTGTTAGACCCCCGCTTTTCCACTAGCTCGACCCCTCGACCTGTGAAAAACAAATCAGTTATGTTAGATAGTGTGATTCAAAACCATTTTTAATGAAGCAACTTATTAAAAACTTACTCTTATATAGCACCCAACATAGTGGAATTGGATTCTTTACGACTTTCATTTCCTTTTTGAAAGCTTTGCATTCTTCGAAGAGTTTCTCAAATCTTTCCTTAACAATTGCCAAAGTTCTTCTGTTACGATTTCCGTTTATTGCAAAAAAGAAAACTATGAATATACTGTTCCAAAAAGATATGGTAGTTTGATCTACATCGATGTATAGATCTTCATGACGTTGTCTAACCGTGACCCCATGTCTGACAATAGCAGAATCTTCAAAATAAGGGTAGGAAAACACCATGGTGTTTTTTCTTCTTTTTTTGGATGAGAAATAAATGAGAATGAATTTGAAAGATTAAAAATAGAATTTGGGTGAGGAAGAGATGATAAAAGGGTCTCCTTTTATAGATTTTAATGACCTAACAACTTTTTTTTTTTTTTTGAAAAACTAGCCGTTAGAAACTCAACCTAATTGGTCCAAGTAAAAAAAAACACAATAAATGAATCGGTTGAGAGTCATAACCTCATAAACGACTAGGTTAACAGCCGTGAAAGAGACACATGTAACTCTGGATGATGGTTGGGCCAGGAGTTCATTCTAGCGAAGCCGTGATCAGGTTTTACGACCAGGAGTTCTTATATAGCCAACCGTAATTTAGACATGAAAGCTCATATCACGATGATCTTTGACTGAATGTGTAGACTTTTCAGATCGTGTATGAATATGCAATTATTAAATCCTCTCGGTCGATCTTTCAATATTTTACATATTTCATCATTAATATTGAGCAATTCTAGTACACACTTCTGTGTAGAATCGAGAAAGATTGGACGGCTCCTAGATATAGAATCGAGAAAGATTGCAATAACATCCTCAAGATGTCGCAAACGTTCCATGAATATGCAGAATAAACGTTCAGAACGAGCATGATGCTTTCAGTATCTCATATATCGATTCTCGAATAAATATAATGCTCCTAGACAGATTGCCTGCTAGTATAGAGCCGTCAATTAATTAATTCTAGTGCAGTATTCATCAATTGAATTTCTAGAAAATATTTTATTTTCATCGCAACATTTTACTTCAATTCACGGCTTTTCTCAGCTGAATTCCATGGATTATTTACAATTATTCACTTTTCTGGCATATGGGCCACCACCGAGTAAGCCTTGAGAAAATGGTGCGAGCATACTTAGTAATAGTTCACAAACGAGCACCCAAAATATGGACAAATGAGGATGAATGGAGATCTATGCAAAACATGAAAGGGGGAAAAAAGGCGTACGGGATCGGGCCCACCGACCGACCGACCATGCGGCGGCAGTGGCCAGTCCCACGCCTCCTCACTTTTTCTTATTTTATTATTATTCCATAACTCTCGACTCCCACGTACGTGCAAACTTTTGGTTTTTCATATTTTTGCCAAATATTGCTCAATTCTTCAAAAAAAAGCCCACAAATCAAATGGTCCCACGACCGTCGGGCCTTTTTTTATCAATATATATTAAAATATTATTATTTAAATATTGAACGTGTGTGCAAAACCCTACTTGCTCATTCATGCAAAAATGGAGAGTTTCAGTCAAGATCAATCTCTTTTGAAAATACAAAATATTGCACAAACGTCCAACAAAAATACCAAAATTCTGAGGAATCGGTGGTCGTCGGCATGGGTACCCATGCACCACCATGACCGGACTTGGACATTCACTTGGCCACCATGTCCGACTGGTCTCACATTCCTTGATCTATTTCGAATAATCCTCCACTTGGATAACTATACATATTTAGGTGAATCCTCTTTCACCAGTTGAACAATCATTCATACACCGCTCATCCGGTCTCTCCACCACGAATGGTCGGCCCTCATACCCAATTGTTGGTCGGTCTCTCTACCCAGATTGAGCAATCCTCCATCTCCTGGATCCAGAGTTTCCCAAAATTACGGTTTCAGACTTATGATAATTTTGATGAATGTCAATAATCTTCATATTGATATTTAATGTTCGGTCCTACAACCAATATTTTTTGTTGCTCGACTGTCCAAGCAACATCACATCGGACGGCCATCAACTTGGTCGATCATTCAATATTTCATTGGACGCCCATTCTTCCAAAACTCTAATTCCTACGTCATTCGACAACTCATGATCAACAATATCTGATTTTCTATCAAATACTTAACATATCAGAGTAGGTTATGATCCAGCAATCTCATGAAACCGACGTTCATCAATATAAAACATTCGAGTTTCATTGATGTCTCAGTCGACACAATGATATGTTACAATTCATCAGACTCGACGTCTATGCATTATTGTTGCCCCAGCAGACACCTTATGTTCAATCCATGATTCACAGAGCATACCACATTTGTTAATTATGCTCAATTCGTCAAGGCTAAGACTCATGGTCTGGACAAGTCAAGAATTGACCAACTAAATACACGTCTTCTTGCAGACTCCACATACATGAGACATCAACCATGTCGCATAGGGGGATATTCACTAGGATTTTGGTCTGGCGGCCTACATCACGTGCGATATAACAGTACATCCACGATGATAAATGTGAGTAATTCGTGCAAGCAGTTGAAGGAATAAGCAAAGTAGTGGATGAAAAATCAACCAAGTCTCTCGCGCATTATGGAACTGGTTCAACCACGATTTCCCACTTCCACATTCTTCCACTCCTCTATAACTGTCACACTTACTGGAGATTGTTGTGTTAACTACTTCTGCAATATAAATAGGTTCATCAACATATGATTTAAGGAACAACTTAACTCAATTCAACGGATCTCAATCGAAACTATTGAACAGAACTCAATCAATCTAATCAGAATTCACTGACGGTTCATCAAACATGCAGAAGTCCCCAACACATCCACAATCCTTCAACCATGATTGATCTCATAGAATTCTCAGCTTCCTTCCTACAGCTCGACCCTCATCTCTCTTTGTGACTGATCGAATTGACTCTGGACCGGCCATTGTTTTGGTTTAGGCCGGAGTCATACATATTGATCTCTCGAACTCAAAGCACTCCCGCGCAGTGCATTTATTAAAGGTTTAGGAAATTTGCTTAATCGAGGATCCTCCAATACGCACAACTCTCCACTTTTCCTCAAAAATCAGCAAATCTTTTTCACTCATCAAAAGGTTGGGTTATTGATTATCTATAGGAGTTGGAGGATTGTTGTCTCATTTTGGAGACGAGAATTCACCTACCTCATTAATCTTGTTAGAATCACTCATTTGGATTGAGAAAACCTAAATTTTTCTAGGTTTTTCTCAAACTTCTTCTTTTTCCTTCACTCTTTAAAAACAATATTGATTTTTTGTTTTCAAACACCAACTATAAATCAAATAATTAGTCTAATCAATTACTAACACTATTTAGTTTAAATAATTTATGAAGAGCATTTTAACCATTACAAAAAGTAGTTGGATAAGAGATTTTGTTGATTACTATTTTATAACCCGATTTTGTCTTCTTGCGAGCCCTCGGTCAAAACCCAATGTTTGGAATCCTATAATAAGGCTTCAAAATCTACCATGTGATCCAAATTTTCCATAGTCACCGACTTTTTTTTGAATTTTGTGATCCCAACATGCAACTGTGATCCAAATTTATGAAAATATCACTCTTTTAAAAGGGAAGTGAAGTACTTTTCTTCCCTACCACTTGTCAGTCCTGTAGTTCCACGGATACATGCTTAGGCAATCCATTCAAAAAGCATCCAACTACTAGGCAAATGGTTAACGAGCACATCACTGCTGCCGAAAGAAAAAGAAACGAGCCTAGTAGTAGAAAGAAAAAAGTTTATTCTCTTTAGTCATACCTCTTCTTATCAGAATCGGATTCTTCTATCTCTAATTCTCTGCTTTATCCTTCAGAATCTTGTCTTATATTCAGCGCTCTCTTCTTAATATCTGTAGTCATCAGTTTCTCACAATTGCGCTGCTGATAATTCTGCACAGCTTATGTAGGGTGAACCATTCTTCGTAATTTCTTCAGTGAGTTGGTCAAATTCATTCTCCTTTTAATAAAGATTTTCGGTTTCTTTTTCTGAGTTTAGTCAGATACTCTGCAAAAATGGGTATGGCCATCTCAAGACTAGTAAGGATGTTGTTTGCAAAGCGTGACATGAGAATTTTAATGGTTGGTCTTGATGCTGCTGGAAAGACAACCATCCTCTACAAACTGAAGCTTGGAGAGATCGTTACTAAAGCGCGACGTTTTATCTGCTGGAAAGACAACCATAGGTATTCATTTTATACATTGTCATCAAAAAAGTATTAAAGCGCGACGTTTTATCTGCTTGCAGTACCCTCAGTAGTTAGTACCTCTATTTTTCTAAAGCTTGGTTCGAGGAATTGAAAAATGAAATCAAACTGATAACTATTCTGCTTTGGAATGGATCAGGTTTTAATGTAGAAACAGTGGAATACAAAAATGTTAGCTTCACTGTATGGGATGTGGGAGGCCAAGACAAGGTATTAGTTTTCTTTTTCCATGGAACTCACGGCCTTGTCTGTGAACCACATACCTCCGGATGTGCATGTTCTTTAACTTTGCTCTGATCATAAATTAGCCAAACATTTGTTGATAAATATGAAAACTAATATGTTCTTTCCAATCTCTGCTGAACAGATTCGACCTTTATGGAGACACTACTTTCAGAACACTCAAGGGCTCATATTTGTGATCGACAGCAATGACAGAGAACGAATAGTAGAAGCCAGAGACGAGATCCATCGAATGTTGAGTGAGGTTAGCTTTGTTTTCTTGTAAGCTCCTGCCAAGGTACACATATTCGCAAAAAATGGATTATAGCTGTGGTTGCATTCCTTGTTTCAGGAAGAACTACGTGATGCCACACTGCTGGTTTTCGCCAATAAACAAGACCTTCCCAATGCAATGAGTGTTGCAGAGATCACAGATAAACTTGGCCTGCACTCACTTCGTCTACGCCGTTGGTAAGTCCAAACAAAACTACAAATGCAGTGAACGAGAAAAACAACTGACTAGACAAGAAACTTGAAGTGCACAGCAAAATTTCTAATTTGAATCCAATATGTTCACCAGAATAGCTCATCTAATTTGAACCCAATATGTACCCACACGATTTAGGTATTGGTAATGCTGCTTAGACACCAACAATTTGATGATGAACATTGCTGAACAGGTACATCCAAAGTGCTTGTGCTACATCTGGCGAAGGACTCTACGAAGGTCTTGATTGGTTATCCAACAATATTTCTACCAAGGCAAGCAAAAACTAAAGAAAGTTCCATGTTTATGTTCTGATGCTTTCTTGATTGTTGAATCATTTAGATATACTAAACCCTTCCACTGTTCATTTATTCCCAGCAGACATAAATCTTGATGGCAGCAAAGACTTTGGACTTCTCAGTACAGCTCCTACAAGATTGCATCCAAGAATAACCGACATTACTAGTTCGGTTTCCCTCATATCATGTTAGGACCAAGATATGTTACATGATACATTATAATTATGAAATGAATATTGCCGGACTTATTAAGGCTATTGTAATGAAGATATTCTAATTTGGTGATTCAGTTCAAAATATAATCACTACGCAACATTACAGACTCATGAAGTACTGTTGATACTATGGTGAGCCGTGTTATATTAACTGATTCAAATTATTATTTTTTTTGACTGAAAAGGGCAAATTTGATTAAAAAGAGCTCAAGTCACTAAAACAGGGACAAAAAGCTAAAGAGGATCAGTGAATCACTGCATCCCAATTACAGATTAGGGTGGACAAAGAAAAATTATGAAAAATGTCTGTGTTCATAAACTGATTCAATTTATGGCTAAAAGCATATTTTCATCCTTACGGATTCAGATTAACTGAGCATTAGACTTACGCATATCAAGGGCTAGAAACTAAGACAAAGCTGTTGTATAGTATCTTATGAAGGATACAAAAATGTACAGAGTACAGAAAACTGCTAAAAATCAGACCCAGTCTCCAAAATACCAAGATAATATAATGCCTTAGCCCTATTTCTTGCTTAAACTAGTAACCTCTCCATAGGTAAGGAATCATGAAGCTTTTAAGGAAAACACTAGTCTCAAAGTGCATACCAGGATATGTATGTATAGTGATCATCAGATATCCATAGACTGGGCCGTAGATGAAGTCTTTGACTTTCTCTTCTTCGATCCATTTTTCTTCAACTTCTGTTTAGGCTTCTCCACTGGGAGAGGCTGAGTGTTCTCCAGGTGCTTTTGAATGGCAGCCAATGGATCCATTTGGAATACAGCATTGTTCAGGACTGTCTTGAACTGCTTAGTCTCCTTCTCCCTGATCCAAATGAAATCTAGCAACCGAATGAATACCACAAAGAAAAAAAAGATGGCAAACTCAAAACTGTCCCATCTACTTACACAAGTTTCTGCCTCGATTTGCAATCAAGCTTCAAGCTGGTCGAGGCAGCTTGTTGATTGGGATTCTTCACCTCGGGTAGGAATTCGGTGAGCAAGGTGAGATCATATGCTTTCAATTTCTTTTGTCGGGGCCGTAGTTTTTTCTTCTGAAATAACAGAATCATTTTATCAATGAGTTATTTTATGCATATGCTTAGCATATCACAAAATAGTGACTCAGATTTCTAGTTAAAGAAAGGAAGAAGACCGATAAAAATGAAATATGTGTCGTTTGCGAACTGAAACATCGATACCACTAAACCTATATGATGTATCCATTAAAATTTAAAGCGATTCAAGAAGCGGGAAGCTAACATTCCTAAATAAACTGAAAATATTTAGTAAACCTTTAAAAAGACAATGAAACCAAAAATTTACAAGCCTTCAAAATATTTAGTAAACCTTTAAATATTTAGTTACTTGACAAGATCAGATATCCAAAAATTTAGTAATGTAAACTAAACTAACAAACACCAATAAAGTCTTTTCACCAGAAAAATAAAATTGAATCCAATCTCTAACTGTGAGCTGATAAGAAAGTAACTTCGCCAAAAAGCACCCTCAAGTTAAGAACCAAAATGCAACATCAAAACAACCTAATTCTCCAAAACATCTCCTAATATTCTGTACCCAAAGTGTTTAGCCAATGCCCATAGAGAAACTATATGAAATTGTGTAATGGGACATCTCGCAACCACTAGATCCTCAAAGTGGAATGTTAACGGACATCCAAAAATACATTAAGTGAACCAACTATTCAATTCATCTACTTTAAAAAATTTCTCACCTTGGCAATGGTCTTATTTGCACTTAAAGAGGCAACCTTATCTTTAACCTCTACAATCCAACAAAAGAAAAGTAAATTAAAATTGATTTTTTTTCATGAATATCAATAACAGATAGAAACCAGCAGAACATACACTTACTTGAATAAAAATCAACTTTCTTCTCAAATTTTTGTTCCTTTTTTGCAACTTTATCTTTTTTATCTTTAGACTTACTTGGTCTGTTTCAGTTCAAAAATTAAAAAATTAATAAGATTGATGTTTAAGGGATTGAACATTTCTTTAAAACCCTATAAACGGTGCGAGATTCTCAAAAGTGAGCGGAATAAAAGATTCATGTTACCTCAATCCAGTCAACCCCATCTTTCCACGAAAGATATCGAAGCAGAGGAAGAACAGATTATGAGCTCCTAATTTGTTAAGTCGATCACCCAATTTAGGGTTTTAGAGAAGAGGGAGGAAAGCAAGCGAGGGGAAGTGGTTGCTGCTTAATAGCTTATAGAGTTATAGGGTATCCTTTGATCTGCTACGTTGCAATAAAGGATAAAATAGTAAACCTATTAACACACATGCGGCATTCACCAAAGGGGGTTAGAGCAATTCCAACGGGCACCTCAAAAAGCTTGGTTTCATAATTATACACCTATAGTGGGGCTCGCAAACCATTAAAGGATGAACAAACCCTCAAATAAAAGTGCTTGTTCATCGGATCTCAGATTGAGTCGATCGCTTCTATCTGATCCGATCGGATTTTACTGAGACGGTCGGTGCAGCCTGAGCCGAATCTCGGCTCTGATGGAACCCAGTGTCGTTCCATACTGAGCCGGTCCGTTTTTAGTGCCCCAACAACGGCTAGTTACATCTAACGGCTATGAATCCCCCTTATATATTCAGTTGATTTCAACTTCAAACTCATACCTTCTCCATCTTATACACATAGAAAATTCTTATAATTCATCTTTAATCTCTCATTCAACACCCACAAAAATTTATAGTTTCACTTCAGTCACAACTTCTACAGCCACCTTTTAATTTCACTATATTATCTGTACAACAAATTTTTGAAGAAAATGGCAAGTCCAACAGATATATAAAATACTGCATCACAAAGGGTTCGCGGTCCGAAGTTCAGTTTGGATGAAGATAAAGCTATCTGCATAGGTTATGTACCAAACATGCTTGATCCAATCAATGGGGTTCTCAGCTACATGCAACGCTTTGGTGAAATTTTTTTACACAATTCTGTCAGGAAACCGGGAATCCAAAAAACTGTGATGCTACTGGGTTGTCACATCGTTTTGGTGCATTCAGTAATGATATGAACAGTTGGGTTGCTTTGATGATGCAGATGAAACGAAAAAAGGGAAGTGGTGATGTTGATATCGATCTGGTAAGTTGCACTAACATACTGTTTAATTTATTTTTAAATCTTTTATCAATTTGTTGCAAAATGCTAATTTATATATTGTTGAAACTACGGCAACGAAAAACAAGAGAGGAATGGGAAAAAAATCAGAACTTCTAGTTTCAAGCATGAAGCATGCTTCCACATCCTCAAAAAGCTCAACCGATACAACCCTGATTTGTTTGATGGATATGATGTACCAAAGGAATCCCCTTACGAGACCGATGGATCCTAACATGGTAGTCAATCCCAACATGGTTCTTCAGGTTCTCTTTATTCTTCACCAGAAAAAAAACTTACACCCTCACCTCAACACCGGTGCATCAGTACATGGAAATTCTAATTTAAATGTTAAAGGAACGACTAATGTATGGGAGGGAATCGGTGTGAGAAAATCCAAAAAGCTCAGAAATAAAGCTCAAGATGTTGCATAATCATCAACTTCAGGTTTATCAGAGTTCAACCTTCAAGGTTATTTTTCAAAACAAGAAAAGAATGATATTGATAAACTTCATACTTAATAAAAGGGCTTCATAAATAAAGAAAGGTTGTAAAGGCAGTTGAAAAAAAAAATTAATGCACACATGCAAGGAATTGTGAGAATGCACATTTCCAAGATGAATCGGACACAACTTCGTCCATGGAAAGATGAATTTGATGCACTACAAGCACAGAAGGGCAACCAACGGCCACAAGCAATTGACGGGCCTTCTTCTGTGGAAGAAGACAACCATGAGGACTATATCGATAATGCCATAACATTGGTTTAGTTTTTTTAAATTCATGACTTTAGTTGTTAGTTTAACTTGTTCTGTGTAATCTTTTTAGTTTTAGTTTCAATTTGATCCTTATTTGCAACTTAAATTATCAGAGTACACAAATCAAACTACCGAAATCAAAATACACAAATCAAATTATACAAAAAAATAGTAAAAAAAAAAACTAAATCCTATGAAGGTTTCTTCTTCCAAAATTATCCCACAAGTGAGTAGTGAGATCCTCCACTAGTCTTAAATGTAAACCTCTGTTTTGAATTATCTCTTCCACCATTCTGTAATCTCTTGCAGGGACACCCCATGCGGGTTGAATATCTTTTCTCAAATCTTTATATGGATAATGAACTCATGTTTTATCCCACCAAATTTCCTCGATTACCATATTGTGCAAAATGATGCAGGTAAGCATAATCATGTTTATTTCTATTAGTTTATACGAACGATATGGTCCACAAATTATACGGAACCTTCTCTTCAAAATTCCAAATGCTCGTTCCACATCCTTCCTACATGCCATTTGTATTTTGTTAAAAAACCGTTTAGCACGGACATATTCTCCATTTGTAGGTATCTTATTGTAAGCTTGAACCAAAGTTGACCACGCCGGATAAATTCCGACCGCCAGAAAATACCCCATGTTATAGTGATTGCCATTGATGGTGAAATTTCCAGCTGGAGCCTTTCCATACTTCAATTCTTCGAACAACGATGATTTGTGCAAGATATTAATGTCGTTGTTGTAACCCAGAATTCCAAAAAAAAAATGTCATATCCGACAATCATAAGAAGTTTTCGATTTATCTAATCAGAAAGTCGTATTGATCGGCAACTATGATTTTCTGGTGTTTTTCAATATCCGAATCTGATAGTTGTGAATCTGAATCTAAGTTACTGATTCAGATTGATCTTACCTGACAAAGGAGTTTATTAGACTAAACACAAGAGCCTTTGTCGACTGCTCAACATATCTTTTATAATAAAGATAATCGAAGTGGTTACCAAACAGATTTGTTCCTTTACTGTTTGGAATACGCTCTAAAGGAGTTGAGTACATAAAGACTTTACTGGGTAAAGCAACTTGAGATAGTGATTTGTCTTGAGATTCACGTGCGTGACTCTAGAAGTCGAACATGCAGGGATACTGAGGAAACTAAGTAGACGGGGGTAGTCTACTTGGTCTCAACTATACGAAGTTGGCATCAGATTTTGTATATCGGCTTAATTCTGAGAAAATCCAAAACTGGACTAGGTCCCAGGGTTTCTCTGCATTTGCGGTTTCCTCGTTAACAAAATCTTGTTGTGTTATTTACTTTATTATTCCGTAATTATAATTTTATTAGTATAATTTAAAGTAAATACACTTGTGCGTTAATTCATAATCACGTGATATTGATCATATAGTGTTTCGGTTTAACACTGTACCTATTACCAAGTGAACACTTTGTCGTTTTTGTCTCGATTTCATATCCATAGACGATCACACAAAGTGTATATCATAGTTATCGTATTGTCTCGAATTTTTCCATAGACAATCACACTTGTATCAGACTTATAGGTTGATATCTACAAGATTGTGGTATATTTGGGCACCCTCGTCTTTTCAATTGGTATCAGAGCGGGCAAACACGAAAAGATCTAACAATATGTGTTTGGTGCGATCCAACCCATAAGATTTGAATTTATGAGTGATTCAGTTAAGGTATTGCAAGATAGCGAATACTCAAAAGTTAGGAATGTCACTACATCTTTAACTCATGATCCAAGAGTTAAGGCGATTAATAGTGCATCCATGTCCGACTCTGATGTCAAAGAAGATGCTGAAAAAGAGTTGATGAAAACTCATAAAGCCTATTAGATGTATGTCTTATAAAGTATTGATATTAATGGCATAATCTAATCTTCTTAGACAAGAGATCAGAGAAAAAGACATTAAACTAAATATTCTAGACAAAAAGAATATGAATCTCTCTGTCAAAGAAGAAGTTGTTGATAAAATACTTACTCAAGAACAAGGGGTTCAATCTAAGACTTTGACTAATGATTCTGTTATGATTTCTTCGGATGAAGAAACCAAAAGTCCTTGTTCGACTTTTACAGATCGTGATAACAAGACCTGTTCGATCACATTCGAAATAGATCATGACGATGAAGGTAGTCTTCCTAACTACATTAAGTCAGAAGAGAATGAAAAACCTCCTTCTACAACTCATAATGATCAAACGAAATATAGTTCAAAGGAAACTTCAAATCGGTTCCGTGAAAAGGATCATAAGGAATATAGCTTTCAGTCTCTTGACAAGTGTTAGAGCATAGCTCGGTTGAACCCACCAAGCGTTGGTATGTCAAGTTTGGTTGTCATACTTTAGTATCAAAAATCACATAGAGTCGTTTGATTAAATACTATAGTCAACTTCGTTTAGGTTAGACTAGAAAGTCTAGGAATTTTGAGACATGCAAGGAGCTTTCCAATAGTAGAAACAACTAAAAACCAAATTCAACATCAAGCACGTTCCTCTACGGTCCATCGGTCTCGTCAGATTCACCTACCGAAGGTGTAAATTGAATGTAATGATGCGTGTCGTAAGTGGAACAAATTACTCGATATATTTCCCACTAATTAACTAGTAATATAGCGGTAGTAAGGATCGTTCCCACAGAGAGCTGTGTAATTGATATGTTATTTGATCAGCAAAATTGTAATAAAAGGAAAACACAAAAGGGGATTGTTTGATGAAAGTAAAATAAAAAGATAATAAGAAAGCAAAGATGATTTGGGAATCATTCGCCGCTACTGAATAGAAACTTGATAAAATTACTTTTTTATTTCTTGTAAAATTTCTATTATCACCAACCGTAAAATAGCAATAAGCTCTGGTATCCCCAGAATTCCTGTTGTCACTGGATATAGAAGCGCCCGACTACCAGATTTCATCCCATATGAGCCACCATGAATAATCTCTCAAGGTATAACCCATTCGAATGCATTACGTTTTGTGAATTAGGTTGATCCTAGCATCAAACGCATAAGCTCGGTCTGCTTAATAGTGTCATCTCTATACACAATTGCTTAACAGAATCACTCTGTCAACTTTTGCGATGTATTACTTGTGTATGGAATTGAGTGACTATTACACTTATCAAATGGCCAATTGAACAACCCAATAATAATCTTAGACACTAAAAATAATAGAAACAATCGATAAGAGAAATCAATTTAAAATAAATTTATGAAAATAATTAAAGTTTCATTATTCAAGACTGTGAAGTCTTCCCTAATCAATAAAAATTTAGCTACACATAGATTTACTAAAACCCATGAAAAATATATGGAAGAAGAATTAGAATAAGGAAACTTGGTTTCCCCCTAAAGGGGTAAACCTTAAAATATGGAACAAAAACCTTTCACTCTCTTTTTATTTGTTTTCTCTGTCAAAAGTTGTGTTTTGAACTCGGCTACTTCTCCTCCTTATATAGGTTTCAAAATATGCCCTCCGCTTGCGACGATTCCTTGGTTGAGAATGATGTATAGGATTTTTGTTAGAGGGAGAGAAAAAATGGATCCGAGGAGAGCGCAAATTGTAGTTGACTCACAAATCGGCACCGATTTAGCATATTTCCCTGACTCGGACCAAACTACCCAACTTAATACACCCAATGGTCACAGAAAATTTACACTCATTCCTCAAAGTCCACCACCAGCAGGCCGTCGTCAACTCCACCTGGGCATTTTGTCAAATGACTCAGACACAAGCGCAACTCAAAAACATAAAACAAATAAAATTAGATCAAGAATCAAAAAATATCAAGCACAAGAGCACCACCACCAACACGTTCAGCGTGCTTACCGTCCTTAAGAAACCTAACGATTCTACCACCGGGGGAATTATAATACAACTTTTGATAACCATCTTTATAACCCCTCGTGTGATTTTTTGGATCTCGTCTGAAGACAAAGAAGAACTGTTAACAACCCATTTCTTTAACAGAAATTATAACTAGCAAAATAACGATCAATCCTAAAAGGCTAAATCAATCAGGGAAAGAAATAAACATTAAAAAAGTATGTGTTCTTGAAGGTTGAATTACAAAGACCTAAATTATTTGGTTTTGATTAGATCACAACGAAACAGTATACTTAGTGATTTACTGATCCTCATTGTTTGTATCACAATGAAAGTAGTTTAGACTTTTAATTAGATGACAACAAAATAATATACTTTGTGATTTACGTACTCATTGGTAATTAGATCATAATGAAAGTAGTTTAGACCTTGAAGAAAACAAGAGTACTGTTAGATTCGTAACTTGTGTTCTTGAATGAACTAAGTTATTAAACATTAGAAAAAAGCATACGATGTTCCTGTTGTCATGGCTCGGAGGTGGAGGTGATGATAGCGGTATAGTTTTCTACGGAGGGTTTTAACTTTGTGTGGTTTTAGGTGTATTTAGTTTGGGTAATTTGGTCAGAGTATTAAAAAAATCCCGGCAGGTCAGAATTTGTGAGGCGAATATGATTTATGATTTCCTCAGATCCATTTTTTCTCTCCCTTTAACAAAAATCGATGCATAGTTGGTGAATAGAATTTTAGGTACGGTGAAATACATTTGATGCTAATTAGCTGCAACAAGGACCATCGTAATACGATCAGCACGGGCTGTGACTGGTTTCAACTTCTGTGAGGACTTTAGACGCCGACGTGTTTTCATATCAACTAACGGGACATACAACTCGACATAGGATGATGTACTAAATTCTCGCTTTAAAATTCTATGCGAGAGAATAAACCTCCATCAGATAAATCCTGCCAGACTTACATCTTGTTTGTTTGCAGCTGACTCGGCGTCTGGATCTGAGTCAACCTCTGACTCGGGCCGAGTCAGAAGTCAAACCGTTTGTTTTGCATTTTGAGTCAGATCTGACTCGACCTATGACTCAGACATAACCCCTGACTCGGACCCATTTGAGTCAGGTAACAAAATACCCCTGACTCACGGGATCAAACCACTGACTCACGTTTTTTGAGTCAGATGAGTCAGATCTGACTCAAAACAAACATATTGAGTCAGATCCAGATGAGTCAGGTGATTTCACTCAGATCCAGATGACTCAGATCCAGACGACTCAGATGAGTCAGGAGTAAACAAACATAGTGTTAACGTTCACACAATAGAAACCTAAACCGCGTACAACTCCTACCAATATCCCGTGTTATTTTCTTTCTCTTTGACTCGAGCTGCATATCCACCTGACTCATGGCTAGCCAGCATCAAACCAGGGTTAAGAAAATATGGTCAGATCACCCCACCTTTCTTCCCTGCTTTCTCGTTCTACTTCTCCATCACCATTATTCAAACACGAGCTTCGACAATGGCATTAACCAACAGCTCTATTGATCACCACCATCGAGTTCGTCTCATCTCACCATCAACTGCCATAGAACTATGATGATCAGCCAACTCCGATCCAATCAACAACCACCATCGTTCACGAGCTCAACTGCCAGTCTCTCTCGACAGCAGACTAACTCCAACTAAACTCCTTCACAACAACCTTCATCTCGAACAACCCATCACTGATATCGAGTCTTGTCCACAACCCGAGCAGCAACACCATCTTCTTTAGCTTCTAACGTCTTCAAGCTCAGTCAAGTTCCAAACCAAATCGAGTGTTCATTGTCACAGCCTATGTCGTAAAAGGCGATCGCCAAAGTCCCCCTAGGCGCAGGTCCAGCGCCCGAGGAATCATATTTTATACCACTTGCTACACTAGCGCCTTAGGCGAGCAAGTATAACGCTTTAGGCGCCTTGCGGAAATATTAGGCGCTAGACTAAGCTCCAAAGGTGCCATGGGTATGTGTTTATTCATCAAAGGTTGATGGAGCTAATGATGTTATTAGGATCCTATACCAAAACTAATGGATTTCTACCAAAACTATGAAAACAGAAAAGTTAGAAATCCTTTGATTGGGGATTAACCACCGATTAAGACAAGCTTAATAATTTGAATTGTATTGAATGTGAATTCTGTTCTACAGCAAAGAGATATATATAGTCTAGCAAATCCTAATCCAAGAAACATCTAAATAAAGCAATCACAACTAATTTTATAAAACACACTGCAGAAAACTAAATAAAGAAAACACCTAAGTTTGGGAAGAACTAGCAGTAAGGAAAAACTAGTAAATAAGGAAAGAATAGAGTAAAGGGTGTTGATGTCGCAACATCCCAACCCCCTGCAAACATGGCTTGTCCTCAAGCCTCAAAATCTGGAAACCGAATGAGGAATTCAGTAGAATCCTCCCATGTAGCTTCATCAATGGGGTGAGCCTGCCACTTAATCAGCCAACGAGTGACAACACGGTTGTTATGCTTGAACATTCCTCTTTCTAGAATGGATTCAAGTTCCCATTCAAAATGGTCAATAGTGGTAGGCAGAGAAGCATCAACAGTGATATTAGCTCCCAGTTTGAGTTTCAAGAGAGAAACATGGAAAACTGGATGAATGCGGCAATGAGAAGGCAAGTCCAGTTTATAAGCAACGTTCCCAATCTTCTTTAACACACGGAAAAGACCATAAAATCGCGGAGATAGCTTGGATTAAGATTGATTAGCAGTTGTGGTTTGACAGTAAGATTGTAAACGTAGATAAACCAAATCTCCTACAGTAAAACTCCTCTCGGTGCAATGTGCATTGGTGTAGAACTTCATACGGTCTTGAGCAGCATGTATATGGTTTTTGAGAAGATGCAAAGTTCGATCTCAAGCTCTTAGAGACAAATCCACGGCATTAACATCAGTTGAACCAGGCAAGTAAGAAGAAATGGTTGGCGGTGGCCTACTGTATAATGCTTCAAATGGAGTCATTTGAATGGCAGAGTAGAAAGTAGTATACCACCATTCAGCCCACGGTAACCATCTACACCAATCATGAGGTTTCTGACTCGTAAAACAACGAAGATAACACTCTAATATACGGTTCGTAACTTCGGTTTGTCCATCTATTTGAGGGTGATATGCCGAGCTCCGGGAAAGTTGG
Organism: Papaver somniferum; assembly: GCF_003573695.1. Lineage (NCBI taxonomy): Eukaryota > Viridiplantae > Streptophyta > Magnoliopsida > Ranunculales > Papaveraceae > Papaver > Papaver somniferum. The sequence continues at coordinate 96,162,168 of NC_039360.1, forward strand.
GTACCATGAGAAGAAAAGAAAGCTTCCCAAAAATTACTTAAAAAGATAGGGTCGCAATCACTTACAATGGTACGAGGTATTCCATGAAGACGAACAATATCGCGCACAAATACATCAGAAATCGCAGAGGCATTGTATGGATGAAAAAGTGCAGTGAAATGTGCATACTTAGATAGGCGGTCAACTACTACCATTATTGAATTTCGTCGCTGCGAAGGAGGTATCCCATCAATAAAATCCATAGAAACATCAAGCCAAACGTTATCAGGAATAGGCAAGGGTTGGAGAAGACCCGGAGGTGAGATTGATTCTGATTTATTACGCTGACATACGTCGCAATGAGCAATGTAAGTTTTAATTGCGCCTTCCATTCCCTACCAATAGAAATTCTGCTGAAGACGCTTGTATGTGCGGAGAAAACCAGGGTGGCCAGCACTAGGGTTACTATGAAATTCATACAAGAGCTTGGTACACCACTGCGAAGAGGGAACTACAACCACACGACCTTTATAACGAGGAACACCACAATATACGAGTAATGCTTTCTAAAGTCCGGGTTACGAATAAGTCCATCAATAAGCTTTCTCATCTCATCATTAGAATGACATTCTTGAATAATTTCAGCAAGAACTGAAAAAATTGGAGCACTAAAGGCACTAAAAGTAGATTCAACAACACGAGATATGGATCTGCAGCTACGTTTTCCTTACCATGACAAAAAACAATCTCGTAGTCGTAGCCTAACAATTTAGACAACCATTTTTGTTGTTTCATAGAAGATAACTTCTAATCCAAAAAGTATTTAAGACTACGACGGTCCGTATATATTTTAAAATGTCGACCGAGCAAATAAGGTCGCCATTTTTGAACCGCAGACATAATAGCAAGCATTTCCTTATCATAAATAGATAAATTTAAATTCTTACCTGCAAGGGGTTTACTAAAATAAGCAATTGGTTTCCCTGATTGCATCAAAACAACCCCAAAACCGTTACCGGAAGCATCACACTCCAACACGAATTCCTTAGTAAAATCAGGAAGTCCTAAGACGGGGGTCGTCGTTAAAGCATGCTTAAGTTGCTGAAAAGCAGTAGTTACATCATCCGTCCACTGAAATGCATCCTTTTTTAATAATTGAACTAAAGGAGCGCAGATCTTTCCAAAGTCCTTTACAAATTTGCGCTAAAAGCCAGCTAATCCCAAAAACCCACGAAGACCCTTAATCGAAGTAGGAATAGGCCATTGTACTATACTACTAATTTTATCGTTCTTGACGGAGACTCCTTGAGATGAAATATTATGTCCAAGATAACCGATAGATAATTGAGCGGAAGTACACTTAGACTCCTTCACAAACAGATTATTAGCACGCAAGATACTGAAAACCAAGGATAAATGTTGAAGATACTTATCAATAGAATCAATGTATATCAAATTGTCATCGAAAAAAACGAGTACGAACCGTCGGAGATATGTCGAAAAATGTCATTCGTCAAACTCTGAAAAGTAGCCAGTGCATTAGAAAGACCAAATGGCATGACCAAAAACTCGTAATGACCATCATGTGTCTGGAATGTCGTCTTTGAAATACCTGGCTCGTAAAGTCTAATTTGGTAATATCCGGCACGTAAATCTAGTTTAGAAAAAATACGCTTACCGTGTAATTCATTGAGTAACTCGTATACCATTAGAATAGGATAACGGACCTTGATAGTTAGCTTGTTAAGAGCACGATAATCCACACACATGCGCCAAGACCCATATTTCTTACGAACCATAAGGATCGGAGATGAGTATGGACCGAAACTTGGACAAATTAATCCTGCTTCTTGCAACTCAGATATTATCTTCTCAATTTCATCCTTTTGAAAATGTGGATAACAGTATGGTCGTACATTCACTGGAGAAGAATCTGGAGCTAAAGGAATATGGTGATCGTGCGAGCGTCGAGGAGGAAGTGTCGTAGGTGGTCTAAAAATATCAGAGAAACTCAAAACAAGGTCACCAATTGCTGGTGGTACAGCTGTAACACTTGTAGATGTCGACGTTGTAGATGAAGATAACTGTAAAAGAACTCCAAGTTGTTCGCGACATACCAATCATTGCATAGGTATGTTGTCCATAATCATTACGGTTGGTGAGTTATCTCCAACTAATGAGAAAGAGTGTTCTCATGTCTTGAACTTCATAGTTAAGTTGGCGAAATCTCAAGAAATCCCACCCAAATAATGCAACCATTGTACACCTAACACCGCATCACAACCACTAATGCTTAATAGGTAAAAAACAGTTGAGAATTGATAACCTTGCAAATCAATGGAGACATTCAAACAAGATCCATGAGTTTCTAAAAATCCACCATCACCAATCATAACACGTAAAGGCGCGTCAGCTGAATTAATGGTTTAACCACACTGCTTAGCAACAGAAGGATGTATAAAATTATGGGTCGAGCCTGAATATATAAGAACAGTAATACGACGTCCCTTGAGGTAACCTGTAATACGCATAGTTCTCGGTTGTACAAATCCCATAAGTGAATGTAACGAGATTTCAGGTTCATGGACAGTTGTCTCAATAGTTGAGTCAGTCATATCATCTGCACAATTAGAATCCATGTCAACTTCCGTAATAGTGATATCGGAAGCGCCTTCCAAAACCATCAATCTAGGCTTGATACAAACATACCCAGGTTTGTAAGTTTCGTCACAGTTGAAACATAAACCTTTCTCGCGACGTTGCCTTTGCTCAGCCCATGATAATCTTGTAACACTAGGAGGTAAACCAGGCTTTGGATCTGGTGTTGCAGCGATAGCTGACAAACTTTTTTGTTCAGAGATACGATAAAATAACTTGGTTTCCAATATTGCCTCTTCTTGACATATAGCTTGTTCAAATGCGTCCGTTAAAGAATTAGGTTTATGCGATCGAACCGCAGCACGAATATCAGCACGAAGACCAGACAAGAATATACTTATTTGATAACTTTCAGTCATCTCAGTCATAAAATTTAACAACTTTTCAAATTCATTAATAAAACCGCGAACTGTACCTTTTTGTGCTAGCTTTGCTAATGAACTGCATGGGTCAACATACTTCCTTGAAGTAAAAGGACCCCTTATAGTGCGAGAGAACTGCTTCCAAGTTAATTCTCCTAGTGAAGTAGTGATCCAGCGATACCATGAGATTTCATCACCCTCAAGATTTATTGCAGTTGTTGGTACCTTCTTGGAATTCTTTATCTCATATAATGAGAAATACTGTTCTGCTTTAAAAATAAAACCTTCTGGATCAGTACCATCAAATCTAGGAAACTTCTGATTGATTGTACTCCTTTTTACAATACGACCAGTTTTTTCACTGTCAGTTTCGGATTCAGAATCAGAGTCGTCCTACAAATCAACGTCGTTCCCCTTTTTTGCAGTAGTTTCCGGTGTAAGCCGAGTTGTTATGGTTTTTAATTTCTCATCAGTAACCTTGCGATCATCTTCCATCTGTTTAATCAATGCCTGAACAGTTGTAATAAGCTCACCAACTTGGGTTTCTAAAGATTTTACTGTCATCTTCAAGAGTTGGGTAGTAACAGAAAGAAGAAAAAAAATGATGGAAGTGTGGCTCAGATCTTTGGATCAAGATACCATATGTTAGGATATTATACCAAAACTATGAAAACAAAAAAGATAAAAATCCTTTGATTGGGGATTAACCACTGATTAAGACAAGCTTAATAATTTGAATTGTATTGATTGTGAATTATGTTCTACAACAAAGAGAGATATATAGGCTAGCAAATCCTAATTCAAGCAACATCTAAATAACGCAATCACAACTAATTTAAGAAAACACACTGCAGAAAACTAAATAAAGAAAACACCTAAGTTTGGGAAGAACTAGCAGTAAGGAAAAACTTGTAAATAAGGAAAGAATAGAGTAAAGAGTGTTGGTGTTGCAACAGATGTTGCATCTATGATCTGGTGGAGCTGTACATAGGAGTTTGAGGGTCTGGTAGTACTGAAGTTGAAGCTGAAATGGGAACTGGTGATGCAGAGAAGATGAGTGGAGATGTTGGTCTGTTGTTGTGGTTACAAAGAGACTCTGGTGGTCACTACAGCTGAACTGGAACAGGTAGAACTATGATCTGTGATATTTGGTTGATGACTGAATGGGTTTTGAAGAAACTGCTGGTGCTGCAAAGGATCTTGTTGTTGCAGGTGGTTTAGGCTTGTTGTGAAGTGAACTGGCAGAATGAGGAGACGCAGATACAGTGACGCGCCATCATGGTGCAGCAGTTGATAATGGCTTGTGCAATTTTTTTGAAGTATAATGAAATTTAATTCATAAATGCAAATATTATATGTTTCCTTTTTCAGTGTTATACTATCAATCTGCCAACGTGATTGATGTGATTAATTCTTATTACCTAATACAATTATAGTAATTTGTTTCATTAGTTGATATAATTTTGGAAGAATTATACCATAAAAAGATTAATCAACATATACTCCATGACGCGAACTATGGAAATAAAAATCGGGAAAATAACATGATTGATGATGTAAAATTAATTTAGATATATCTTAATGTTAGCCAATATATGGAGATAAGAGTTATCTTTGTGCCAAAAATTTTACCCACCAGAGACGTAAATCTCGTTCTAATTTTTTTTGCTAAAGACCCAAAAATAAGCAGTGAGAACAAAAAAATTTGGGTTTCTCAATGATATTTATATGTGATTTTGTACACATTACATGCATGATTACAGACGATAGTCAATACAGAATAAAAGAGAAAATAAATTTACAAACAGAAAAGGAAACTAAATTACATTCTCTTCCTAATATCAAGCTACCTTTGATTGCGCATATCTTTCATTGCGTGATTCTCTGAAATACACCACTTCCTTCTTTCTTTATTAACACTCAAATACATTACTCTGTTTCCTTTATTATAATACCAATCACTGCTCAAGAGATGGTAAGAAATATAATGAATGACGTGATTGTCGTGATTGATTTTTATTTCCTTAAGCAACTTTGACTGTATAAGGATCAATCAAGGGCATGAATGACGAAAATATGGAAAGCAAAATAGATATATCTTAATGTAAAATGTAACTATATATAGAGATCATAGTCATCTCTGTATCTATTCTTCTTCATCATCTCTTCCTCCATTTTTAATTCGAATCAGTGGGTCTTTTTTCGTTCTCATGTCTGTTCTTTCAGTAAAGAAATACCCCGATTAATGAAGATTAACTGAAAAAGAATAAACAAACACAGTATAGGATGTGTTTACCTAGAATCTTTTCTGGGTGAAATTCATAAACATTGACATCGGGTATAAAAGGCATGGCTTCAAAGGTCTGGATTTCCTATCTTCGGCATCAAGTACATAGAGATTAGAGAACAACAATTGATCAGAAGGAGAAAACACAAAACCACGAGTTCTGGTTAATATAATCACTGACCTATTGATATTCATCAGCAGGAAGTTCTTGGTTAATTACTGAAGTACTGAATATAATGGAAAAACATCACAAATGGCAACATTGGTCGCCTAAGGGCGCCTAATACAACATAGGTCACAACAGCATCACATCATCTCTGATGACATAATCAACACCATTCTATGTTCATACTCGAACTCTTCTCGGCTTCATGAACCAGCCTTCTTTTCATTTCCAATGGAAATAACTCCATCAATATCAAACTTCATGGTGTCTCAAAACATACCATGATCTGGTGTTCAGCAGCGAAGATAATTCCCTTGTTCGGACGCGGGACAGAGGTGAAGAAGAAGATGTCATCTGAAAAAGTGGGGGTACAACAACCACACCCAATATTTCACTTAGCAATCTGTATGGACAAACTCCAATATACTTTCTAGAGAATCAACTAGAAAGTCAGACTCAATCTAGACAAAAAGTATATCAAAGAGTTCATATCTCAATCTCTCGATTTGATATGTACTCAAGCAAATAGAAATCTGTGAGTCTTTATCAAATACTAGAGAGATAACTTGGATGGTACCAAAGACCAATATCCAAGTATCAATCAATTTAAATCAACAACCAAAAGGTCGGATATTCTAATTGATTGAACAACACACAACCTGTGATATTTCAATTATATAACAAAATATAATGCAGAAAAGAAATAACACAGACACCAGAATTTTGTTAACGAGGAAACTGCAAATGCATAAAACCCCGGGACCTAGTCCAGTTTGAACACACATTGTATTAAGCCGCTACAGACACTAGCCTACTTCAAATTAGCTTCGATCTGGACTGTAGTTGAACCCCAATCAATCTCACACTGATCCAAGATACAGTTATGCTCATACGTCTCTGATTCCGGCAGGATGCTACGTACTTGATTCCCTTAGCTGATCTCACCCACAACTAAGAGTTGCTACGACCCAAAGTCGGGGACTTTAATAAACAAATCTGTATCACACAGAAAAGTCTACGGTAATAGATAAATCAGTCTCCCACGAATATACCTACGAGTTTTGTTCCGTCTTTTGATAAATCAAGGTGAACATGAACCAATTGATAAACTGGACTTATATTCCCGAAGAACAACCTAGTATTATCAGTCACCTCACAATAATCTTAATCGACGCAGCGAAAAAAGATATTGCGGAATCACAAACGATGAGACGAAGTGTTTGTGATTTCTTTTATATCTTGCCTATCGGAGATATCAATCTCAAGCCAATTATTCCAATTGTACTCGTACGATAGAAATAACAAGATCAGATCACACAACTACAAGAAAGTAGTATCGGTCTGGCTTCACAATCCCCATGAAGTCTTTAAGTCGTTAACCTGGTTTAGAAGAAGAAACCAAAGATAAAGTCCTACATACCTCAGCGGTCTTCTGAGCAAGTTTAAGCTTATTTTCTAATTGATTTGCTCTTCGTTGAAGCTTGTTGACGTGCTTCAATTGGTGTTTGTACTTGTAACACTTTGAAAGTTCATGACCCTTTAGAGAACAATACGAGCACGTCAAAATAGGATAAAAGTCAGGCTTCTGACATTTGCACGCAGCTAGACACATGGTGGAACCTGAAACGTTACAAACAGAGTTTCCAAGAAATGGGTCAATTTTTTCTTCCAGATTAGTTGGGTTTTCTTCTGAAAGAATATCGAGATTAATGTATGTATTGCTACAATTATCAAAATCAATATTTTCACCAAGAAGTGCAACACTTGATTTCTCGTCTTCATTAGAATCATAGTTGTCAGACATTTCATCAAGAGTTGCAGCAAGACCTTTGTTCCCGGTGTATTTTCTACGATTTGGGCACTCGTTTGCAAAATGACCAAATCCCTTACACTTAAAACACTGAGGCATATCCTTATCATATGTTTCCTTGTTTTTAGGAGGAATACGATTATGAGGTTTAACTGATGCTTTAGGCTTATCTCTGGAGAACCGTTTACTTCTCTTCAATAGAAGATCCCTAAACTGTCTTGTGATCATCGAGACCGACTTGTCAAGATCTTCATCTGATGAATCTGTCTCAGAGTGATCATCTCCTGAGATATACACTTTTTTACTCTTATAAAGTAATTTAGTGTCCTTTTGTGCTTTGAACACAACATTCTTAGTTTTGGATGAATGTTCGTGATCAAAGATCTTAAGCTTCCCAACCAGCGTATTTCTGGAGAGATTATCAAGGTCATTTCCCTAAACGATGGCATGCTTCTTAGAATCGTATCTAGATGGCAGCGATACGAGAATTTTCATCACAATGTCCTTTTCAGGAATAGTCTTACCCAATTCAAAAGATGCATTAACAATCTCAGATACTCTGTGATCAAACTCATCAAATATATCTTCATCTGCCATACGAAGGTTTTCCCAATCGGAATTAAGGTTTTGAATCCTAGCTTCCTTTTCACTGGAGTTACCTTCGAATACGGTTTCTAAGATATCCCACGCATCTTTAGACCTCGTGAAGTTTGACACATGGTGCTGAAGATTTGGGGTAATGGCATGTATGATGGCATTCAAACCATCGGAATTTTGCTTTGCAGCATTTATCTCGGCAGGGGTGTATTCACCAATATCTTTGGCAACGTTTACATCTCCAACTGCCACGACGGGAGCATTATAGCCATTAACAACATATACCCATGATTGAAAATCACGTGCTTGAAGAAAAGCTCGCATAAAAATTTTCCACCATAAGTAATTACATCCATCGAAGACTGGTGGTACGTTAATTGAGATAGCACCTCTGTGCATAGAGTCAGATCGCTACAAACACAAACTTGTAAGGTATTAAATGTGTTTGCCTGCTTTGATACCAATTGAAAAAGTGGGGTTACAACAACCACACCAAATATTTCGCTTAGCAATCTGTATGGACAAACTCCAATATACTTTCTAGAGAATCAACTAGACAGTTAGACTCAGTCAAGACAAAAAGTATATCAAAGAGTTTATATCTCAATCTCCCGATTTGATATATACTCAAGCAAATAGAAATCTGCGAGTCTTTATCAAATACTAGAGAGATAACTTGGATGGTACCAAAGACCAATATCCAAGTGCCAATCAATTTAAATCAACAACCAAAAGGTCGGATATTCTAATTGATTGAACAACACACAACCTGTGATATTTCAATTATATAACAAAATATAATGCGGAAAGAAATAACACAGACACCGGAATTTTGTTAACGAGGGAACCGCAAATGCAGAAAAACCTCGGGACATAGTCCAGTTTGAACACACACTGTATTAAGCCGCTACAGACACTAGCTTACTCCAAATTAACTTCAGTATGGACTGTACTTGAACCCCAATCAATCTCACACTGATCCAAGGTACAGTTATGCTCCTACGTCCCTGACCCCAGCAGGATACTACGTACTTGATTCCTTTAGCTGATCTCACCCACAACTAAGAGTCGCTACGACCCAAAGTCGAAGACTTTAATATACAAATATGTATCACAAAGAAAATTCTACGGTAATAGATAAATCCGTCTCCCATGAATATACCTACGAGTTTTGTTCCGTCTTTTGATAAATCAAGGTGAACAGGCACCAATTGATAAAACAGACTTATATTCCTGAAGAACAGCCTAGTATTATCAATCACCTCACAATAATCTTAAGCGACGCAGCGAAAAAAGATATTGCGGAATCACAAACGATGAGACAAAGTGTTTGTGATTTCTTTTATATCTTTCCTATCGGAGATATCAATCTCAAGCCAATTATTAAAATTGTACTCGTACGATAGAAACAACAAGATCAGATCACACAACTACAAGAAAGTAGTATCGGTCTGGCTTCACGATCCCAATGAAGTCTTTAAGTCGTTAACCTGGTTTAGAAGAAGAAACCAAAGGTTAAAGGAGAATCGACTCTATCTTAGCACAACTAGTATCACACAGAAGGTGTGGGGATTAGGTTTCCCAGTTGCTAGAGTTCTCCCTTATATAGTCTTTCAGATCAGGGTTTGCAATCAATGTTAGCTTGGTAACAAAGCATTCAATATTCACTGTTAGATGAAAACCTGATTAGATTCAAGCTAATATCTTTCAACCGTAAGATCGAAAACTATCTTGTTACACTCAAATGAAATGCACGTTTCTAGGCTGTGTAACTGTACCCAAACTTGTACATTTGTTGTTCAACAATAGTCAACCAAATGGTTAGCTATATGATCACTTTCATATCAACCATATTCTTCTTCACCATAACTAGTTCAAGTGACTCAAATAAACTAGTTAGAGAGTTGTTCAATTGCAAGGAAATCTTATGTAACTACATATGACACAATCGAAGCAAAAAAGATTTGATTCACTCGAATCGGTTCATGAACTATATAGCCACGGTTTGCAATTTGCAATCCTTAGTTTATATAAGAATAAGTTCACAAACATCGTTTTTAGGTATAACCTACCCAAGTTCGCGGACTGGGTTTGCGGACTTAATTTCCCGGACGGAGTTCACAAACTCCAGCATAATTTCTCGGGTTACGAACTTCCGCCAGTTCGTGGACTGAGTTCGCGGACTTGGCTTACGCCTTTATTCCGGTTCTCTTGATCAACAAAGTTCGCAAACTTCGGTTCAAGGAATAAGGACTTATACATATATATGTTTCCACAACAATGCTTATATCATCCAATGGTTATATAACCTAAACTCTCATTTCAATCATTGAAACATTCTTAGAGGACGTTGATATTCTATAATTGTTATTCACAAACTATTTTTCGTCAAAGTAAGCAATTTTCAAAGTGATTGAAACTTGTCATGACTTTCGTCACTAGGTAAAGATGAACTTGGCTAAAGCGAAAGCTTACCAACACATATTTCGAGAAATAGATATGCGAGATAAACTCGGCTCGAAATAGCAAATGTGTATAATCTAAGTCTATATAGCAAAACGACTTTTGTCTCAAGATAGGAGAAAATTAGAATTTTGAGTGATAGATAAGTTCTAGTCTCCACATACCTTTTAGTCGATGAAGATCCACCGGTTCCTTGAGTAGTCCTTCATCTTGTATGATGATTGCCATGGAGTTCTTGAGCTCAACTACACTTTCTATCCTAGTCCGAGACCTTAGCTATAGTAGACTAGAAATCAAGACGTATAGTTTTGATCACTAACATTGACAAACATGATTGAGATAGCAACGCATGCGAGTTCGACCGAGCAATGCTCTAACAATCTCCCTCTTTGTCAATTTTAGTGACCAAACTATCAATAAATATGGAATACAAAAAAATAAATAAATAAACTTTTGTAGCTCCTATTCCACATGTCTAATCTTCAACATTACTTGAAATCTTCGTCACTTCCAAGTACTCCAATGATCCCAAAGGTTGTAAGTTCAGCATCATCGTTGTTGAAAATCCGTAGCTATAACAACGAGAAAACAAGAGTTCTCAATCATTGTTATACAATGTCATAGTATCATTACACATCGTCAAAGTTCAATTGTATCACAACTTCAACAACAATATTATGGTGATATGTATCCCTCCCCCTTAGTCAATACTCCATCTCACATGGAAACCACTCCCCCTTACATAATGATTCGAAAACCATATGTATTTGTAGTGTGAACTACATATTAATTCTCCCCCTTTTTGTCAATAAAATTGGCAAAGGTACAAGAACGGGATCCTAATGAAATTTCCGAAAGAGACATTTCATGACCAAAAGAAAACCGAAGCTAAATGCATTCATCAAGGAGTTTATAAAGATACAAGATAACCCCTATAATATTCCACAGCCGCACTCCCCACAAAGATTTGGCAATTAAGCACAAGTTCAATTAAGAACTCTCCCCTATGAAATGTCATTCCCGAAAGAACAACAAGATCGACCTTAATTTCGAAAGAAAAGAAGGATTTCTTTGGACATAACAAATTGCGTACAAGTATGAATTTGAATCCAAAATACTCAATTAAATTAACCACAAGAGAACCCATGATTAATTCAATCGAAAATGCTCAACATAAGTGAACTTATGGAGACTCAAAAATATACAATTAGATTAATCACAAGAGAACCCATAATTAATCTAATTGAAATACACAACCAAACTAATCACAAAAGTAATCAATTTAATTGGTCATGCTCATCATAAGAAAACTTACGGAGCAACAACTAAATATCCAAACAAGATGATTAATTTAGTTGAATATGCTCGACATAAAGTATCTCGCGGAACAACAACTAAGCTAATCATAAAAATAATCAATGCTCAAAATAAGACACTTTTTGGAGCCTCACAGTAATACATAAAATATGGATCAGGGAAGATCAATACTGCGGAATACACAAGGATTCATTCTATCTTCTATCACTATTCGCATAACGACATTCAATAGACATAATCCTTGCAAATAAAAGATTTTAACCTATCTTCCATCAAAAAATGACATAATAGGCTTAACTTTTGTATTTGTCAAAAGTCTATTCATTCTTTTATCAATACATGCATATCGACATACGAAAGACTTTACTTTTGACAAGGTATGGGACAATCATAGTTCACGGACGCAAACACACATACCCCATAACAATATTGCAATATATAAAACCATAAAGATTAATACTGCAAAAATCATCTTCCAAACAAATTTAGAATTTAAACCAATAAATCTAAAACATGAAGATGAAAACGTTGGACATAGCTATGTGTAATCACAATAATGGTTATTCCAAACTCTAGTTATTCTTCTAAATATAACAAGAAAAATAGAAGATTTACTATGCAATAAGACCTTTGAAGAATTCTTTATCGTCCCCGAACTCCTTGTCGTCAACAACCATTGGGACATAAGGTTCATTAAGGTAGGAATTTATATCAATAAACGTTCTTGGATGATGATGTCGAACCAGGGACTTCTGAATCTCATGAGTCTTACACACAAAAGCCTTTATTTTTTGAATTTCCTTTCGCATCTCCTTCAACTCTTCAAGAACATCAGAAAACTTCTGAGAGTTTGAAGGAACTCTCTTGGCTTCCTCACATTCCTTCTCTTTCTTTTCAAGGTATTAGATAACGGAGATTTCTCTTTTTCCTTCATGATTGATGGCTTAACAATCATATTAACATCTTTTCCATCATAAGACATTATTCTTGGAGTATCCATAACGTATGGGTTTGTGAGAGGAAATCACAAATTGAACTCAACAAGCAGTCTTGAGATAAAAAGAGGTTTTGAGGAAGGAAAAAGGAATGCAAGGTTTCGAAACCTTTAAACAGGTTCGTACACGTCCAACTCACAACCCTATAAAGAGTAGAATTGTCGATAATAACCCTCTTTTGATGATAGACAGCGAAGAAAAAAAACTAAGAAAAGAAGAAAAAAAACTTTTCCTAAAGCCTGAAAGGTACAAAATCATTGTCTCTTTTGATCAGGCACATGAGACAAGATTTCCAAAACAACACAATCAAGTTGCGTTGCGGTGAACAACAATTTGTCCACCATTTTCCTCTTGAGAGGAATCCACATACCTCTGTCTATCAAAACGACTCGACCATCCTTTTTTCTCTAATGGTCTTGGTTTATTCTTGGAAACTATCTTCTTAGACGAAGATAAAATCCTACATACCTCAGCGGTCTTCTGAGCAAGTTTAAGCTTATTTTCTAATTGATTTGCTCTTCGTTGAAGTTTGTTGACGTGCTTCAATTGGTGTTTGTACTTGTAACACTTTGAAAGTTTATGACCCTTTAGAGAACAATACGAGCACGTCAAACTAGGATAAAAGTCAGGCTTCTGAGATTTGCACGCAGCTAGACACATGGTGGAACCTGAAACGTTACAAACAGAGTTTCCAAGAAATGGGTCAATTTTTTCTTCCAGATTAGTTGGGTTTTCTTCTGAAAGAATATCGAGATTAATGTATGTATTGCTACAATTATCAAAATCAATATTTTCACCAAGAAGTGCAACACTTGATTTCTCGTCTTCATTAGAATCATAGTTGTCAGACATTTCATCAAGAGTTGCAGCAAAACCTTTGTTCCCGGTGTATTTTCTACGATTTGGGCACTCGTTTGCAAAATTACCAAATCCCTTACACTTAAAACACTGAGGCATATCCTTATCATCAGTTTCATCTGTTTCCTTGTTTTTAGGAGGAATACGATTATGAGGTTTAACTGATGCTTTAGGCTTATCTCTGAAGAACCGTTTACTTCTCTTCAACATAAGATCCCTAAACTGCCTTGTGATCATCGAGACCGACTTGTCAAGATCTTCATCTGATGAATCTGTCTCAGAGTGATCATCTCCTGAGATATACACTTTTTTACTCTTATAAAGTAATTTAGTGTCCTTTTGTGCTTTGAACGCAACATTCTTAGTTTTGGATGAATGTTCGTGATCAAAGATCTTAAGCTTCCCAACCAGCGTATTTCTGGAGAGATTATCAAGGTCATTTCCCTAAACGATGGCATGCTTCTTAGAATCGTATCTAGATGGCAGCGATCCGAGAATTTTCATCACAATGTCCTTTTCAGGAATAGTCTTACCCAATGCAAAAGATGCATTAACAATTTCAGATACTCTGTGATCAAACTTATCAAATATATCTTCATCTGCCATACGAAGGTTTTCCCAATCGGAATTAAGGTTTTGAAGCCTAACTTCCTTTTCACTGGAGTTACCTTCGAATACGGTTTCTAAGATATCCCACGCATCTTTAGACCTCGTGAAGTTTGACACATGGTGCTGAAGATTTGGGGTAATGGCATGTATGATGGCATTCAAACCGTCGGAATTTTGCTTTGCAGCATTTATCACGGCAGGGGTGTATTCACCAATATCTTTGGCAACGTTTACATCTCCAACTGCCACGACGGGAGCATTATAGCCATTAACAACATATACCCATGATTGAAAATCACGTGCTTGAAGAAAAGCTCGCATAGAAATTTTCCACCATAAGTAATTACATCCATCGAAGACTGGTGGTACGTTAATTGGGATAGCACCTCTGTCCATAGAGACAGATCGCTACAAACACAAACTTTTAAGGTCTTAAACGTGTTTGCCTGCTTTGATACCAATTGAAAAACTGGGGTTACAACAACCACACCAAATATTTCGCTTAGCAGTCTGTATGGACAAACTCCAATATACTTTCTAGAGAATCAACTAGACAGTTAGACTCAATCTAGACAAAAAGTATATCAAAGAGTTTATATCTCAATCTCCCGATTTGATATATACTCAAGCAAATAGAAATCTGCGAGTCTTTATCAAATACTAGAGAGATAACTTGGATGGTACCAAAGACCAATATCCAAGTGCCAATCAATTCAAATCAACAACCAAAAGGTCGGATATTCTAATTGATTGAACAACGCACAACCTGTGATATTTCAATTATATAACAAAATATAATGCGGAAAAGAAATAACACAGACACCCGAATTTTTTTAACGAGGGAACCGCAAATGCAGAAAAACCTCGGGACATAGTCCAGTTTGAACACACACTGTATTAAGCCGCTACAGACACTAGCCTACTCCAAATTAACTTCGGTATGGACTGTACTTGAACCCCAATCAATCTCACACTGATCCAAGGTACAGTTATGCTCCTACGTCTCTGACCCCAGCAGGATGCTACGTACTTGATTCCCTTAGCTGATCTCACCCACAACTAAGAGTCGCTACGACCCAAAGTCGAAGACTTTAATATACAAATCTGTATCACAAAGAAAAGTCTACGGTAATCGATAAATACGTATCCCACGAATATACCTACGAGTTTTGTTCCGTCTTTTGATAAATCAAGGTGAACAGGAACCAATTGATAAACCAGACTTATATTCCCGAAGAACAACCTAGTATTATCAATCACCTCACAATAATCTTAATCGACGCAGCGAAAAAAGATATTGCGGAATCACAAACGATGAGACGAAGTGTTTGTGATTTCTTTTATATCTTGCCTATTGGAGATATCAATCTCAATCTAATTATTACAATTGTACTCGTACGATAGAAACAACAAGATCAGATCACACAACTACAAGAAAGTAGTATCGGTCTGGCTTCACGATCCCAATGAAGTCTTTAAGTCGTTAACCTTGTTTAGAAGAAGAAACCAAAGGTTAAAGGAGAATCGACTCTATCTTAGCACAACTAGTATCACACAGAAGGTGTGGGGATTAGGTTTCCCAGTTGCTAGAGTTCTCCCTTATATAGTCTTTCAGATTAGGGTTTGCAATCAAAGTTAGCTTGGTAATAAAGCATTCAATATTCACCGTTAGATGAAAACCTGATTAGATTCAAGATAATATCTTTCAACCGTAAGATCGAAAACTATCTTGTTACACTCAAATGAAATGCACGTTTCTAGGCTTGTGTAACCGTACACAAACTTGTACATTTGTTGTTCAACAATAGTCAACCAAATGGTTAGCCATATGATCACTTTCATATCAACCATATTCTTCTTCACCATAACTAGTTCAAGTGACTCAAATAAACTAGTTAGAGAGTTGTTCAATTGCAAGGAAATCTTATGTAACTACATATGACACAATCGAAGCAAAAACGATTTGATTCACTCGAATTGGTTCATGAACTACATAGCCACGTTTTGCAATTTGCATTCCTTAGTTTATATAAGAATAAGTTCACAAACATCGTTTTTAGATATAACCTACCCAAGTTCGCGGACTGGGTTTGCGGACTTAATTTCCCGGACGGATTTTACAAACTCCAGCATAATTTCTCGGGATGAGAACTTCCGCCAGTTCGTGGACTGAGTTCGCGGACTTGGCTTACGCCTCTATTCCGGTTCTCTTGATCAACAAAGTTCGCAAACTTCGGTTCAAGGAATAAGGACTTATACATATATATGTTTCCACAACAATGCTTATATCCTTCAATGGTTATATAATCTAAACTCTCATTTCAATCATTGAAACATTCTTAGAGGACGTTGATATTCTATAGTTGTTATTCACAAACTATTTTTCGTCAAAGTAAGCAATTTTCAAAGTGATTGAAACTTATCATGACTTTCGTCACTAGGTAAAGATGAACTTGGCTAAAGCGAAAGCTTACCAACACATATTTCGAGAAATAGATAGGCGAGATAAACTCGGCTCGAAATAGCAAATATGTATAATCTAAGTCTATATAGCAAAACGACTTTTGTCTCAAGATAGGAGATAAATAGACTTTTGAGTGATAGATAAGTTCAAGTCTCTACATACCTTTTAGTCGATGAAGATCCACCGGTTCCTTGAGTAGTCCTTCGTCTTGTATGATGATTTCCATGGAGTTCTTGAACTCAATTACACTGTCTATCCTTGTCCGAGACTTTAGCTATAGTAGACTAGAAATCAAGACTTATAGTTTTGATCACTAACATTAACAAACATGCTTGAGATAGAAACGCATGCGAGTTCGACCGAGCAATGCTCTAACAACATCCCTGAGTAATTAATCCGGATGCCCTTAATAGTTTGTGAATATAAGCTTCCCCCAGTAAAAGACCTGGATGTCTTTAGCAGTTCCTGTAAACTTGACTTCCCCTTAGCAGAATGACTTCCCCTTAACATACAACGGGTTACAATATCACTGTCCTTTAAAATGACCATTTTTCCCTTTTAGTCTTCCGAGTTCTTGTTTTGCTCATAAATTCTTCATATGAACTCATAATGACTCCGTTCTTTTGCCATTGGATTCGTCTTCTCGTCCTCTATAAAATGATGACTAGAAATCCTCAATTTGAACGAGTTCCGGTTGGTCTTTGGCCCTTATCCACTTGTAGCTAACTTCTTTTACTGCACAATTAAGTATTTTTTCACTTCTTTTGGATGATTCATCTATGAATATACAATAATTTGCAAGAATATCAACAAATACTAGCATGGAATTGACACCAAATATATGTGAAATATGCACTTATCATGTGACCATATGAAAGCCTATTCTCAAATCTCAGAGTTTAAAGATAACATAGAGGATTGCACATCCTCTTAACTTCAAGGTGACAAATCTTAACCAATTCAGACTTGTAAGGCCTATTCCTATGCACATGCCAAAATCTGATATTTGGCATATATGCACCCACTATGGGTATGCCAAACTGCCAAACCTATATGCCTATATGCCATAAATAACATATATGCATACACGATGGAGTTTCCAACGAGCGATGGAATTTAGATCGTTAGATGGTCATAATATTGCTCTCTGGTCATTCTAGCGCCAGCGGTAGTCATTAGAGCGCTCACTGACTTGATCATCATTGCTCAGAAGGACCTCATCCAACGACTACCATTTTTCCCCTCTTTAAATACCTAATTTCAATCTCATTTAAACTCACACCAGAATTTATAAATCTCTCTAGAATTTCTCAATCTCCAACTCTCTTCATCACTCTTCCAATTCCTCAGAGAGCATGGCTGATAGTGTGAACATGGCTGAGTTCGTAGCAAACGAACATGCTGCCGAAAATCAAAGAGTTGTTAATCGTGCCAATGTGCAACGTGAAATTAGGAGAAGTGAATTTAGGATAAGGCAATTTAGGAGGCGAAAAACAAAATTCACTACTGCGGAAGATGAATGTATTTGCAGGAATTATATTTCTTTTACTGAGACTTTACCCGGAGATGCATTACATCACCAAACATTTTGGCAAAGGATTTTTGAGAAATTTCACGACTAAACAATGAACCTCAACAATCGTGATGTTACAGAGTTGAGTCAGCGCTTCTCTACAATCAATCAGGAAGTTACTAGGTATGTTGTTTTACTTCGGCAAGAAGGTCGAAACATGAGGAGTGGTGAAAGCATGATGGAATTTCAACAACGGTGTCGTGCGGAATATCGTCGCATCTATGAAAAAGACTTCGAATTTGGAAGTTGTTTCGAGATTTTAAGATACTTGCGCAAATATTGTCCAATATGTTTTAATTTCTTAATTGTTCACTTAGTCTAAGTCCTAAGTTTTAATATTTGTTTAAATGTATCTCTAATTAAAATTTAAGATTGGATTAAGAATAGAATTAAGCTTAATTTTCAATAATACGTATCAAATTTTCGAATTCAAACTTTGAATTAATCATTAATAGTCATTTTACAAGACATAAAACTAGACAATAATAATTTGAAAAATAAAAATAACTAGACTTTAAAAATAAAAATTTGGGACAATGTTCTTCATCTTGTTTATCTTCTTCATTTCACAAAACTTCCAATCAATGCGCTCATGAACGGAATCTCCTTTGTTTATCTTCTTCTTTGGCTTCAAATTCGTTTTGCCCTGATTTTCCTTGCCTTGAACCTTTCTTTGCCTTTTCTTAATTGCGGTTTTGACTTGGTTAATATCTAAAACTTGAAGACTTCTTTGCTTCTTACCTATTTCTTTATAACTATCACATATCTTCTTAATGACACCTTCAAGCACTACTCCAGAAAAATCAAGTTGCGTTGCCGAATCAAGTTGGGTTAATTGTGCCATTTGGAGAAAATAGAACAAATACATTACATTTGAGAAAAAGAGAATTTTTTGTGTAAAAAATTTGGGGTAAGTTTTGAGTTTGAAAGTTACATATTTATAGAGATAAAGAACTAGTTGTTGGCGCTAGAGTCAATAACGCTCGCGATAAAGTCATTCTCGCTGACGTTTTTATGTATATCGCTCAAGAAAAAATCTACCGCTCAGTGGTTTTCCAATAATGGCACAATTATTTTGCCGTGCCATTTTTTTTTCAAGCCTGTTATAAGGGCGGCATTGTAATAGGACAAAAAGGGTCATTACATGATAATTCAAGTGTCCCTTATCCAAAAAAAACTGGAAATGACAAATTAACCCTCATAATTGATAACCCAGTTTAGTGATGATAATCAAGTTTAGTGTTAATGATTAATTTCACTTATATTAACTCAAAATCAAAACCAAAATCAGATTTAAAAAAATAAATTAAAGGAGAAGGTCAATCTCAATCAATTGAAGAAATTAACCAACAAAATGAAGAACCAGGACCTGAAAATGACCGGGTATACTTCTAAATTAGTCCCAACTAGCTATTTGTTGCTCAAAGTTATCTAAAGTACGTAAAAAATTCAATTTTTTTACATTTTCCGAGCTAATTACGGTTGGAATTTTGCTCATAACCAACCGTAAATCGAAGTTACGGTTCGTAAAAGATGAACTACCAACCGTAACTGGTTAAATTTGAAGAAAACCCAATCGTAAAACCAGTTACGGTTGGTAACTAAATGCTCGATATGAACCGTAACTCAGTTACGGTTGGTAACCAAATGCTCGATACCAACCGTAACTGAGTTACGGTTCGTAAACTAAAATGGTTACCAACCGAAACTGAAGAAAATTCTCAGATATAAGAACATACGGTTGGTAATAGAACTATTACCAACCGTAACAACATCAAAATCTCCAGTTACGGTTCGTAATTGAGTTAAAATCAACCGTAACTCACATAAACCCAGAAATTTCAATTTTCATCTAAAACCCTAAATTTTGATAGAAATTAAACTTAAATCGAACAAAATAAACTAAATCGTAATTGGATTTTCAAAACATACCTCATATAAGTCATTACACTACACTTGATTAATTTTCGAATCGTCGATTAATCGAAGACGATGGAATTTTGAGTTTTAATGGAGGTTACGGTTGATGGGAGGAGGAGAAGAGAAGAAGAAAGAAAACAAATTTTCAATTTAACTTTGATTTAGGTTAAAAAATGGGGAGGGTAATCTAGTCAATTTACACCCCCTATAGGACATCCCCTAACCAACTAGAGGGACATTACTATCACACTGACCCTCTAATAAACCATGTCGCCCTTGTTTTTTTTCCATGTGCACAGGAATAGGCCTAAATCCTTTATTTCTTGTTTGCAAGTCTTATTTCTACTAGTGCATCGTCTTGAGCTGTCCATTCTTTGCTTACCTTTGTTATGCAGGAAAGAAACTATGTTATTGACCATTCTACAGGACATTCCCGTGGTTTATTTATTCTATTAAAGAAAAACTTACAAACTGAAGACCCCAAGGAAATCCACTTCTCTGTTTAGGATTTCGATATCAGAACTTATCCCTTCATCGTTTTATGATGAATTTGTTCTCGGGCTGTAACTAGGAGTCTAAAACTTGGATATCACCCCGCGTTCATTGTCTCTAGCCTCTAGGACAACTAATCTCGTTAGACTTATAATTAAATCAAATTATTAGCATCTAGCAATGACCAGATTCAGACGAGTTAGCGCCAAACCATTCCTACCTACCTTTAGTCCTTGTAAAGAGAAGAAGCTCTAGTTCTAAAGCTAATGGTAGGGCCAAT